>NC_143053.1:178696060-178999090 GCF_052426305.1 Pelodiscus sinensis | reverse complement strand
AGGACTGACTACCTGAGAGGCAGGAAGGATTTTGCAGGCTTTCAATAGCTCTTTATCAAATTCTCTGCAAAACCTATGAAACAAATTTCTTCAATTTGCACAAGTGCACCAGACTTTTCAGCTGACAGCAGCACATCTACAGTTTTAGTTTTCAAAACAGGAAGATACAAAAGCGACGAGGAGTCACATGCATCTGACGAAGTGGGTCTTTGCCCACGAAAGCTTATGCTCCTACACTTCAGTTAGTCTATAAGGTGCCACAGGACTCCTCGTCGCTAAAACAGGAAGATGTTGCTTATTTAAAGTGGGATAAACCTTTTGTCACACTGGCACAAGTCAGAATAAGAGTGGCATTCAGCTAATTCCTTCTTTGCTTCTGGGATAATAATTCACTGCATATATCAAAAGCTCTCCTCCCAATTATTGCTACCTCAGTAGGCCGGAGGTCATTGGGAATCTAAAAAATCCCCAAGGTCAGGAAATGTCACAACACATTGAAGGGAGGCTCAGTTAGGGATATTGCTGTAATTTTCAGAATACCGGTTATTTCTTTTATCATAAAATAATTAGTTCATTTGGTCTATGTTGAGTCTCATATATGCACCAATCTCCATTATATATTCCAAAAGACATTCCATTGCATTAAATATCAATGCAGCCACCTGAAATGTGAGAACATGCAGGAGTGCAATATTTTCCCATGAGTTAAAGGGTCTTGAGAGGTCAATATAACCAAAAACATTTTGACTGGGTGGCATCTTAGAACTGAATTACTGGTTGAAATATAATAGAAACTTCATAATCTAGAGAGCATGCTGGAAGTAGAGAGATATTAATAAGGGACACAAAATTATGCAGTAAAGGAAAAGTCACGTGTATGCAAATTTTCTAGTAGCCACGAACATGGACAAAATTAAAACTAAATGCAAGTTCTGTTTTTCTGAGTATGCATTACATGTAGATAGAATGGAGAAACAGTTATTGAATTCTTGTGATTTGTGTCCAGCTACTGTTAAAGATGGATGATTGCAGTGAAACAGCAAGGAAGGAAAAACTGGTCTGCTCAAGATTTGTTTGCTTTTGTGCATTTTCCTTCTATTTTGTCTTTGGCAGCAGTATCACCAAGCTTGGCGTCTTTTTATGAAGATAGCGAGGCGTGTCAATGAAAGTTAAACTAATTCAATTTTTTCATCTGCTAATAAGAATTTTGCTACTCCATCTGCTTTAGCATCAGAAACTCCTACTTCTGAAAAGAATTCAGATGTTCATCAAATTGATATTAGGAGGTTTTTGGACAAAGTGTCTGATTATTAGAAAAAATACTTGACACATATTTGCTAGAGGTCAATTTCCATCAATACATCATTTCATTAAGTAAAAAATTCTTACATGCTAGAATTCTTTTAATAAATTGTGTCCAATTTACACAGTGCCAAGTAGGAAATGACTTGCAGGAATCTTTTGAATGCCAAAGTGGATGATGTAAAACAGAGTGGACATCTTTACTGCATCAGCTCCTCACATCTCTAGCTTTTGATAGAGTGGTATTTGCAATGAGGGTGTCATCAATTTTATGGTAACAATTACCTAGTGTTTTGCTCATTCCAATGCACCAGCACGTAGCCAATAATATTGCTGACCAGTTTAAACAATCAATGAACTGGGTCCATGGAAGTTTACTTTGGTTCTGACCAACAAGATGACTAATAAGAAAGCCGCCTGGGCTTTGCTGATAAATCTGCAAGTATTCACATGTACTGGATGTGCTGCCCAAATGACTCAATTTTTCACTGGTGATGCTGAAGATCTGACAACTTTCTTGTATGTCAAAAGTGAAAAGCATTGTCAGGTTTTCCAAAAACAAACTAGTACAAATAGCCATTTTCAGTGTTATTTCACACGGCCCTCAGTTTCCTCCACAGTGAGTAGCCTTATCATACGTGATGGACATTTACTATTAAATGTCTCAAAGCCCTTCAACTTTGCAAGAAGACTCTTCAAACAACTGCTGTTGAAGAAAGAGGGACTGCATGTTGCCGCCAAGTAATTCATACTAACATTCTTTTTAATCAAGTCTTTTGGATACAGAACTCAAAATTCTCTTTATTGCTTGAACCAGTCCATTCAGAATACAGAAAATTGTAGTTATACGTGGTCAGATGGCAAGAACATATTTGCAAAACTACTGAACACAGGCCACTTTTGAAAGCTGATAAGAAAAATATAATATGTAAAATAGCATTGTTAGGCTACGGGTATACTGCCTTTTTTCGAGAAGAAGATATGCAAATCGCACTTGCATTTGCATATCTTCTTCCGATTCTTTTTACAGTAGAAGTTTTGCCGCTATTTGGCCCCATGTAGATGGGGTCAAATGTCGGGAAAACACCCTCTTTTGCAAGACCCTGTAAACCTTGATTTATGAGGAATAAGGGGTCTTGCGAAAGAGGGTTTTTCCCCTGACATGTGGCCTCATCTACATGGGGCCAAATAGCAGCAAAACCTCTTTCTCAAAAAGAATCGGAATAAGATATGCAAATGTGAACGCAATTTGCATATCTTCTTCTGGAAAAAAATGGCAGTGTAGCCGTAGTCTTAGGGAGTACAATGAGAAAACAGTCATGAATCTATCCGATTGAGACAATCAAATTTTGCCTTTATTTATACATTTTCAGACAAAATTATCACTTATTTGAATGTATATGTATGCCAGACTATAACAAAACAAGACACAATCAGTAGGTGGCCCAAGTTACCAATGTTAGCCTCTGATATCAAGCACTGGGCAGATCTTCTGTTTTCCATGATGGTCATCATCTCCTCTGATCTCTTTGCCTGATCCTTCAATCTTGTTCTTCATTTTCTGGGCTAGTATAGTTCCCCCCAAATTGGGCCTTGTTCCCTTGAATTTTTTATACATATACACCTTACATATTACTTAGAGAAAAGTTAATCAGTGTTTAGCATATGAAGTTTTGGGTTTTATGTAATCTATACATTACACATAACAGGCTTCAATTTACCCAACTTCTGCATTTTTGCTCTAAGGCTTCTTTCATGTGATGTGTTTTGTGTCACCATATTTCTGGGTTTTCCCACTAAAAGGCTTCTTATTTACGCAGGTTTGTGTGTTTTTAATTCAAAACTTCGAGCACAACATGTTACTTTTTCTGTCACCAGTGACAGTATTTTAAATAGACAAAAGAAGAACTGACAAAAACCACAATTTTGCCAGTCAGGCCTTGTCCTAAATGTCTCCTTTCAAAACTCATTCACTACCTATAATTTTAAGTCATTAAACTATAACTAATAAAGCTTTTAATCTTATTGTCATGCTGCCCAGAGTGGCTCACAGCTGTGAATGTCAATCTCAGGACAAACTCAGAAAACAGAGCAAACACTTCCAGCTGGTGGTAATATTAATTCTATTAGATTTCACCAAACCAATAACAAGAATGGACACCTGGATCACTTTATTAATCTTACTGTGGCACCACAGACAGTCCTTGGACTCTCCAGACACTACTTTACCACACACACAACCAAGATTTTGCAATGAAAGATTCTTAAAAGCAAAAGTCAATCCACATCAGGAGAGCCAACAACCAGGAGGACCCTAGGCAAGGTGGAGAGACCCCCAACTCTGCGCTCCCTGAAGGGGCTGGGCCTTGGGTGGAAAGGCGGGGGCTGGAAGTAGCCAGCCCTCAGCGCCATCTGGAGTGCACCACACCAGCCACTTCCCCCGATTCCTTCGATCCTCTCAGAGCGTGCTGTGGGGCACTTTGGCGGCAATTTAAAGGACCCAGGACTCAGGAGCCACCATGCCGCAGTAATGGTGGCAGGGGCTGGCAGCCCCAGTCCTTTACAATAGGTGGACCCAAAGAAAACTGCCCTCTTTTGCCTCTCCCAACGGAGGGCCTGACACACATTTGGCCATTCCCAAGTTCAAAAGGGCCAGTCCCTTACCTTTCCCCAAGTGACTGAATTATCTTGATCTCACACTAAATGCAATATTGTAGTTAATTTCTCTTGTAAAATAACTAAGGATTTATCAGTTAAGAAATTAGAGTTATTGTGAAGTTAAAGCAGGTAAAATCCTTTAAAGGTGAATATATGATGTCTCTGCTAATTCTCCATAAGCTTCTCAGGGGTATCCAAAATGGCTTTGGGGATCTCCGGCCACTTCCTCTAAGTAAGTTCTTGGAAGATAGGTCCATCAGTGGCTATTACCCAGGATGGGCAGGAATAGTGTTGCTAGCCTCAGTTTGCAGAAGCTGGGAATGGGTGACAGGGGATGCATCACTTGATCACTAGCTGTTTGTAGCCAGGCAGCCCCCCCCCCCCATCTCAAACAATCTTGCTTGCCCTCTGAGATGTCTGTATACAGAGCAGAGAAGGAACAATAAGAAGATCAGCATAGCCATTAAGCTTTGATCTGCTTTGACCAGGATATGCAAGTTTCTGACTCTGAGTAACGATTAAGGAAATAAGCTAAGCTCGAGGCTGCAAGAAGTGTCAGGCTGGCACCTATGTTGATTCGAACACACACAGTCCCTGGGAGAGGAATTTCCCACTGAAAAAACAATGTCCTGTACTTCCAATTTAATCATCTCAATTCTCTCTTACAAGTGTAAATTAAGTTCACAACTCCCTTGTAAGAACTGGTCTCACAGAAGACAGACCAGCCCCATTTGGCATGACAGACAAGAAAGAGAAATACGTGACCCCATGGGTATATAAGATAGGCCCAGCACACACTCACTTTGAGTGTCATTCTACCCTCTACCTGCTGGTTGGGTTAGGTGTTTGACCTCCCGAGGTTCTATGGGGACTCCCACCTCGTATTTTCATCTTTCCTAGGAATTGAGGGACCAGCCCTGGCCTGACATGCTGGAGTCGAGAGGCACAGAAGGGGGTAAAAATTGTACCTGGATGTGGTCCTCTGTCTTAAGTGTACACATAGAAAGAGTAAGCTGTTACTTGGTACCATTATTTCTATTTTTCTATCTTTATCTTCTTTGTAACCATTTTTAAGATCTATACTTTGCTAGTAGTTAAGAAATAGAACAATAGCCATTGCAACCATATGATTTATAAGCTTCCTCAATAAACCTGTAACTGTTTAAGCTTTAACCTGACTCCTTCAGTTGCTGTAATAGAACCAAGCACAATTTAAAAGAACTTCAGCCGGTCATTAGGGACAGATATAGGGAGAGCTTGGGCGTTTGGATTTGTGTCACACCCAGGTGGCACAATCCACTGGGGCACCTTTCAGTCTTTCCCCAAGGCTGCCCGCTGCGAAGGAACTCGGGGCGTCTGAGAGCCTGTTGGCTGCCCTCTGCAACGGGACCCCGGTCCTAGCAGTAAAGTCACAGACGTTAAACTATTTTTTCGGGACGCCCTCCAGCCTCCTAGGCTGCCCACTGCAACGAGACTTTGTGTCTCAGCAGTTGAAGACTTGGGTGTAACACACACACACACACACACACTGCCTGACCGTCGGCTGACACTGTTGTATCCATTCCCTCTGGGGAATGGTCATTGGCCACTGTTGGAAGACAGGATAGATAGACCTTTGGTCTGATCTATGCGGCCATTCTAAAGGCCCTCAGAATTCCACCCTGCCAGAATTCATCAGTCCAGAGATGCAGAATCACTCGCAGGGTTCCTTTTTATAGCTAAGAATAGTCCAGCAACTATTCTCAGCACAGCATTGTCTGGCTTTCTTGTCTAAACACAAAGTTTGTGGATTTCCCACTATCAAATGTAAAAACCCACACTTTGAAGTTAATATCCTGCGGTGTCTCCTATCAACCCAGTGAGATGTATACACCACTGGTAGTCAACCTAAGCTATGTCAACTCCAGCTAAATGTTTCATGTAGCTGGAGATGTACAACTTAGGTTGTCTTTAGCCTGTAGAATAGACCTGTCTTTTTGGTTATTATTGTCAATATTGTAAATGAATTATTGATCAAATATCAGTAATGAGCAAATATTTTAAAGCACTGTTTGATCAGTCAATGGATCAGTCCTATTGAGGAGTCCAGATATTGCTGGGACAGTTTTGTCACAATTTTTCCCAAGAGTAGAAAATTCAAATCAAGGAAGTGAGATTATCTGTGTCAAGAGATGGCTTGTTGAACTCATAATTAATGAGAATTAAGAGAGCTGCTGATCATTAACTCACTTTTCAGCCTAACAATTCCCCGTTGACTTTCACCAGCCAGTTGGGACAAAAATCTAACACCCAAGTCATAACATGTGCATTCCCCTAAGCAATTCTACTGACTAAAATACCAACAATGAAAACTGTTTGCTAAAAAAATGAAACTAGGTCTGAGGATTGCGGCTCAGGGTGAGTCCAATTCTTCACTATCCTGAGAATGAACAAGAAACACTTTTTGCTATGATCAAATACCAACAAAAATGGTAAATTACTTACCAAGCAACATCCTGTTTTTTCTTTTGTTTTATTTTGGGCGGTGAAGGTGAAGGGCAACCTAGGCTAGTGAGTGTGCTGCATGAGTTGGCCTCCATCTCAGTGGGCTGCAAGATTGTTGTAACCAAGATGGTCTCCTGGGACAGGGTAGTTTCGCTAATTGTGCTTGTATGCCTAGAATTTGCGGGCTGTACCAATTGAACGTTTTGACTGGATGACGAGGCAGTGCACAGCTCTCACAGTCAATGTTGTGTGTAATCAACATCTACCTACCTTCATATGTGCTTACTTTATATCAGTGTTTCTTAAACTTTTTAAGACCGAGGAACACCAAACAATTTTTTTATGCGGAACACCAAGCCAAAAAAAAAAAATTGTGACAAAAGGTTGCCTGCCCCTTTAAGGGCTGCCATTTTTAATTCTGTTCTCTGTGGCACACCTCTGACTGCCTCATGGCACACCGGTGTGCCACGGAACACAGTTTAAGAGACACTGCTTTATGCAGTGCCACCTTACTAATACTAGTAAGGAAAAAACGACACAGACAGAAACCACTGGAATCTGGCAACCTTGTCAGTGGGCACTGGTGAACAAAATGTCTCATAGGCCATACATCACACCCCAGTGGAATGCAAGCAGCTCGCAGGTTGCCCACCACTGTTTTAGTGTAACATTTTTACTGAATGCCAAAGTCATATCAGAAGAGATTTCTGAGATAATGGTGGAATTCTGTCTGTATAGAGACAAATGAAACAAGCAGCACTTCAAAACCTGATTTAGGTCATAAATGAAACTGATCTGGTTGTTACATCATTGCCTCTTAACTGTGGACAGAAAATCATTATACATGTCAACTGGCAGTACTTGAGCTAGTATGAGAGGGATGCTATAAGACATGTTTGAAGTACAATAAGCAGATATAGTATGGGGGAGGAAACACTGGTATTGTAGGATACAGTATGGGGGAGGAAACACTGGTATTGTAGAGGCCAACGTGAGTAGTCTTTTACTTACACAAACAATACACTTACTCACAAATTTTGGGGGGCACTGTGAGGATGGTTAAAATTCACAGGACTCACAAATGTAAGATATCTAAAGAACAGCTTCAGAGAATTTAGCTAAAGAAAGGCTTTCAGAGATCATATGCACAGTGGGGAACAAGTTGTCTTAGTTTCTGCTGCCATAAACAGTGTAAGAAATCTGCATGCATTCATTTCAATGGGGTTCGGAGAAAAATGAGTAAAATAAAAAAAAATCAATCTGTCCCCTTTTCTCCATACAATTAAGTGTGCAGTTGCCTTTGACAGGTAGACAGGGGACATTCATTCTACTCCCCATCTTTTTCATAGAAGCAGTATGAGTTTTGGTCCATCTCATGAAAAATCTAAACATGTGATTTCTTAGCTTCATATTAAAAATGCAAAGCAACAAAAGCTTCATTATCTATCCGAGTGAAAGATGTGTCTGAAGAATAAGGAGCAGCAAAGGATTTATTTGTGTTTAAATATTTTAAATGACAAATTAAATTCCCTTTTTTATTCTTGTGGGAACAGAAGAGCCTTTTAAGAGGACACTACCTCCTAATTGCAAAGCACATTAGCTATAAAAAAGCCATAGTTAATATTGCTCTTTCACAGCTAGAATTACAAGTCTGAAGTATTTCCAATTCTATTTTCAAGGGAAAGCCACCTGTACCAACCATGGCATTTAATATCCTTTCTAAATATATGCATATATAACTTGAGAAGTGTTTACATGTAACAGGGTAAATGTTTTTGGAGGAAAATATCCTAAGGGACCATGAAGGGCTCTGACCCAAGCAGGAGAAGGAGAGAATGTTAGGATTCTACATAATGAATGCAGATTGCCTATGCAGCACAGAACTAGACTCTGCACAGAGCTACTCTGCTTAGCACTTCGTGGGCATAGGTTGGACTGGCACACAACTGGCAAGTTTATACAGTGTTCCCCACTAAAAGGGAGTATGCAGTAGCCCCTACAGGTCTCTCTATGATCACTTTGCATTCTGGTGGTGGAGAGACAACTTTTTTCCTGGATCCCATAGAACTGTCCAGGTGCGTAGCCCGAGATACCTTAGCTCACGATTTGCCTCTAAAAATATGAATCCAGCATATTAAAGGTCAATTAATTTCTAATTAACTAACAATCCTGAAATATGTCAACCAGCTCTTCAGCTGTACAAGTCCTGTGGTTCTCTCAATAAGACCCTTTAGAGGGTACGTCTACACTGGCTCCCTAGTTCGAACCAGGGATGCAAATGTAGCTGACTGAAATTGTAATGAAGCGGGGATTTAAATATCCCACGCTTCATTAGCATAATCTCACCTGTGTGCTACTCTGCTCGGCAACTGATTTGAACCAGGAAGTGCACTCCGGGATGCGGTAGTTCGAATCAAACCCCTTGGTTCGAACTAATGTTACTCATTTTTTGGAGTAATGAGGAGTAACATTAGTTCGAACCAAGGGGTTTGATTCGAACTACCGCATCCTGGAGTGCACTTCCTGGTTCAAATCAGCTGCCAAGCAGAGTAGCGCGCGAGTGAGATTATGCTAATGAAGCACAGGATATTTAAATCCCTGCTTCATTCGCAATTTCATTCAGCTACATTTGCATCCCTAGTTCTAACTAGGGAACAAGTGTAGACGTACCCAGAGATAATTTTGTTTTAGAACGGAAGATATCTCTATGGGCATCATCTCTGTGAGATTGCAAGCATACCGCACACTATATACACAATGTTTCCCCTAAGAACGAGTCTGGCTGACAGTCTGAGAATTGCCTTTGTTGTAAGGGTTAATAATGTCAGGATTCTCTAAAGTGGGCTACTAATTTCTAAGTTTTGTCAGGGAATAATGGTTGCATACGTAATGTGAGGAAAACTGAAGGCTCAGCTTGTGTAAGCTAATAAAAACTAACATATGTCAATATCAGTTAACCTTATATCCATTACTTCAAAATGCTTGATTGTACTAAGCTGAACTAAAAAGCATTCTGTGGATAAATGCTCTGGCTAAATGCTGTCTTATGGGTGCCTCCCACAAAAGAATATATTTAGCTGATTGCTCTGTCCACAGAATCAAAACAGAATCAAGATGCTACAGGACCCCACAGTGGCAGGAGAGGCCAAGAAACACAATGGATACTGCAAACCACGAAGAATCTGACTTTACATGCATGGAAGAAGTAACTTATTAGATGGCTACTAATTTAACCTAGAGAAAAATACTCTTTTATTAGTAAGACAAAATATGCAGAAACATGATACCGGTAATTAAATATTGAACACTGAATTTTTAACTTTCATGGGTCATTAATAATTAATAGCAATAGTTACCTATGATAATTTGAGTGTTGTGTACCGAGTGAAAGAATGCATAACTAACCTGTACTTTTACAAGATAGATAGACTTTAAATATTGACAGGAAAAGAAAGAAAATAAATATTACACCCCACATTTTCCAAGGTTTTCACTTCCTACCTTCATTTGTATACATGGAGCTTTCCGTCAAAAATGGTGATTCTCACCTCTCAATGTGCCCTCCAAAATCACTTATGTCCTATAATTTTTATGTATCATAGTTTGTGCAAATGACAGAATTCACAGCTAGAAATCCAAATACACTACACTGCGTGCATGTAAATTCTAAATTTTTACACACACAGTCACACATGCACACAAAGGAATCCATTTTGAAAATTTGTTCTAAAAAAGGGTTAAACATTTGTTGGTTTGGAGAACTTGTGATGAGAGAAAACCCTTGTGCTATATGTCCCAGGTCCAAGTCCAAGTCCAATCAGTTCCAGTTCAGTCAAAATCCTTTATCCCTAATGACCTATGTGAAATGAGGTAGTGGACTCAGGCCAGCCTTAGCACATCAGCGTTTATTATAAAGACAGAGTTCCTCACAGTTAGTAGTAATTTTCACCCCAATTAGTAGTTTCAGGCCACATCTACACAACTAAATTATGTCCACCTAACTTACGCCAGCATATAGTCACTTCAGTTATTAAATCACTTGAGGGTGTGCACACTTGGCTCCTTTTGTTGACATTGCACGTCCTTACCAGGAACACTTGTATCAATTATACTCTTAGTATGGGGCACTGTGAGTCAGCTTCAGAAAGCTAGTAACACTGCATTGTGACAACCTAATTACATCAACCATGACTTTGCCTCTTGGGGAACTGATGTTACTAAATTGGCACAGAGAAGCATATACGTTGGCAGGTGCCAAAGTTAAGTGAAGACACTTCCTCAGCTATGTCGATGTAAGGTAACTTACATAGCCCTAGTGTAGACCAGTGTTTCTCAACCAGTAGTACGAGTACCCTTAGAGGTCCTTGAGAGAAGTCTGGGGGGGGGTACATCAACAAACTGAAATTTGGAGAAAAGAACGGTTACTTACCTGTAACCGTTGTTCTTCGAGATGTGTTGCTCATGTCCATTCTAATTAGGTGTGTGCACCGTGTCTTCTGGAGTGTTTTCCCTAGCAGTACCCGTAGCGCCGGCAAGGTGCCTCCTGCAGTGGCGCCGCCATGGCGGGACATAAGTACCCCTGCCGGTGCTGCCCCACCTAAGTTTCTTCTTGCCGGACGCTCCGACGAAGGGGAGGAAGGGGGAGAGTCGAATGGACATGAGCAACACATCTCGAAGAACAACAGTTACAGGTAAGTAACCGTTCTTTTCTTCTTCGAGTGGTTGCTCATGTCCATTTGAATTAGGTGACTTCCACGCCAACCCCACTTCAAGGAGGAGGGGTCGGAGCATACAGAAAGAGAAGTCCACAAAAGTTGAACAATCCAAACAAATTAATTCAGCCAAGCGAACACAGAAAACTGTAGAAAGTGCAATGTGACACTGATAAAACATACATATTTACAATACAGAGCTGAGGACTGCAGAGCCCACCCCTGTGTCCTCCCTGACCTGCTGTGCCAGCGCGTAGTGCACCATAAAGGTATGGAGCAACGACCATGTGGCTGCCCTGCAGATTTCAGTGATTGGAACCTATGCCCCAAAAGCTAAAGGACGCCTGCATCCTGGTGGAATGTGCTGTAACCTGGGGCGGGACCTTCCCGGCCAAGGCATAACAATCCCTGATACACCCTGCGACCCAATTGGACAACCTCTGAGTCGATATGGGGAGCCCTTTCATTCTGTCAGCGACAGCGATAAACAATTGTGTGGATTTGTGAAAGGGTTTAGTCCTATCAATATAGAAAGCTAGTGCACGTCTAGCATCCAGGGAATGACGCACTTGCTCCTTAGGAGAGGCGTGGGACTTTGGAAAGAAAACCGGGAGGTACATTTCTTGGGACAATGGAATGGTGACACCACCTTGGGGAAAAAGGCCGGATGAAGGCCGAGCCTCACATTATTGTCAGAAAACACTAGGTAGGGCAGGTTTACAGTTAATGCCCTCAACTCCGAGACCCTGCGAGCCGACGTAATGGCCACAATGAATGCAACCTTCATAGAGAGGTACTTCAAAGAACACATGGCCAGCGGCTCAAAAGGGGGTGACACAAGCCTAGACAACACGAGGCTGAGGTCCCAAGCAGGGAGAGGGGGTCTAACCGAGGGATACAACTTATCCAAACCCTTAAGGAACCTTTTGACCACAGGGTCAGAAAACAGGGAAACTCCAGCCGAACCAACATGGAAGGTGGAGAGAGATGCCACATGGACTTTGCCAGAGGAGGTAGAGAGGCCACTGGATCTAAGTTCAAAAAGGTAACCCACTGCACACCACCACCTCCTGAGTCCACCATTGTAAGGAGGCTATCACCTCCGGAGGCACTGTGAGAACCATGTTCCAGAGACCCCTTAAGCATCTCGATCATCCAGTGAGCCCCCCTGGATGTTTAGCAGGCTTCCTGCTTCAGAGGTACTTTAAAAACATTTTGCTATTACTTTTTGCATTTTGGGCTAGCAGGTCTTCAAATTTTTTTTGCCTTCCTAATTCACTTAATTTGACAGAATTTATGATGCCTTTTATTTTCCTCATTAGAATTCCTATTTTTAAATTAGGGCTTTTTATCTCTCAGTGCTTCTTTTCCTTTGTTGTTAAGCCATGGTGGCACTTTTTTGGTTCTCTTACTGTGTTTTTTAACTTGGGGTATACATTTAAGTTGAGCCTCTTCTATGATGTCTTTGAAAAGTTTCCATGCATCTTGCAGGGATTTTACTTTTGGCATTGTACCTTTTAATTTCTGTTTAACTGGCCTACTCCTTTTTGTGTATTTCCCCTTTCTGAAATAAAGTGCCAGTGTTGGGCTGCTGAGATGTTTTTCCCAGCACAGGGATGTTAGATTTAATTATATTATGATCACTATTTCCAAGTGATCCAGCTATAGTCACCTTTTGGACCAGATCCTGCGCTCTTCTTAGGACTAAATCAAGAATTGCATCTTTTCTTGTGGGTTCCAAAACCAGCTGCTCCAAGAAGCAGTCATTTTAGGTGTCAATATGGGGATAGTTGAAATCCCTATTATCAGAGAGGCTATGCAAATAAAAACTCAATAATCTTCCTTAGCATTTCACAGTCACTATCATTATCCTGATCAGGTGGCTAGTAATATATCCCTACTGCTATATTCATATTATTAAAGTATGGAATTACTATCCATAAAGATTCTATGGAACAGTTCTTTTCATTTAAGATATTTACTTCATTTGATTCTATGCTTTCTTCACATATATTGTCATGCTTCCACCAGAATGACTTGTTCTGTCCTTCCAACATATTTTGTAGTCTGGTATGACAGTGTCCCATTGATTATCCTCATCCCACCAAGTTTCTGTGATGCCTATTATATTAATATCCTCCTTTAATATGAGGATATCTTAGTATTACCTATCTTATTATTTAAGCTTCTAGTGTTTGTATATAAGCACTTTAAAGACTTGTCACTATTTAGCTGTCTGCCATTACCTGATGTAAATGAATGGGACTCTTTATCTGACTGTTTCTCATCTGATCTTACCCATATCTTACCTTTCATCCTCTCCTGTTTACTAGGACATAGAGAATCTCTGTTAAAAGATCCTCCCCTAAAGGATGTCTCTGTCCAATCCATATGTTCCTCCCCACCCATTAGTCTTTCCCCAGACCTTAGTTTAAAAACTGTTCTATGAACTTTTTAATTTTAAATGCTAGCAATCTGGTTCCATTTTGGTTTAGTTGAAACCCATTCTGGCCTTGCGCATGGAACTGCAAACATTTCAGAGAATGCTACCGTTGAGATCCCGAATTTCAATCTGTTTCCTCACAGCCTAAATTTGGCCCCCAGGACCTCTCTCCTACCCTTCCCTATGTCACTGGTAATTTCATGTACCACAACCACCGGCTCCTCCCCAACACTACACATAAGTCTATCTAGATGTGATCCCTAACCTTCACAACAGGCAGGCAAGTCACCATACAGTTATCCCAGTCATTGCAAAGCCAGCTGCCCATGTTTCTAATGATCAAAATTGCCAGTTACTAACACCTTTCTTTTCCTAATGTCTGGAGAGTGCACAAAGAAACCTTAATTCTGCCATTCCTGATGTTTCAGTGCTTAACATTATTAACCTAGTTCTTGGATATAACAACAGAAATATCAGACTGGAAGGGGCCTCAGGATATCATCTCAGACAGCCTTCCATGCGGAAACAGGCTTAAGTATATAATTATTTAATTGTACGGTGTTCCAGGGTATTTATTAGTGTATGATGCATTGGCCAGAGGGAAGAGTTGAGAGTTTTTAGAGCAATGGAATATTCTCCTTCCCTTGCACCTTTGGTTTGAACGTACTGCCCCTTCAGCATTCTCCACACCTGATGGCTGGGCTTAGCAAGGGATCCAGCACACAACTTGAGACTTTTGATTCAACCATAAAGCCCACCCAAGCGTCTCAAGGATTTGTTATAAAACCTCCACAAATTATATTTTCAAACTGCTTTCCTGAGTTGCTTGTTTTCCTGGCATGTACTCTTTCAGTGTGGGGTATCAGCTATGAATAGAAAGCTCCAATTGCAAGAATCTCAAGCTGTTTTTGATCAAGTAGCAGTGAGAAGCATTATTGAGTGTGGGATCAAGACTGCAGATTTATTGTGAAGTAAGTTACATGGTAACTCAGATTAATCTTCAGTCTCACAGTGAAGGAAAAAGAGGTGGCAGACCATTTCTATTTTTAAACTAAACTAGTGTCATTCTAAAAAGTTAATATATAAAAGATGCTTAGATACTCCTTATGTTTCTCTCCTTTCAAAGTCCTGCTGTACTGATGGAACAGCACTGTAAAAAGGGTGTGAACTGACCATAATTCTGTTGAAATGGACCATTAATCCTTTGCACTGTACTATACTTCTGAAATAAAGTATGTGACCAAAGGACCATAGGTATTTGCTAACTCCCCCATATCAGCATTTATAGTGAGCAATTATGAGTAAATACAGTTTTAAAATGATACATTTAGGCATTCAATGGCTTGTGAGTTTGGTATGTGACGCATACCCTTTCACCTCTAGGTTACCATTTTGAACACAGCCCAGATTAGCAGACCAAAAACCATTATTATATTAAAAGTACTCGGTAGCCTATCTAAAACAAGTTTATGGTCTCAGGTTAGACCCTAACAGAATGGTATCCACTTCACAAGAACAACTTGCAGCAATTGTGCCTTGACCGGCAGCTTCAAGAGAGGAGCCAATGGTGGAATGAGCATGGAAACATCTCATCTGCAGAGATGGTCCCTACAGGACAAGAGATGTGCACTGGCAGATGTGCACTGCCTGTTCTTATAGGAGATTACTTCCATCTCCATTAATGTCAAACTGACACCTTTCTTGAATAATGAAGTCACCATCAAAAATTTGAAATGATTCTTATAAGATTTTTTTCAAAGTGAAAGTGGCTCATTCTGTTTTCTAAGCGCACTGCTCAGTTGAGATTTCTACTCACTTGGAAAAACCCCCACTAAAGCCATCCTGCCTAATGTGAATAAATCAATTTATTGTCCTTTACAGAGCCCCAATAAATATTTTAATTTATAAGTCTCCAGTGTGCTTTCATAACTTGTCAACATTAGAAATAATAACAATCATGATAATATATCTAAAAAACCTAGGCTACATTAAGGGCTTAATTTCAGCAGAATTAAACAAGAGACCAATTCTGCAACCTTTATCCACATGAGAAGCTCTGCCAACTTTGGTGGTACTACTCCTGTGATTCAGGAATGCAGGGCCTCCGTTTTATTCCTCGGATAAAAGTACAATAAATGAAACATATCATAAAAACAATTACCAGGTACATGCAATGAATCCATTCAAATTATTGCACAATTTCAGAAGGACTAACTGGGAAATATTTCATTTTATAGGCCTGCTGTAATATGGGGCTTTCTACACTTGCTGTGGCAATTGATCGCTCCCGGGGTAAGGGGGTCAATTGAGTGAATCTAGTGAAGAACTGCAACATCAGTCACTGATCTCTCCTGTTGACTCCAGACTCCTCCGGAATTGGAAGCATACAGGAAGTTGACGGGAGAGTTTCTCCCATCAACCCCTTGCAGTGGAGATCCCACAGTAACTCAACCTAAGGTAGGTTGACTCCTGTTAAAATATTCACATAGCTGGAGTTGCCTAAATTAGGTTGACATTTCCCCAGTGTGTAGACCTGCCCTTGGATTAAACACACTAATACAGGAATAAGGAAGAGTAAGAACTCCTTCCAATCCCTACACATCAATACAGAAGCAAGTATGGTTACTTGTCCATTTTCTCCCTCCCCAAAACAGATTGGTAGGGTGGGGTGAAGAACAAGCATAGCTTTGGCTAAAGTAATTGAGCCAGTAACCTATCATGGTAGGCTGTCAGTAAATTACTGTCCCAGGAAGCAAAAAGGATGTAGAAAAAGAACCGTGGCTTGGAGATGCAGCTATGATTTAGAGCTCCTGGTTTAATGTCATTTAGGCATCACCCCAAACTGAGGACTATACCTGAAGTCACAATCCTAGAACATTGCAGCATCCTGCACAAACAAGGCCTTTGATCCCCATTATCTTTAAAAGTAAAAAATATTGATGAGGCTGAAAGTGCAAAAAGTGTTTTCTAATATGAATGTATATTTGCATAAAAAGGGAGGAGTCTGATTGTTATGTTCTTGATCTCCTTGCAACACTAGTGCTACCCATCGCAGAGCCAGTGTCATGTGATACTGAGATCCATGAGCTGGCTGCTGGTGTTGGACATTACTATCTTCCTGAGGCAGTAGATGTAAATATCAATTCACAGTAAAAAAACAAAACAAAAACCCTAAACAAAACACTGCACAAAATGCTACTAATAAATGCTGTATCATTGGTATCTGGACAGGAACATTTAAAATAACTGTATTTTGCAGGATACTTTGAAATAGAGTAGTATTTTGGTGCCTTTTGCATCACTTCACTGTATGCTTCACACAATTTATGACAAAACCTTTCAGTTGATGTCTACATATGGCAGTCAACCTGAGATTCATGTTGGTATTTTTGAAAGTTTTTTAGTAGTTTCAGTTCATATAATTTTATAATGATTGAGTGTAGAGATTCCAATTTGCCTGAACTCATCTGTACAGCACAAATAAGAGAACTTTGTTCTGGTCTATATAGTGCCCCTCATCTTTATTAATTTTGGGTATTTCATCACTGAAGTTTCACAAAATGGAAAAAAAAACGTGTGTCAATGGATTCATAGCATAACCTTATTTTGTCCAAACTAAAAGTTAGAAATAGTGATATGACCATTAAATATAGAAGTATCAGCACAAAATCCCATTAAAAGTCATTCCTATCCAAAAACATTTGGTTTTAATATTCAACAAAAAGTTGAGGAAGTAAAGAACAGATTGTGAGAAATTCTAGATAATTTACTTCAAGGTTCAAGTTCGAAATTAGACAAATTTCATAAGGATTAAGCTTTTGAAACCAAACTCTAAAATACAGCAGCAACATTCCATTCCCATTCTCTCAAGCTGCAATAACCAAACAGAAGGTACTTGCAGTGGTCTCCAACCTTTTTACACCCAAGATCACTTTTTAAGTCTCAGAACAGGCGAAGATCTACTGCCCCGCCCCTTCCTTGAAGCCCCACCTACATTACATGAGGAAATCTAATGTAAATGTACTGCGCAGGTGCGCAGTGCAGAGAGGGCTCAAGAGCTACTAAAGCAGCACATACAATATCGGTCACGAGAATATGTCAAAAAAAAATCTAACTGTATGGTGACAGTCAAAATGTACACAATTCTTTTTAAGTTTTGGTTTTCTCTGTATATTTGTAACCTATAGGAACACAGCCTTAAACTACAGTAAAATGCAGGACAATGTAGCACTTTAAAGACTAACAAGATGGTTTATTGGATGATGAGCTTTCGTGGGCCAGACCCACTTCCTCAGATCTGAGGAAGTGGGTCTGGCCCACGAAAGCTCATCATCCAATAAACCATCTTGTTAGTCTTTAAAGTGCTACATTGTCCTGCATT
Organism: Pelodiscus sinensis; assembly: GCF_052426305.1. Classification (NCBI taxonomy): domain Eukaryota; kingdom Metazoa; phylum Chordata; order Testudines; family Trionychidae; genus Pelodiscus; species Pelodiscus sinensis. The sequence goes on along the minus strand of NC_143053.1, from coordinate 178,981,110 downwards.
TTGCTTCAACTACCCCAGACTAACACGGCTACATTTCTATCATTAAACTACAGTAAATTATCACTGCATTGATTAACCATGTAAGATAATTCCTGAATACAAGTGATCAAAGAAATCACTGCAGTATTAATGATTTTTTAGTTGAGCACCTATAAAAATATGAAATGACATGGTAGCATTGTGGCCTAAGAATACCTTATTTGCTACATTCAGCAGGAAGACACTTAGAACAAGTCCACACTTTAGTAAAAGCTAGCATGTGTAGATGTGCCCGAGCTAGCTTTGATTTAGCTAGCTCAGCTAACTATGGCAATGCAGTAGCACAGCATATTTGGCAGCATAGACTGTACAAGGTTGCCCAGGAAACTATGTATTTGAAAGCTAGCTCACACGTCTTCCATGCTGCCATGGCATCTAAGCTGCTGCTATTCAGCTAGCTATATCAAAGGAGGAAAGGTCAAGTCCAGGTGTTCTATACCCGGCCGTGGTACAATATGTACTCACCTAGCCTGCTGGCAGACATTGCAAAGCCATGCCTTGTCTTTCTTCTGATAGGAGCTGCAGTTCTTGCAGATGTTGTATTTGCAGTCTTGGCACTGCCGCTTGCTATTGATGAGAAAAGTGAAAGGAGAACAACAGCGAATGCAACAGTGCTCATTAAACTTCTGATGCTTAGAAAGGATGCTGCACTTGTTCCCCTCTTCATCGAGTTTCTGCTTCATTTCACTGCAACCGAAAAGAAGACACAAAAAGACAAAATCAAAATAACATTCCATTTGGTGTTCTCTCCGTACATCATTCAGCCCCTTCCAACAACCGCATCAAGCCCCCATGAAAACTTGCTATGGGAAAAATACATGACAGAAATGGCCACAGAACAGAGGATCAAGATCTTCTGCATTCTAATCATGCCTCAGACTGTGCACAGGGGCAAATCATCAACTCTCTGGACCATGTTCTAGAACAAACTGAATGGTTTTACAGTTAAACTAATATAACTGAGAGGAGAATGTGACCATCTTCTTCAGTTTCTTCACTGGTAAAAGTGGGTTAACAATCAATAAGGTTTCCAGTCACTGCAATTTTTAAAATGCTTTGAAGATGAAAACCACTGTACAAAGATGGAAGAGCTGGTTGGACACTATTTAAAAAACCCCAGGTTGTTTGATCTGATTCATGGGGTTATATTATTCAAAAGAGCCCCAATTCAGCCAATCACTTTAATTACCGTATTTTCCGGCGTATAAGACGTCATTTTATGCTAAAAAACATCCCCCAAAAATCAGGGGTCGTCTTATACGCCGGGTATACAGGCAGTCCCCGACTTGCAGGTACGAACGGGGCTTTTCTCGCCCCGGAGGACACAGACTGCGGGACCTCGTGGTCCCGCCGCCCGTGTACTCCGGGGCGAGAAAAGCTGCTCCGCGTCTCCCTGGTCAGACCAGGAAGACGTGGAGCAAAGCCGCGGCGGGGCTCCGGCAGCAGGGCAGAGCAAAGCCTTTCAGGACTTTCAGGATTTGCAAATATTTTCTTTAATAACCAGCATTTGGTCTAATATTGAAGTTAAACATGTACCGTATTTTCCGGCGTATAAGGCGACTGGGCGTATATGACGACCCCCTAATTTTCTAGTTAAAAGATAGGTTTTCGTCTTATACTCGCCGTATAAGACTACCCCCTTTAAGAGGCCAACTGGCAGCGCCCCAGCGCCCCTCCGCCTCCCCGGCTTTGCTCCCGGTGTCCCTGGTCTGCTGGAGACGGTCCCCAGCAGACCAGGGGCACCGGGAGCAAAGCCGCAGCCGTGGCGGGGTCCCGCGCCTCTGAGGCTTTGCTCTGGGAAAGCCTCAGAGGCGCGGGACCCCGCCACAGCTGCGGCTTTGCTCCCGGTGCCCCTGGTCTGCTGGGGACCGTCTCCAGCAGACCAGGGACACCGGGAGCAAAGCCGGGGAGGCGGAGGGGAGCTGGGGCGCTGCCGGTTGGCCTCTTAAGGGGGGTAGTCTTATACGGCGAGTATAAGACGAAAACCTATCTTTTAACTAGAAAATTAGGGGGTCGTCTTATACGCCCAATCGCCTTATATGCCGGAAAATACGGTACATGTTTAACTTCAATATTAGACCAAATGCTGGTTATTAAAGAAAATATTTGCAAATCCTGAAAGTCCCATGCATTTTAACACAAATGTTTACTTATCCAAAAATTCAGACCACAGACATGGTAGTCATTATTTTCTATTCTATGATCAGTCATCCACTCAAAGAGCAGAAACAATACCATGTGACTTGAGTGACTGACCACAAAAAGCATGTACAGGTTGAAACGCTAACATCCGGTACTCTCTGATCTGGCAACTTCTGTGGTCCGGCAGGACCATGGGTATTGTCAGACCACAGTGCCTGGCTGAGAGTGGGGATGGCCAGGATCAGAGGTGCAGCCTGGACTGGTGGCAGTGAGCCCAGAGGCCAAAAGCACAGCCCAGACTGGAAGAGAGGAGTGCAGTCCTAGCCAGGGCTGGAGGCAGTGGAGTTGGTGGCAGAGAGCGCAGCCCCAACCAGGGTCGGGAGCGAAGCCCCGTGGCTGGGGCTGGCATCTTGGAGTGGGGGTGATGGCTGAGAGGGGAGCCTTGATCTCCCCTGGTTTGGAAAACTCCCTGCTTTGGGACCTCTTAGGTCCCAAGGATTCCAGACCCAGGGAGGTCCAACCTGTAATTGAAATGAGCAGTTTGTAAACAATGTATAGGGTGCAAAATTGTCATTGAAATGATTCAGCCAATACTTAAGATCAATGCAAACACTAAAAGAAAATCAGGATTGTTTCATGACCAATTTCCTAAATAAAAATAGCCTACATTTATATAATACAGAGATATAAAGAACAGCTTGGCCATTTCTAGTAACTGATAAGTTAGTATGACTAGGACTACCCAGGACAATGTCAAAAGTTCATATACAGAAGGACATGATGATTAACATACAGGAAAACACTCATGATTCAGTGACTAACATTTTTTGATTTCTAAAGTACTATAACATTGCTAAAAGAAAATATAAAAATATGTTTGTGCATTTGGAAATTGGTTTAAGATTCAGTATATAAATCACTGTAAACAAAGCTTGGACTGTTTCTAAAAATCCCAGAGTACTGTACAATTCATCTTTCTAGCTGCCATTTCCATCTCTCAAATTCATAACTCAAAGTAAAAACAGCCCATTTTGTGAATAACTTTAAAATTTGCTTATAAGGTTAACTCTAAAAGGCATGCAATTACTTCAGAGAAGTTATGGGTATATTTTCCAAACCTACAGATCTTGGTATTAAATTGAGTTCTGCATGCACTTGAGAGGTTTTGAATATTTAACACCATGGACCTAGTTAGCCTCTTGGGGTATTGATCCATCTTGGAGCAGCTGCAGAATACAGTATTGCTCAGTTATGCCACATAAGCAGATCAAGCATAAAAAGAATACCTATGCAGTGCCAAAGAAAAGACTTATTTTATTTAATATATTTGATTTCCAGGAGCAATTTATTTCTTCGAGTGTCCAGTAGAAATATTACAGTTCACATAGACATGGGAACATCACTTACAAGGACAAGTTAAGGGAATACAGTTTGTTTAGCCTGAATAAACAGGTCCAAATTATTTCTTGGGATAATTCCACAAACTCAATGGCTCATGCTAGGAATTAATTTGGTTCATTATATTTAAAGAGTGAACATGAAGACTGTATTTAAAAGGCGGGGAAAATAAAGGGAAGAAAACCATTTGCAGTAGTCAAGGGCTAGATTGTGGCTAGTTGTTACACTACCACTCAAAGGGAAGGGCGAAAGGAAGCCTCCCTCTCCCCCTTCCCCCCTCCCCAGGCCAAAATTTTCTTTTCCAATTTGTTATTCATGTATAAGAATCTTTAATGCAAAGGAGACAAAGGTATCCAAAAGGTCAACTTTGAAATCTAACTCTGACACAAAAATTTGTTTTACAATTGTATATTTTAGGAAACAGAAATGTTCACTTACATCATCAGACTAAAATGTATTCAATCATTCGTCTGATTGAACCAAAAGGCACTGTTGTGACAATTTGTGTAAAAAAACATGTATTTAACTTCAATCACAGCTTTGGGTAGTGGGACTTTGCTGGCATGTCATCCTACACAAAAGCCAGTTTAGGAACATTATTTAGCATAATGATTTTGGTGTAATTCTCTCAATTGAATTTTGATTTATCGTCTCCTTCCTCTTTTCTTTTTCTATAATGTATAAAAAACATGCATTGTTGCTGCCATGCTTCAATTTGCTGCTAATGTCCTAAAGGAGTTTATCCAGCTTTATAAGGAAAGAGGCCAGATTTGCAGCTTGACTACCTAATATTAAATTTTATGATCTATTACAGCAGTATCTTGGTGCTCTGAACAGGTCTACTGCAAATCAGATTATACGGATTATAGATACCTGTAATTTGGAAACAGAATACAGCTATACTATTATACTTCTGATGGAAGAGCTATAGCTAGCGGTAAGAATGAGCCTGGGAGTCAGCACTCCTGGATTTTCTTCTCAGTTCTGCAATTTATTTGCTGGATTATTATGGACAAATCACTAAACTGTCCATGCTTCATTTTACTCATCTGTAAAAGTGATACAACATCAGTTTATTTATAGGATCCTCCTCCAAATATTAATCTGTTCTATCATCAGTATAATAGGGAGGCAATTGAGTTCTCATTAATAAATATGATTTTCTTTGTGCACAGTACTATAGTCCTTACTGTTAGGGGTCTGGTAACTAGACTAAAAAGGTTGAGAAATACTGCTCTAGCTCAGTCAAAAGTTAAGAGCTTAATGCTGGAATCACCTGGGTTGGGATAAACAGATGGTCAGACTAGAAATCTATGAATCATTGTACATTTTGAATCTAGACTGGACAATCAATCACATAGGGAATGATCCTCGGAAACAGTCGTAGAGGAATTGATCAAAGTGACCGACTCTTTGTTTCTCTAATTTTTAGAGGTACATAGTAAGTAGGGCCATAATTAACTTGCATCTAGGAAAAAAGCATCAGTGTTCTCTCTCAACTGTGGGGCAGCACAACTTCACAGGTGATTAATCAGCCCTGTCAGTCAGCTCCCTGCACAGAGCCCTGGGCCTGTGACTGGGCCTGATTAATCACCTGTGTAGCTGGGGTGCCATGCAGCTTAGAGAGAACACTGATCACAAACTGTGAAATCTGTTCTTCTCCTGGGAAATCTGGCCTATATTATGCAGATTTCATGGGGGAGATCAGCATTTATCAATCTATGGTCTTGACCCCAAAGGGAATTGCAAGGGGTTTGTAAGGTTATTTTAGAGGGGTCACAATATTGCTACTTTTAGTTCCACATTGCCTTTAGAGCAGGGCAGTCAGAAAGTAGCACTGTTGGCCGGATGCCGAACTCTTAAGGCAGCATCCTACCAGCAGCAGCACAGAAAGGTGACAATACTACACCATGACACCCTTACTCCTGTAATGACACCCTCTGAGCTGGGTGGCCAGAGAGTGGTGTCTGCTGACTGAGGCCCCAGGTCTGCAGGCAGTGTGCAGAAGGGTGGCAAAACCACACCATGATATCCTTATTTTTGCACTGTTGTTGGCAGAGGTGCTGCCTTCAGAACGGGGCTCCCGGTCAGCAGTTGCCACTCTCCACTTCCCTGCTCTGAAGGCAGTGCCACCCGGAGCAGCAGTGCATAAGGATAACAGTCTCCCACCCAACCCCACACACACACCCCACAACATTGTGATCCTCTCAACTCCTTTTTGAGTCAGGGCCCGTGCAATTACAACGACATTTCAGATTTAAATAGCAGAAATCACGAAATTAATTATTTTTAAAATCCTATGAACATTAAATTAATCCAAATGGTCTGTAAATTTGGTAGTGGCCTGCCTATGCTGTCATAGCCAGCCAAATAGCAGCTCCTGCTATTGAAAACATGAAACAAAAGCACCCTAACAGGCTCAGAAACCAGAAAGCAAATAAAAACACTCACAATTTAAAAATGTTTTAACTTTATGATTTTTAAGCCAGCCTTGTGGTATTTGAATGCTTGGGCTTAGCAATACTGCCAGTATCTTCCCCTTTACTACTGACATGCTATTGTCACTAAATCACTGTCAAGCTTCAAGGCAGCCAATAGGAGGCATTGTTCAGAATAAGGTACTTGCTCAACTGCTTAAGGTTTATTGAAAATACTTTAAAAAAAAAAAGGTGAAGCAAAGACACCTAATAGAAAATGAGGAATCACCAACAACATTTTGACATTATATTGATGGGCCTGAGGATCAGTTCTGTAAACTGGCCCATTTCCAGGAATAGATCATAAAGCAGGAAAGGACAGCAGGGCAGAGACTAAAAGGCAACTCTGGGACTCTCCTGCAGCTCACATGCAAGCTCCAAAGATCCAATAACTTTAGGTTGCTTTAAAAGGTTTTTAGTCTTATCCGATCCTTCCTATACATCACATTATAAGCCTTAGCTTAGACATGAGAGTTTGCATTCCAGGTCACTCTGCACCTGCTGAGCCAGTCGCTGTGTTGTTCCTTAGTACTGTTGAAGCAGTGGAGATAGGGTTTCATGGGCCTACAGAGCAAGTAGTATACTCGGTTTCCCAGAGTCACTGTTGGCATTTCAGTACCATCGGTGGTAATCCACCGACTGGGAAAGAAAGTCCTTGCCTGCAATTTTATGAAGAGTCTTGTGTTCTTAAAGTTGGAAGCACCATTAACCTTCCCTGAGTAGCCAACACTGACGTCTATGAAACATGTCCAGTGATCCACTAAAATATGCACAACTAGGCTACGTCTACACTGGCCCCTTTCCCGGAAGAGGCATGCTAATTTCTAACTTTGGAATAGGGAAATCCGCGGGGGATTTAAATATCCCCCGCGGGATTTAAATAAACATGGCCGCCGCTTTTTTCCCTACTTGCAAGTAGGAATAAGAGATCCTCTGGAAAAGGGCTTTATTCCGGAGGATCGTGCCAGTCTGGACGCTCTTTTCCAGCTTTTCCCCAAGCCAGAAAAAAAGCGGCGGCCATGTTTATTTAAATTCCGCGGGGGATATTTAAATCCCCCGCAGATTTCCCTATTCCAAAGTTAGAAATTAGCATGCCTCTTCTGGAGAAGGGGCCAGTGTAGACGTAGCCCTATAGAAAAACAGCCTTTTCTGTTGATACACTGTGGGACACGGTGCTCTGGGGCAAAATAGGGATGTTCATGCTGTCTATTGCACCATTGCAGTTTGGGAACTCCTTTGCTGAATATTCATCCTTCCTGCTGACCGGAAGCAACCCAGAGCTGCAAGTTTTCACAGTGGAATTGCCACTCACTTCTCCACTCTCAATGCTGCTCTCGTTTACCTGTCACTAGGTTGAAGGGGCGAGATTGGTGCATACACCCAGGAATTTGACCTTATGCATCCAAAAGTTCTGCAGCTACTGCTCGTCATCCTAAGCCTGCATTACTATGTAATCCTGGCAGTCAGTGCTCATTTCTCAGACCCGGAAGCAGCACTCCACCAGCTGCTGTACCTCTGTGAATGCCGCAAACAACCTTGAATTGGTTCTCGCTATTTCCTACAGAACTCTGTACTTAAGTCAATGGCAGAACACCTATTGACTTCAGCAAAATCAGAACATCACAGCTAGACATTACTCCATCTAGTAACTGAGAAGAAATACCGTAGGATATGTCTACTCTACAGTAGTATTTAAAATATCTTATTTCAAAATAGTTATTTCGAAATAGCTTATTTTGAAATAACACGTCTATACACAAAATGCATTTCGAAATAGCATTTTGCTATTTCAAAATAGCGCATCCACTCTGAATGGACTCTGAATCACTCAGAACCAGTTCCAGCAGGCACCAGGTCAGGACTTACTATGTGGGGCTGCTGCCTGAGGCTATCAGAGGTCTGTGGTTTTGGGGCCACTGGGTCTGGGGCAGCAACTGCTGGCTCTGGACTGGTAGGCTTGGAGCTGGCACAGGTACTGTGGCCAGAGTCTACCCCTTTAAGGGCACTGGGGAGAGGGAGAGGAGTGTTCTTGGTTGAGGCCGGAGTGGCCATCAAGGCACCCTGGGAAGGCTGGAGGCCCCCTATTTCGAAATAAGTGTCTACACAGCACTTATTTAGAAATAGCTATTTCAAATTTGGCGTTATTCCTCATAGAACGAGGTTTACCAAATTCAAAATAAGTGCTCCGCTATTTCAAATTTATTCAAAATAGCGGCTTGGCTAGGTAGACGCTAGGAAAGTTATTTCGAAATAAGGGCTGTTATTTCAAAATAACTTTGCTGTGTAGACATACCCATAGAGATAAAGGGGCTGATTCTGCTCATTCACACTCGTGTAAATTATGAGTAAATCCTGCAGTCAGCAATACAATGGCATTGCAATGGTATATAGAGAGATAAATCAAAATTAGGCCCAAGAGATGTGATTTGCAAAAAGCTTAGCATTGGCCCTAACAATGGCCTCATTAAAGTCACTGGGATTTTAAATATAGACTGATAATAGGCTGAAAATCCCACCCAATATATCTAGCTCAAGCCAGGACAATATTACCTGAAGCATTTTCTGCTGGAGTGTCAGTAGTACTAGTATTTGTTAATAAAAGCAACAAGTGAAGCAGAGGAATCATAACCAGTGAGTTAACACAAAGGTCTTATAGGATAATTTGGGATTTTGGAGCCTGTAGATAAAATACATTTGCCTTTTCTAAGATTAAGAGATGTAAAAATATAAATGACTGATTAAATATAAAACAAGCATTTACTATGACATTTGAAGGATTGGAAGTTCCGCATGTAATACCCCTCCATAAAGGGCATGTAGAAATAATGCCCAGAGCTGACTAAACTCATATTATGAGATTGAAATACTGCATGTCTAACAACTGAAATTATTATGCTAACACCTTACTGATTTAGTTCTTTAAAATCATTATCTGAATACAAATGTACCATGGATTCAGGAAACAGTCTCTCTTTTTTTTCAAATCCAGTTCAATGAAAACATTGGATTTTGTTCATTTACACATGTTCCAGATAATAGGGAGTATAAATACAAAAGCTTTTGTATCTTTCATTAAATATCATAAAATACATATAATGAATAGTGATAGAGATGCAGCCGTGTTAGTCTGGGCTACCTGAAACAAAAGACAGATCTATGTAGCACTTTCAAGACTAACAAGAAGGCCAAGTTGTGGAAACCTCACAGCTAATAGTTACTGAACCAATTAAACTGCAGATGGGCCCTATGAATGTCAGCATGCCTAACGTGCCGTAATCTTAGAAATGTGCAGAAAGCAGTGCAATTGCTAAGGGAGAAAGTAGATTTAACCTGTACCAAGATCAGAAGTGAGTAAACGTGCTCAACATCCATCCCACACCAGTTGTGTTAGTCTCTAGTCTAATCTCATAACAGTTTCACAGCCAGGGAAAGCAGTTTCACCAAATGAATGATTCATGCTTTTCCCTCCACCATACAGACATTGTACCTGTCTCTTTAAAAAGGGAGCTGTTTTTCCAGTTGGTGGTACAGCCATCAGATTCGTTTTTATAATCAATGAATTGGAAATGACAGTCATGTCAGATTGTAATTACATAATAATATACTGACATTATTTCAAGGTCCTCCTTCCTATATAAACCTATAAATCATTAAACAGACATATTTTGCCCCATTTTCCACTGGCCTGTTGTATTAGAACAGTAGTTCTTAAACTTAATTTGATTGCAACCGTCTTGTGTGTGTCTGTAGTTGTTTATACATCTCCTCCTGTCACACAAAATACTTTTGCTGATTAAAAATATCAACATGCAATTCTCACTAAATACGAAAAAGAGTTAAACATTAATTCAAACAGAACCATTTAAGTACATAGTACTTTGTCCAGCTCTGCTGCCAGCAGCAGTGCAGAAGGAAGGATGGAAATATCATATCATGCTACCCTTACTTTTGTGCTGCTACTCGCAGCAGCACTGCCTTCAGAGCTGAGCACTGCATCAGCAGCTGCCACTCTCTACTCTGTCTTTCCAAAATACATTATATGTCCTCTCCTCCTGCACCACATTCTTGATACAGAAGAAACAGGTACTAAAAATTATAAAGCTTTTCTTTGGGGATTTTCCTTGGATCTCTAGAGCAAAGCTTGAGTGGCTAAGGTAATCACTAATATTTGACGCAGAAATCATTGTCCTGTCATTCAGATTGTAATATATTTTGTATAATAGATAGAACAAATATTCTGTTTTTCAAGTATATATTATATGTATTCCCTTGTTCTCTCTTCTTGAAACTGCTATCACATATAAAATTGTTTACTCTAGTTTTTGACGAATGACACATTATTCAATCGCTTTCTTGACTTGAAACAAAAAGAAAAAAGTTTAGCTGCTTTCCTTTCTACATAATAAACTGCTCTAGTACAATAGATTATTCTGAAAATTATGGTACATCATGTGAAGTGTATTGTATCCAAGCAATATAGTTCTTCCAGATTTAGGGACTTCGAGATTCATGCCAAAAAAAATAAAAAAAATTGGGCTAATTTCCCTTAACTAAAGGTTTGTTTGTTTTTGTTTTAAAAACAAAAACTTCCCCCCAAATGCATCTGTACCTCAATGATAAGACCCCAATTCCACAAAGATTTTCACACATGCCTAACTTCTTAAACTGAGTAATCCCATTTAAAGCAAAGTCTTTGCATGACTGAGACCCAGGTAGTTAAATATTCTGAACTTAGTTTAAGATGTTCATGTTTATACAACTGGGACTCAATCTTAACCAGGGAGTCACTATTAACATTTCCATAATTAAAACACCATGGGATTGCCTTTCTTTTTAAAATAGTATTCACTACAGGTTGAACCTCTCTAGTCTGGCAGCAACTGTGGTCTGGCATGATTTTAACTAGCCAGATGGCCACTTATCATGGTTGCGGCCAAGTTTCCTGCAGTCCTATAAAGTTGGTTTACAGCAAGCAGTCCTGGCTCTCAGTGTTCTGTGTTGCTATTTTGATATAATTTACCTCCAAATGTCTGCTAAGAGCTCAGCAAGCAGTGGAAGTGTTGGCAATGCTGCTAGACAATATTGACCTCCCATGGTCCAGTAAATTTTCTGGTTCGGCACCAGTCAGGTCCCAAGGGTGCTGGATTAAAGAGGTTCAACCTGTATTTCCATTCAGCTGCTGTATCATTTCAAAATTTTTCCATTTTAAAAAGTAGTAATTCCTGAAATTAAAATCCCTATAAAGTGTATGTTCTAATTAATAAAATATTTTATCCATATTATATTTTCTTCCCATAATACATCTATAAAGTACAATATACTGTCCCATTAAAACTCCAAAAGACCTAGTGTGACAGGGTGTACCAGCCCCACACTATGAAGGCTGAGCCTAAACAGGACCACCTGGCTGAAAAAACCCTGGACCTGCAACCCTACTGGGCATGCTCAGACTGCAGCCCAGGGTATAAAAGCCTGGAGAGCGGCCCCAGTCTGGGCTGACTGTGGGAGGAGAAGGACCTCAGAGAAGAACTCCTGACAGGCCCCAGCTAGCTGCCCAAGGGGAGGAAAGCAGAGGCTCTAGCGCAATTTGGGGCATCTTCACTGCCAACTATGAGGAAGAAGCAGTCCCTGATATACCAGAGGACCCTGTGAGCATGTGGGAAACTACCCTGCTAGAAGAGGTAGAAAGAGGCCCAGGGAGGGTGCAGAGCAGCCTCTCCCACCCAGGGATCCCCAGTGTGTTTCAGACGGATTCCCTGCCAAGGGAGTGGTGGGGCTGTCCTGCCAGTCTCAGGGCCCTGGGCCGGGACCCGGTGGAGCAGGGTCAGCCTGGGTCCCCCTACTGGGGCACAGCCCCACCCCATGATTTGGCTCAGTGGGCCACTCAACCCAGCCTTAAAGGGCCTGTGATTGACTTTAATAGAGACTCTGGCTGGTGAGCTGCCCAGCCCTGCCTTACAGAGCCAGCAAGCAACTTTGGGTTAGGGTGGGGGCCAGTCTACAGATTGTTTATGGAGTGGGCCTCGATAGCCCTGCGACACCTAGTAACATAGTACCATTGCAGTTTTAATATCCTAGAGAAGATTTAATTATGGGGTTTTTACCCTTTATATGAACATTTACATTTATATATATTTTTTATATTATTTCTATCTCACTATATGTAATCTATCCATTTTCCAACCTGAAATGTGTTCTTTGCTTCATGCTTTTTTGCAATTCTAATATCCTTTTATAGCTTACATGTTATCTTTTCCTTTGCATTATGTAACCCACACACCTAGAATGGTTCATTGTCCATGTAGTAGCACTTAGACCACTTACAACAAGAGCTAAGAACAATGGAGACCTACAGCCTAAGCTGAGAGCCAGCTGGCTTTTAAGTTCCAGAGATCGTAGGTTCTAATCCACCCAGAGGTGGTTACAATTACTGTACTATATCTTTTATCATTCCACTTGTCTTTGACTGATCCCTTGACATTTAACTATTTCCATCTTTTGCTTGATTTCCTGCCTCTCTAACCTAACCACAAAGTGTTACATTTTCTGCTAAAGTAAGCAAGTAAACTGCAATTAATTTCATTTGCAGCTGTGCTTGATTACACTAGCAGTTTTTGACCCCAGTTACCAGTCTGTGTAACTCAGAATCTCAGCATACATTTTCCCATCCTGATATTGTAATATTCTCCATAGCAACATCTGTAGTATAGTGCTAAAGAAAAATGCTCAAAACTGTGATTTAAATTTAGCTGCTTCTTTATATCACTGCCCCAGTGCTCAATACTTTTATATTTCTAATACTGTGTGGGGAGGGACTTTCTGCATGGCAAAATTATGACAGTTAGTGGATTTTTCTCTCTGTTGGAACAGCTCCCCAACAAATGCCCTTTAATTGCTATAACCTTTCTGCTTCCCAGCATGGCAAAATGAGTTTTGTAATTTAGCTGGAGTCAGGAAGCAGAATTGTCACAGCTTAGTAACTTGGACATTGTCTCTTGGTGCCCTCTGGTGTTTACTACCTAGTCACTTATCTTGAACCACTATTTCCACTCCTGCTTGCTTTCCCAACAACTCTGTTGATTTTAACCCAACGGTTCCCGACCTTTTCCAGATGGGGACCCATTTTGACAATTCAGGAAGATTTGGTGACCCCAGGTAATTAAACAGGGTGACAAGGGGGGCAGAGCCACCTTGGGAGACACTTGGCAACCCTTTTGAAATGTAATGGTGACTCATTTGGGTCCCGACCCATAGATTGGGAAACCCTGATATAACCCAATATAGTCCTACAGTAAACATCCCCAAATCCAAGTCCACATACAGCTCCAAATTCACCACACGTCTGTAAATGACAAATGTATTGCTGTCATACAGAATCTTTTTATTTTATTGTACTTTTCAATCTTTCATCTTATTCTGCATCAGAACATTGTATCATTTGTCACAAAAAAAAATCTGACCACTCAAATAAAATAACTGCAATACTGATGTGCATAAATATCCACAGTCCAGAAAAACATGATGCAACCCACTGTAAAATAATTACTTGACTGTTCTTCAGAAATAAGAAGCCAGGTGATATTATGCATCTGCAACCCAAGAGCAATGTCAAAAATTAAATTAGAAAAAAGTTACCAAGGCCTGCATAATCTATGAGCTCCAGGGACTACCAATCTGCCAAAATTTGCACCACAGCACAAAAGAATCTGCAGAGGGAATCTGAGGTTAAGGCAGAGGAGAATCTGTGCACCTACCAGCTCAAACTACAAAATTTGGAACCAGATTTTGAGTATGGAGGTGGGATTTTGGTTTGGCTGATTGAAATCTGAATCAGAACCTGAAATTGGAACACTAAGATTGCTGGGGTGTTTGTTCTTGGTTCAGATCCATCTCTAATACTGAGATCATTGTTTTTATTTAAAAGTGGAATTAAAGTTATACTAGCAGAGAGGACAGGCATGGCAGATAAGGAAAGATTTCACACCGATCAGAGAGAATGCAGGTACATACATCATTGTGGCAGGGATACATTGAGCATCTCAAACTCCCTGCCAGTGGAGATTTGTTTTGTTACCCATTTCATTACCAATAAACAGTTGTTTTCCTTAAGTTGGCATGTGGAAGTCCAGCAGGTGCCCCTTAACCCATCAACCAGACAGTGCAGGACGATAAGCAGAACAGCTTGCTGAGGAAGCAGCTTTTATAGTACCAGAAGAGGGAAGATCAGAGGATTACGCTGAGGCACAAATGGACAAAAGCAGCTTTATTACCTTACGTGACAGACCAGCAGCAAGACTGTCCTACAGCAGTCTCGCCTGGCGCATCCCCTTTTTGACAGGCTACAGCATGACAATTGTGCCTCTGTTTCCCACCTTTTGGGCCCCCCAGAAATAATCTAAAGCATATTCCCAAGTATAAATAAACACAGCCCTCATGGAAAGATACAAATATAGCCTATTGTGTGATTTTTTTTTTAAAATAAATGGATACTCACACATTCACCTAACAGACCAAATTGTACATGCAAAACACAGCCCTTGAGTCCCACATTGCACCTTGGTGTCCCCTCACCATACCCGAGCTCTCCAGTATAATACTCTCCTGTTCTTGTACCAGGGCAACTGCACTAGCCATTCCAACTGGAGTCCAAGTCTTCTCTTGCCAGCAACCCTCGGCCCCCTGCAGCTTCTCTCCGGAAGCCTCCTTGCTAGAGGAGCAACTCTCTGGCCCTCTCAGGGTTACTCTGGGTCCAGCTCGCTGGCCCTCAATAGATCAGCAGTTAAGCTCCTCCCCTGCCATCAATCCTCTTCAGTCCTTTGCCCCAACTTAGAAGCAGCAGGCAACTCCCTCTGTGTCTGTTTCTACTGCTTTCAGCCCTCTCCTGCCTTCTGGCTCTGACTGTTTGGCATGGTGAAGTCAGCCAGAAAACCCCTCTTACTCCTCTCCTTTCCTTTGGCCTTTCCCCAGGAGAAACCGTCTGCTTCTGTCTGAGACCTTCCGCAGACCCCAGGCAGTGTTCCCTCTGATTTTCTAACAATGAGCGAAGTGAGTGTTGGCTTGTGCACCAATATTGAGGTCATGTGCGCTGGTTCGGATGTTTGCCACTATAGCACCCAATCTGTTAACACAGCCACGTTCCCAGCTGCTGGAGTAGAACACTCTCCTTCCCCTGCCATGCAGCATGTCCTGTTCCCAGCTGCTGGAGCAAACACGCTCCCTCCCCCTTTCCCCCATCATGCAGAAGGTCCCAGTCCCAGCTGCCATAACAGGCTGGCAGCCCTAGCTACTGGAGCAGGCCTCTCCCCCTCCCCTGCCACACTAGGTCCCAGCCCCCCACCTCAGCAGCTCCCTCACCTGACCCCACCCACTGGAACAGCTGCCTGCCATGCAAGTGCTGCTGCGCAGCTCTTCAGAGGAGGTGGGCGGGGGAAGAATTTTTTGTGTGGATGTGCAGGTGCACACTTTAGCAGGAACTATGACCCCAGGTCCCTGGTAGCTCTGACCTGCTCCTTCTGCTGAACCAGCCTGCTCTGACTCATTGAGGTTCCCCCACTCACTGGCTATGTCTACACTGGTGCTATCTTGTGCCAGAGATATGCAAATGAGGCTAAGCGCTGAATATCCCTGAGCCTCATTTGCATACCTAATGAGCCACCATTTTTGCGGAAGAGGCTCTTGTGCAATGCCGTTATTCCTGAAAATAATCAGCATAGCGGCACTGCGCAAGAGGGTTTTTCTTGCGCAAGAAGGGGCAGCGTAGACAGCTCCTTCTAGTGCAAGAGCCTCTTCTGCAAAAATGGCAGCTCATTAGGTATGCAAAGGAGACTCGGCGATATTCAACGCTCCAGGTGCGGGAAGGCCTTGTTTGGACACAGACTGGCTAACCTTGTGAGGTGGGCTTTAAACTAGGTTCGACGGGGACAGGTGAGCAAAGCCCACAGGTAAGTGCTGAATGTGTGGGACTGGGAGATGGGTTGGAAATGGGGGGGGACTACGGCCTATAATGGCAAGGAGAAAGGAGGGTCAGGGCACAACAGGGAGGCAAGATCAAATCAGTATCTTAGATGCCTATATACAAATGCGAGAAGAATGGGTAATAAGCAGGAAGATCTGGAATTGCTAACAAATAAATACAACTATGATATCATTGGTATTACAGAAACCTGGTGGGATGGGACGCACGATTGGAATGTTGGTATGGAAGGGTACGGCTTGCTCAGGAAGGACAGACAGGGAAAAAAGGGAGGAGGGGTTGCCTTGTATATTAAAAATGTACACACTTGGACTGAAGTGGAGATGAACGTAGGAGAAAGCTGTGTAGAGAGTCTCTGGGTTAAGCTAAAAGGGGTAAAAAATGAGGGTGATGTCATGCTAGGAATCTACTACAGGCCACCTAGCCAGGTGGAAGAGGTGGATGAGGCCTTTTTTAAACAATTAACAAAACTATCCAAAGCCCAATATTTGGTGGTGATGGGGGACTTCAACTATCCAGACATATGTTGGGAAACTAACACAGCGGGGCACAGGCTATCCAATAAGTTTCTGGACTGCATTGGAGACAACTTTCTGTTTCAGAAGGTTGAAAAAGCTACCAGAGGAGAAGCTGTTCTGGATTTGATTTTAACAAATTGGGAGGAACTAGTTGAGAACTTGAAAGTGGAAGACAGTATGGGGGACAGTGATCATGAAATAACAGAGTTCATGATCTTAAGGAAAGGTAGAAGGGAGACCAGCACAATTGAGGTAATGGATTTCAGGAAGGCAGATTTTGATAAGCTCAGAGAACTTGTAGGTAAGGTCCCATGGGAAGCAAGACTGAAGGGAAAAACAACTGAGGAGAGTTGGAAGTATTTCAAAGGGACGTTGTTAAGAGCCCAAAAGCAAACAATTCCGCTGTGTAGGAAAGATAGAAAATATGGCAAAAGACCAGCTTGGCTTAACAAGGAGATCTTGCATGATCTCAAAATAAAAAAGGAGTCCTATAAAAAATGGAAACTAGGACAAATATAGGCAAGGATGAATATAGGCAAGCAACACGGGAATGCAGGGGCAAGATTAGAAAGGCAAAGGCACAAAATGAGATCAAACTAGCTACAGGCATAAAGGGAAACAAGAAGACCTTTTATAAATACATTAGAAGCAAGAGGAAGACCAAGGACAGGGTAGGCCCACTGCTCAGTGAGGAGGGAGAAGCAGTAACAGGAAACTTGGAAATGGCGGAGATGCTCAATGACTTCTTTGTTTCGGTCTTCACCGAGAAGTCTGGAGGTGTGCCTAACGTAGTGAATACAAGCAGAGAGAGGGTAAGTTTAGAAGACAGGATACACAAAGAACAAGTTAAAAATCACTTAGGAAAGTTAGACGTCAGCAAGTCACCAGGTCCTGATGAAATGCATCCCAGGATACTCAAGGAGCTGATAGAGGAGGTATCTGAGCCTTTAGCTATGATCTTTGAAAAATCATGGCAGACAGGGGAGATTCCAGAAGACTGGAAAAGGGCAAATATTGTGCCCATCTATAAATAGGGGAATAAGAACAACCCAGGAAACTACAGACCGGTCAGTTTAACGTCTGTCCCAGGGAAGATAATGGAGCAGGTAATTAAGGAAATCATATGCAAACACTTGGAAGGTAATAAAGTGATAGGGAATAGCCAGCATGGGTTTGTGAAGAACAAGTCATGCCAAACTAATCTGATAGCTTTCTTTGATAGGATAACGAGCCTTGTGGATAAGGGAGAAGCGGTGGATGTCATATACCTAGACTTTAGTAAGGCATTTGATACGGTCTCGCATGATATTCTTATTGATAAACTAGGCAAATATAACTTAGATAGGGCCACGATAAGGTGGGTGCATAATTGGCTGGATAACCGTAGTCAGAGAGTTGTTGTTAACAGTGCTAAATCCTGCTGGAAAGGGATAACAAGTGGAGTTCCGCAAGGGTCTGTTTTGGGACCCGTACTGTTCAATATCTTCATCAATGATGTAGATATTGGGATAGAGAGTACACTTATTAAGTTTGCAGATGATACCAAACTGGGTGGGGTTGCAACTTCTTTGGAGGATAGGGACATAATTCAAAATGACCTTAGCAAGTTAGAGAAATGGTCAGAGGCAAACAGGATGAAGTTTAATAAAGAGAAGTGCAAAGTGCTCCACTTAGGAAGGAACAATCAGTTCCATACATACAAGATGGGAAGCGACTGTCTAGGAAGGAGCATGGCGGAAAGGGATCTAGGGGTCATAGTGGACCACAAGTTGAATATGAGTCAACAGTGTGATGCTGTTGCAAAAAAAGCAAATATGATTCTAGGTTGTATCAACAGGTGTGTTGTAAGCAAAACTCGTGAAGTCATTCTGCCGCTCTACTCTGCACTAGTTAGGCCTCAGCTGGAGTACTGTGTCCAGTTCTGGGTGCCACATTTCAAGAAAGATGTGGAGAAATTGGAAAGGGTACAGAGAAGAGCGACAAGAATGATTAAAGATCTAGAAAACATGACCTATGAAGCCAGGCTTCATGAACTGGGCTTGTTTAGTTTGGAAAAAAGAAGATTAAGGGGGGACATGATAGCGGTTTTCAAATATCTAAAAGGGTGTCACAAGGAGGAAGGCGAAAATTTGTTCCTCTTGGTTTCTGAGGACAGGACAAGGAGTAATGGGCTTAAAGTGCAGCAAGGGAGGTTTAGATTGGACATTAGGAAAAAATTCCTAACTGTCAGGGTGGTCAAATATTGGAATAAATTGCCAAGGGAGGTGGTGGAATCTCCCTCTCTGGAGATATTTAAGAACAGGTTAGATAGACATCTGTCAGGGATGGTGTAGACGGAGCTTGGTCCTGCCTTGAGGGAAGGGGGCTGGACTCGATGACCTCTCGAGATCCCTTCCAGTACTATGATTCTATGATATTCCACGCTTAGCCTCATTTGCATATCTCTGGCGCAAGATCGCACAAGTGTAGACATAGCCCCTGAGTATCTCTGCCCCCTAGGATTCAGAAGATAGCTTTCAGTTGCTATCCTGATCTCTAAATTGACCAAATGAGAGCACTTGTCTAGCATGGGGAGTTGGACCCTACTTCATTTACTGGGGCCAGCCACCCTGCAACAAATATATACAAAGAATGAAGTTTTCTCCAATCATTTTGTAATTCTGTGCTCAAATTTAGAACTGGCCACATTCCCCGCCAGTTCTAATGCTCCCTGTGCAGCTGAGGAGCATAATGAGCAGAGTTGTTGGGGAACTGTTCAATAAAGGGACTTCTCAGAAAAGGATAATTTGTCAAAAACTTTTCATGGGAACATATCTGCCTTAAAACTATTGCTAGGAAAGATTCTTCAGGCAGGGGCAGATGAGGATTTTGCGGGGCCCAGGGCAGCATAATTTCACAGGGCCCCCCCTTTGACACGGCGCATGTGCGGTGGCGCCATGGCGCATGCGTGTAGCTTCTTGAAGCGCGGGGCCTGGGGCGGCCGCCCTGCTCACCCTGCCCTATATCTGCCCCTGTCCTCAGGTTCAGCATGGAATGATGGTCTCTCTAAATTTGACCAGCCAAGGTCCTAGTGGTTAGGGACACACGTGCTGTGGGAGACCTGGATTCAAGTCCTGGCTCTAGATCAGTCAGTAAGAGATACTGGCTGTAGTCCAAATGTTAGGGGGTTACTCACCTGTGATGTAGCCTACTTGGGGATAAGTCCCTGCACCAACTAATACAGATTGGACCCCCCCTGGTCCGGCACCCTTGGAACCTGACTGGTCCCGGATGACAGATTTTGCCAGTCCAGGGGGAGGTAATTTCTGGACCCTTGACACTGGAGCCCCTGGCCTCTTGGCTGGCTCCCCACCTCCAGCTGCCCTGCCAAACCCACCAGGCAGCCACGTACACCGCACTGGGTCTCCGAGACCTGCTGGGTAGCCATGTGTACTGTGGCTTACTGCTCCACAGAGGTACTGAGACTCCCAGCCCCAACGGGCAGCTACACGCTGGGTATCCCAACCCTGCTGGGCAGTTGAACTTTCAATAAAACGTTGCTCTGGCGTAGGGATGTAAATGGTTAACCAGTAGGGGCTAGAGAAGCTCCCCACCTGCCCGGATCTGGCAAGGGGCTGCTCTAGCCCCCCGAGACCAACCACAGACAGAGGCTGCTCCAGCTGGCTGGCACAGCCACTGTCCATGGCATGCTCAGCCCAGGCCCCCTGCCACAGGTTACATGCTGGCTCCCTGGGATTGGGGCTGGAAGGGGCTGCCGGTCCTGCTCCTGGAAAGTCAGCTGCAGAACTCGCAGCAAAGCCAGCAGAGGTTGCTGGTCCCCCTCCTGGGGAGGCGTCGCTGCATCCCTTGCTGGTCCCACTCCTGGGGAGGCATCGCTGTATATAAGCTTTATACTGCAGAGCCCACAGCACATGGAATTGTGTAACCACTAAGATTTTTAGCACTTACACGGTTACATTTTTAAATAATTCTTTACATCCCTACTCTAGCCCTGTCAGTGATGGGAGAGCCCTTTCTGGGAGAGCTCTGGGCAGTCTGTCAGTGAGACTCTTTTGGAATCGTGCTTCCGAGGAGCAAGTAAGGAGCCTCAGTGTGCACAGTCAGAGAGCCTCTGTCAAAGCCATCAAGAGCCCACAGATAGACTTGACCTTCACTCTAACTCCCTACGGTTCAGCTGAGTTTGTGGTCCAGCTCTGCATCCTTTTCTAAAGAGATGGCAAATTCCCCTGCCTCTCAAAACATTTGGAGGTTAATCTCCTCCAAGGGAAACCTCAGAGATTCCCTCTGCCTTTTGGTTTCCCTGCTGTCATTTGCAAGGGTTAATAACAGGCTATACATATACTTAGGGAACCTGTATAAAAGTGACCGTATACTTGAAGCATTTGGACTAAAAATCATTACTTCTTATTTTGTCTTGTCAAATTCTTAAGTTCTTCACATTATTAGCACTTGTCTTCTCAAATGTTCCTGCATTGTATTATATATTCCGTTTATATGTACAGGGTGGATCTCCTTGGTCTAGCACCCTTGGGACCTGAGCATTCCTGGGCCAGGGAGTTTGCTGGAACTGGCTGCCCCACTGCTGGCTTCTCTCCCTGGTGTTCGTAAGGCTGGGGATATCTGCCTATTGCCAGAAGGGTTCCTGGGGTTCCCCTAGCTGCTGCCACCCCACTACTGCTGGGGATTTCCCTGCTGAGGACAGGATACCCTGGCTGCTGACTGGCCCCGCTGCCACTGGGTGGGGTGCCAGAGGCAGGCTCTCGCTGGAAGGTGCTCACCTAGTTGGCTCCTGGCCTGCAGTCTTGCAGGAACCTGAGGCAGGCTCTTTGCCTGTTTGCTGAAGTCCCAGGCTAGTTGGCTAGCTGCTCTACATGGCTGTGCTCCAGGCATGGGGTGGGGGATGGAGGGAGGCTTCACACGCTGTCCATGCCCTCAGCAAAATTTCTCAACTCCTATTGGCTGGAAACTAGCCAACAGGAGCTGAGAGATTTTGCAAGGGTGGGGGGAATGCATGAAGTTTCCTGCCTCCCTCCCCAGCATCCGGAGCAGAGACCAGCCAGCCATTTAGGCTATGTCTATACTACAAGGTTTTTGCACAAAACCAGACATTTTTGCACTAAAACCCACAGAGCATCCACACCTCAATTTGTACATCTGTAAAAAGGGATAAAGATACTGACTTCCTTTGTAAAATGTTTTGAAATCTAGGGCTAAAAAGCACTATGTAAAAGTGAGAAATGACTATCGACAATGGCAATACACTGGCTTCACTACGTGTATTAAACATAAAAGGCATTCTGTGGATTCAGTTTCATGTTATCACCTATCAAGAATTAGTTATTTGAAATATCGTTGTGATTTAGTTTTACAAATCTTTGTTTTTTAAAGAATATAATATGAATGGGGAATAGTTTGTATAGTGTGCAAAAATATATAGTCCTTGGCTTAAATTTACCAAAATAGGCAAAATCTTCATAATCACTGAATCATGTATGTTTCAAAGTCCTGCATTTACTATAATGCCATATAAAATGATTTCCTTTGTGTTCTGGTCATCTTAAGAATGTAATGTCTTATACTGTATTAGCTAAGGCTTGAAAGGATTAGATTTTTATCATCAGTCAGCACAACTGTCAGTAAACATCAATGTCACTGTACACACAAAAAACATAACAGTTGCTATTTACAGAGAGCTTAAAGAAAAACGCCGCTTGAAAATATCTTAAAAGTTTGATTTAAGGCCATTTACTGTGTATATTTTAACCTTTGATATTGACAATGTATTTAAATTATCTAAGTTTTAACATTTTGAATCTTAATATCTACTGTCATTAAATAATAACCGTCTGTCCTTTCTTGCTTCTCTGACTCCCCTATAACTTCCCAAAACTCTGCATCAGAAAAGAATGCTTTAAAATAATCAAATAGTGGAAGAAAATAGTCACACCATATATACCAAAGGATACAATTAAAAAAAATGAACACATATGAAAAGGACAAATCACATTTCAGAACAGAAGCGATGCGGGAGGGGGGAGGAAGGAAGGTAAGTGTCTGTGAGTTAATGATATTAGAGGTGGGGAAAGTTAGATGTCTGTGAGCTAATGGTATTAGAGGTGATAATTGGGGAAGCTATCTTGGTAATGGGTAAGGTAGTTGGGGTCTTTGTTCAATCCTCCACGGAGAGTGTCGAATTTTAACATGAATGACAGTTCAGAGGATTCCCTTTCAAGTGCGGATGAAAAAGGTCTTTGTAGCAGAATGCAGGTGGTTAAGTCGTTGAGACAGTGTCCTTTCTGGTTGAAATGGCAAGAAATTGTTTTTTCTTTGTGATCTTCCCCTCTGGTGTATTACGGTGAATTCTGATAATGGAGCTGGTATACCTAGCTTCAAGAAGATAACCCTATCACAAAGAGGATAGCATAAAGACTCCTACACCACCCACCATCCCTACTGCTTTCATAACAGACATGTACTGATCTAATTAGCCATATCCTCTGCAGAAAAGATTGGGATGTTAATGCTCATTTTGTGGGTGATTACTAGGATTCAGAAGCAGCATGTACAGATTCTCAGTTCAAGTTTTCCCCCCTGATGTTAATGAGGTAGTGAGTGTGAACTTTTTTTAGAAACTTGACTTCATAATCCATGAGATCCTGAAATTCTGTTTGTTTGATTACATGTAATGCATCATAAGAGATATATATATATACACAGAATAAGAATTTGTCTTCAAACTCTACCTGATTTTCTGAGTTTATGAATAGTGACAACTCCTCCTCTGCTTTGACAGGTCCTGCACTTTCGGGTGGATTGCTCACCTCATAGGCTCACAGCAGCCTTTACTTTAGACACTTTTTTAGAACGTCAGCTTGATTTTTGTTGAGCCACCCTCATCATTGGCTAGCATGGGGAAAAGAGAGGAGACCCAACTCTATAGCCTCAACTGCCCCTCCAAGTGATAGGAGGCTGGACAGATCCCTTTTCTACAATTAGTTACAGCCCAGGGACCATGGGATAGCATCTGCCTGCAGAGTCACTAATATCAGCAGTATGACAGCTACGATCCCTTAGGGAACTTCTCCATGGCCCTCCCCAGCACCTTCCTTACTGCAGGCTCTTCCTCCTGGCACCTGATTGTGCTTGCTCCTCTCAGACCTTTCATAGCACCTTCTCTCCCCACCTCCTTGTGCACAGTGAGCTAACAGAAAGGGTGCCCTTTTGAACCAGTATCAACCATGGCTCCAGGTGTCCTGATTAATCTGGCTCACTTGATTCTGGAAACCTCTTCACAAAATGCAGTCAACCTGTGGAACTCCTTGCTAGAGGATGTTTTGAAAGCCAGGTCTTTAATAGGGTTAATAGAAGAACTAGATAAGTTCATACAGGATAGGTCTAAAGGGATGAAAACCCCTACTAGAGGGGAAGTGAATGAGATAAGAAATCTAGTCTATTGCCTCAATGTCCAGAGAGGCCACTAAAGAGTAGGAGATTTTTCCAGTTCCCCCCTCCCCCCATGACAATGACGGGAGTGGCAAAACCATACTACAGCTTGCCCCCTGAAGTAAAGTGGTTAGACTGAAAACTATAGTGAACCACTTAGGTCAACAACTAGACTGGGACTTGTTTTCTCTAGATAGGGGATCAATCTACTACTACCCTGAAGCATAGGACCTACTGTGTGAAATTAAGAGCAATTTACCAAATGAAGGAAGAAAAAGTTCTAGGAAATCCATGGACTAGCAACAGAAATGATATGAGCCGGAGGCCATGACATCTTGAAAACTCTTGCTCAGAGGTTTGGTCATCACTTGGAAAGGCAGAAAATATCATTCAAAATGAAGAAATCTAACACCATTTCACTGTACAAGAAGGGTGATCAGGAAGACCTAAAGAACTATCATCTAAATATGCCTTCTCTGACATGATTGCAAACTCTGTCAAAATAATAAACCAAGTCTCAGTCTGGACAAGCAGCAGCTAAGAAAGCATGTGGCAGGTTTTCAAAGTAATTTCAGCACAATGAACCACGTCTTCCCTATAAACTAGCTATTGGGGTGCTCAAGGGAATACAAATTCCCTTTCTACAGTGCTTTCATCAACTATGAAAAAGCATTCCACACCTTAGAGATTAATGCAGTGCTGAAAGTTCTTGCAGAGCAGGGGTTGACACAAACCACATCAAACTACAAAAGGAAGCAAACTAACTGCACTATGGATCTAACTTTCTTCAATGCCCCCCCCTTCATAGTCCAGTCAAAAAAAGTGAGAAGCAGGGAGATGCAGTTGCTCTAAAAAGCTTCACAGTTTGCCTCAAAATGATAATGACGCACATGAATCAGAAGGGTGGAATCGGTTAAAACAGCCCTCTGTTGATGCCACCTCTAATTTGCAGACGATATCATGTTGATCTCTGAAAATGCTATCAAACTGCAGAAAATGGTGCAATAATTCAACACAAAAAGCAGCCAAGTCAGACTGAAAATGAATAGCTCTAAAATTAAATGTACAGAGTTTGATGCCTTGCTAAAAGTCCAAATAAATAGTCAAGGGAGAACAAATAGAAGTTGAATAATAAATCTATTTGTACCAATAATTTAACATGTACCATTATCAGGAAAGCATATTCTTTCAAAGAAAAAAAGGTTGCTTGGCACACATTCATTTCCATCAAGTATGTTGTAAAAGGGAAGGGGGGGGAGAAGCAACACATGCCAAACCTTTAACTCAACAGTACCGTTGGCAATGCCTTACAGCAGCAAAACATGGGCGCCAACAAAGATAGAATGGAAATAACTGTCTGTCATGGAAAGGGTGATGGAAAGAAGCATTCTAGGGATTCCAATGTCCAACAGAGTCCCCAGCGAAGTGGTCAGAAAGCAAAGTGGAGTGCAGGACATTGTTGAAAGCAAGTGCAGTAAAATGCAGTGTCAGGCACATAATGAGACTCACTGACCATCAATGGTCTACCGCTGTTGCTGAGTCAAGGAACTGAAATGACCTCTTGGCCTATCTCCAAAGAGATAGAAAGATTTTATTGTGAAAAGGCATGGCTTCACATGGAGAAAGAAGGCCAGGATACGAGAAGAATGGAAGATGTGTTGTGATCAGCACAATTTACATGAGGGCTGATTAATAAAGGGGACTGTAAATGGAGAACTTTGAAACTTAGATGATTTAGTGATTATAAAGATATTCCTTCAGAACTGAAATTTGTAAAGATTTATGACAACAGATTGTATTTAATTAGACTCCAAGTGACTGTAGTTCCTTCATATGAAACATTTTATTCTGTAATTCTTAATAATTTACTAATTAAAATTCTAGTGCATGGCAATCTAGTACATATTCGTTTTCATAATTACATTACTTAATTTAGTTCCATCAAATAGCTTTTTTACATGTTTGCATTTGAAGGCAAAGAGTCACCAAGTTTTATATAGATTTTGCCTCTCATAAGGCAAAAACAAGAACAGATCTCCCTTCCAATTGTTTTAAATGTTTAACTAAATCAACTGATATTTTAAAAGCCTTATTATTGGGAAAGGGACAAAATCTGAAGGCATAGGCTGCTGAGGATAGATTCTTTGGCTTGTTCGATGTCTGTGACGTTGTTTTCAAACCTGATATCTCCATTTCAGGTATTTTTATTATAGAAGAGACCTTTGAAAGTGTATGACATTATCCTTTTTATTTCTGGTTCTCTCCTTCACCCTATTAACCAAAGAGCCCTCAGGTTGAAAAACAAACATCTTTTCTTCTAATTCTTGGGATAGGCAAGGGGAAAAGTCAGCTTCTTTTATTTTAGAAAGTGGTGGTTTTTCCTGGGAGATAATGGGAGTCATGAAGAAAATATGTTCTTTCTTTGAATATTTCCACATTCAGGGCCCTGTGACAGGGAAAGAATCCTTTCAGGTGAGGATGACTGAATACAATTTTGAACTAGCTAGAATGGGTGCTGTAGAACAGTACATTCCACTCTCTCTCCTCTATGTTGAACATGTATGGTGTTGTCATGGTGCCACTTTGTAATCACCAATATTTTATAAATTTATTTCTCTGAACCAGCTACAAATGTAGAAAATAATAATTTAAAATTTATTTTTCTATAATGCCAAGCCTTTACAATTTACATTTACAATGGCATGTACAATCTGGCTCTAGAACAAGTATCTTGGGAAAATATTAGCGACAGTAAGGTTAGCAATAGCGCATGTATCAAGATGCCAAAAGTCAACCATAGCAACAGAATGTGACCCATGAGCAAGCTCTCCCCATAAATGCAGGTTCAAGATGTGACTAATCAACTTCAGGCTGCTTGCACATTTGAATCGCCAGCAATTTCTGTTTATCAAGGAGGAAGAAAGTACACGTAAATATTCACATAGTGGGGGGTTCTTTTTAAATTGAGGTCTACAGGTGAAAAACAATATATAAAAGTGAATATTATTACTACTGTAGGATATATTAACTTGTGCAAGAAATCCCTGCCGAGCATTCACACTGCCCTCTTGCGCAAGAGGGCTTATACCTGTCAAAAAAGAGCATAGCTCTTGCGCAAGGAGCCCTCTCTTACCACGCCGTACTGTAAATTTACTTGCGCAAAAGCGGGCGGGCAGTGTGGACGCTCTGCAGATTCTTGCGCAAGAACAGCTGTACTTGCGCAAGAAGCCGCGAGTGTAGACATAGCCTAAGTGTGGTGGTTACATGCTTCAGAGACTCAGTCGAGATCCCAGCTGAGGCCCCACTTGTAACCACCGCCAGCCAGATTTGAACCTGGGCCCTCTGGAGCTTAGTGTAGGAACCTCTACCACTTGAGCTATAATGCACAAGAAAAAGAAACATTTCAACCTTAGGAAACACAAAAAAACCCTCTAAAAACTTTGACTGACAGGAAAAACAATTCTGCAGATTCTTGCCTAAAGCAAATAGTCAATTATACATAGTATCTTTGAGAACTATAAAAAACAAACTGAAATGTACAGATTCCTTACAACAAGGATTCTTCCCCTGAGCAAGAAAGGAATATTTAAAGAAATCTGATGAACGGATTTATGTATGTACAAACCAGAGAAAGACAGACAGGCTGAGAGAATGTTATATGTTTAATAATTAAAGAAAAGCTTTGCCTAAGACAAGAAAGAACAAAGAAGACCTAAGAAGCGAAGTCACTTTTTAAAAATCACAGTTTGAAGCCTTCTACCATCCAACCAAGAAATAGTGTTTTTCATTTTATTACTATTTTAATAATTCATACCAGATGGACTAATCACACAGGAGCTGCTAATAAATAACTGCTGACTGCAACTAAGGAATGGTATTTTTTCTGCAAGATCCTTCTCTGCAGGAAATAGTATAGTATTCCAAAATACAGCTTCCCATTACAAACAAAACAAACTGAAAAAAATGTTATCACCACATAGCTACTCGCTGAATAAAACAAACAACCCCCCCCACAAACAAATGAAGTATGGAATCCCCAGTTCCTGGTGAGGACTTAAAAGACTACAAAACTGCAGATCCATGCAATGCAATGCAGGGGGAGCAAATGACCTGGGAAGGAGAGCCAACAGCCTCCACAAGCCCCCGGGCAAAGTGTGTGTGGGGGGGAGGGACATGGAGGGACTGACTCTGCACTCCCAAAAAGGGTGGGGTGTTGGGCAGAAGGGGCAGGGCCAGGGACAGCTAGCCTGCCATGCCGCTGGAGAATAGTGCAGTCCTCCCCTGAGGCCCTCAGAGCTGCAAGTAACACGCAGCACTCCAGTGGAGATTTAAAGGGGCCTCGGGCTCTGGGTACCATTGTTGCCATAATAGCATCCTTGCCATCACCAGGCCCAGGGCAACTGCCCCTTTTGCCCCCCTTTGGGACCATGGAAACAGTGGGAGGGTGTGGTTCCTGGGCCTTAAAGCTGATTCCTGGGCTATGCTACCTACCTCACAGTGCTAGGTCGGTGAACTGAGGAATACAAAGTTGAGTTGCAGGGGTTATGGCAGGGCTGTCCCTGAGGCAAGGTTGCTCCACTTGCCGCCAGCATGGTGAAGCGGAGCGCAGTGGATTGGGAGATGGGCAGCGGAGTGGAACAGCCTGGTGGGTCCCTTCAGCTCCTGCCACTGCAGTTAGTGCAGGGTGTATGTGTGGGGGGGGGGGGGGGGGGAGGGAGGAAGGGAGGAAGGGACTGATCTCTGTTGCTACTCTATGCCAGGCCCCTAAGTTATTCCCCTGGGCCAGGGCTGCCAAGGGGGTGCCTCAAAACATTGAGCCCGGGCAACTGTTCTATGGACTGGCCAGCTCTGATTTATGGGATGGGACAGTAAGTTGTGGTAGTTCAATAGCAGCAACAGCACTATAATCAGTTAGGATCTTTCAGGTTGGACCTAAGCATACAATGGCCAATAGAAAGTGCACGGGGAGTGGGGAGAATGATGGAGCATGTGGAAAGGGAGAGCGTTGCAGCAGAGACTGGAAGATTAGAAATGGTAGGGACCCAATACCTGCAATGGAGTGTAGAGGAGATGGATGGGGATGAGAAAAGGAGCTGCAAGATTTACATGAGAAGAAGAGTCAAGATGTGAGAGTCAAGACACATCTCAAAAGAACTGCATGATTTGAGAAGGGCCCTAAACCAGCCTGGGCTTTGGATACACTTAATTAGTTCCATGTAAATATGGAAATACTCATATTCTGCGACTTCTAGCTGGACACATGCACCTGGGCTCCTTGATCCGTTTGCATAAACAAAACACAGGGAGAACAATGAAAATCACCAGATTTACCAGCGTTAGTGGAGAAAAATATAGGAATTGCTGACTTTGTAGCTCTTTATAATAGCCACAGACATTCAAACAACCATTATTTTATCAGGCAAGAATAAGTCCCAACAAAAGCCAGAAGGAGGCTATTTTAACCTCCTCTCATCCGCCCCCTCCAAAAAAATCAGACGAACAGGATACGGATCCAGATGGTTGTAGCCTGCGAGGAGAAATGTAATTTACACAAGGATAAAATTTCCTTTTCTTGCTTATCAAAACTTCAGTCCAGCACTCTGACAGCAGCAGGATAATATCTGTGAAGCAGGTAGTATCCAGAAGACACTTTCCTCGCCCCCAAGACTCTGCAGCCAATTACCATCTCTTCAGAACTTTTCATATCCTGTTTTTGAGAAGAGAGATTCCTAGACAAGCAGATCAGCTCTGCTGAAAGTGGATTCTGGCTCTCCTAAGAAAAGATGGTTAACTTGGAATTGGACCTTGTTGTGGGGCTCGTCCCCTCCCCCCTTGGCTATGCCACAAAGTCAATGCCCCTCTATCAGGGTAAGTCCGGCTCTAATAGTCTGGTTCCAAAGTTAATGCCCCTCTATCGGGGTAAATCCAGCTCTAACAGCCTGGTTCAGAAGTCAGTGCCCCTCTATCGGGGTAAATACGGCTTTTTGAGGCCTAGCCACCCAGCGAAGCCTCTCCTGGACCAGGGGTTGATTGTCCAGGGCAGGGAAAATGGGTGGTAGGGGGACCCGGGTCCTCCCTCTGCACTGGTCCCAGCCCAGGGCCCTTTAGGCAGGGCCTACAGCTCCTGGCCGCTCGGCGGGGAATCCCCCTGCAGCCTCCCCTGCTGCAGGGCTCTCTCTGCTTTTATACCCAGGCTGAGCTGGGAGCATGCCCAGCAGGGCTGGAGGGGCGGGGCCTTCTCAACCAGCTGGGCCTGGGCTACTCCCTGCCCTTCAGCGTGGGGCCTGTCCGCCCCGTCACAGACCTGAACTAAAACCCTTAATCCCGTGTTTCTCAAACTGTAGATCCCGATCCCCCGGGGGGTCACGAGCAATTTAGAAGGAGGTCGCAAGCAACTTAGAGGGTATCACAAAGTTTGAGAACCCCTGCCTTAATCCAAATACCTCCCGAAAAACAAGGATGACTCAGAAGAATCAGAATCTAAATGTCCTGACAGCAATATAATGATCCAAACCAAGATCACAGTTCTGAAACATTCCAAGATTTTGAGGGAGGTTCAACATTCTAAATTTCTATCTAAATGATTTGGGTCCATTCCTAGCTAAAAGCTATTGTGGGATAAAAAAAACCTAACTACAAGAAAACAACAACAACAACAAAAAAGGAATATTTTCACTATTCCTCTAATCTTTTCATCCCATTTTTAATGGTCATTTTTGCCTAGCAAGTGTGCAGCTCACATTTCTAAGTAGACTACTTTAATTTGAGAAAGGTGATTTCTTATTTAGACTAAGGATGTTAAAGACTAGTCGACTATCCGATAACCATTTGCTTATCGGATAGTTTTTTGACTAGTCGACTAGGTCAATAGGCACTTCCGCATTCCTTCTTTGAAATGGACAAGCGGGCTCTTGTACATTTCAGAGGAAGAATGCAGAATTCTGCATACAGCGCAGGGCCAGCGGGAAGTCTCGCTGACTTTGGGCTGAACGTGGGTGTCTTCTTTGAAATGCACAACAATGCCCAGTGGGGGCTCTTGTGCATTTCAAAGCCATGGAGCCCAGGATCAGTGGGTGACTGAGTCCCCCACTGACCCCAAGCTCCATGCTACGCTGCATGCCACTTGAAGCCTAGGATCAGTTAGGGACTCCCCAGCTGATTCTGGGCTCCCCGCAGCTACCCCTTTGAATTGTGCAGATGCATGGTTTAAAGGGACAGCTGCCAACCAGCTGATCCACAGATTAGCTGTGTGGAGGCTGTCCTTTTGAACCACACATCTGCGCGCGATTCAAAGGGGTAGCTGCGGGGAGCCCAGGGGCAGCTGGGGAGTGTCCAGCAGACCCCAGGATTCTAGTGTCATGCAGTCCCCCGCTGATCCCGGGCTCCATGGCTTTGAAATGGACAAGAACCCCCGCCTCCAGAAGGTACATTCCTCCTTTGAAGGGAGGTACCTTCCTCCTTTGAAATGTACAAGAGCCCCCGCTTCCTGCTGGCCCCAGGCTGTATGCGGAGTTCCGCATTCCTCCTTTGAAATGTACAAGAGCTCCATTGGGGCTCTTGTACATTTCAAAGGAGGAATGCGGAAGTGCCTATCGACTAGTCGATGGAAATTCCATCGACTAGTCAATTAACTGCATGTTAACATCCTTAATTCAGACTATAAGCTGTTTCAGAATAAAATAGTTTTCTACATATTTGCTGGCCACTGGGTACTTTGTATTGTATAATAAACTGTAAATGCCTCTGATTTTAAAAAAGTGAAAAATGGATCCCCTAGCCAACCTGTTCATGCAAGTAGAAAAGGAAGCCCAGGTAGCTGGACTGATGTCCCATAAACAAACAAAAAAAAATTTTAATGCTATTTTTAAATCTCTCTTTACATCTTATTTGTACCCATAAAAGGAAGTGATTAAATACCTCAAAAAAGATTATTTTTATTTATTTCTGTTCAGAAGTTCATTTATCAAAGTAAACTAAACTTGAGAAATTATTTGAATTTTGTTTCTCACTACTATATACCGCTGGTGTAACTACTTTAAAAAAAAGTGAATAAACAATCTAAACTCCATATTCCCCAAATGAGAGAGCTCAGTTTTCACATGACAATATTATTCCTATACACTCTGCCTTCATTATGCTGGTATCTTCATATCTGGTACAAATTCAAATAGCTAGTCTAACATTAGAACACCTGAAATGTTGCCACCGCACTGATTCAGCTACACCGCTGTAGCGCCATATTGCAAAGACACACAAAGCTAATGAGAGAGAGCTCACGTGTCAAGATAATAAATCCACCTGTGTAAGAGAGAGTAGCTATGTCAGGCAGGAGATGCTTTCCCATTCACATAGTGCTGTCCACACTGGTATGTGGGTTGTTGTAACTTACCTCACTCATGGGGGTGGCTTATTTACACCCCTGAGCTATATAAGTTATATCCCAAGTAAGTAGTTAAGACCACTAGGGGGTTGAACTATGGAAAAGAAGGTGATGGGACTCTTCCAAGCTCTGCCCCATTGAGTCACCAAAATTAGATGCTGCTCACAGAAGATTGTGCAGATTATTAAAATATGATTATCCCTGTTGTACAAGCTTCATGGGGCTCTTTAACCTTGGCTCACCTCAACAGAGCTTAAATATGTCCATGGCTCTGCTAAGCTCCAGGAACTGGCTCCTTGATTAAGAAAAAAGCAGTAGTAGTATCTGCCAAACTCTACCCCTTCACAGTATAAAAATGATATGTCACAGTATGGGATTGCTTTCTCACAAGAGAAGTAAAATAATCAACATTGTTAATCACCTACCTTTTTATCCTGGATATTTGAATTAGCACCTCACTAAAAAGAAATATGACAAAAGTATACAAAATATTGAATCATCTAGCAAATTGGATTATTTTAAAATATTTCAGGTTGAGTTCCCAAATGACAATTAGTTGTAATTTTTGAAAATTTTAGCATAAGTTTCTCAAGCAGGAGCTATGACCATTCATACTGTATAACTATAAAGAATCAGCTATGTCATATACCATTAAAAACTGGATATTTACTACTACACCAAGTAGTTATTTTCCATAGCACTTACAATATTACTATTCTAAATATAAGAAACATTGCAAATACCTAGCTAAAAGTAAATGCTGCACTGCAGTAAACATCCTTAACTGCCTCCACTGTGTGGTGTTGAAAAATAATAAAAAGCATGATTCAAAACATAATGAGGTTTCAAAATTCTAAATGATAAAATATTTACTAACTATACTGCAGAAGTCCCCCAACTTATTATTTAATCAGGAGAACATAGAGAATTTGTAGAAGATCAAAGAAATACAAATATAGCAGTAAGTTATGTACATCACAAACATTTTAAAATATGTATTATGTGCCAGTACAATTAGAACAACCAAAAAAACGCAACTACACGCCATAGTACATACTGTATATGGCTGTATTTTGTCTTGGGAATTATGTTTAATGCTGAACAAATCACTTAAATTTTGTTTTGATGGTTTGCACTGTCAAAAAAACTGAAGAAAAAAAGAAAATAATGTAGTATAGTTTATGCCCTACAGAGTCCTACACTATGTCTAGACTGCAGGGTTAAATCGGAAAAAGATGCTCAATATGTGGTATGCAAATTATGTATCTTTTTCCGATTTAAATTTTGAAAGAGGCTTTTCCGAAATTTAGTGCATCAACATGGCGCCAAATTTTGGAAAAAATACTCTTTTGACACATGCCTTATGCATTGCAGAATGAGGTTTACAGGGATGGTGAAAGAGCGCATCCACTTTTTTTGAAAACATTTTCAGAAAAGCAGACGTATTATTTGGATGTGGTGTTGCTTTTCCGGGATACCAAAGATATCCCGGAAAAGCAATGCAGTCTTGATGTAGCCCTATTGTGGCCCTGATCCTGCATCTCTAAAGTTGATGGGAGTTTTGCTATTCATTTCAATAGGAACATGCGTGGGCCATTTAAAAATTATTTAAAACCACTCACAACGCGTGTCTTCTAAAGAAGGTGACATAATAAAAGTAGTGTTACAATGAAATTTCTCCACCCTCCAACCCCAATAACTTTACATTACACAATACATTATGTTTTGCAAGTACAATAGAAATTGATCCTTGGGATACAGGCTGACTGTAATATGTGAAAGCTTGTAACATTTATAGGCATTTTATCTTAATTATCTCTCGCAGGTGTTTCTAATGGGTCTATCACTACCACCAGTGATGCTGGTACATACTATTAGAGGAAGAATATATACTACAGAAAAATACAGCATATTTACTCTTTTACAATATAATAATCCCAGACATGAAGGAAAAACTCTGGTCCCAATTAAGTGATTGGCAAGACTCCCATTGATTTCACTTGGACACAGATTTCACCTTCTGTGTCTGACTTGGACATCTGTTTGCATTACAATGCACAATTAAATCAGAAGCGTTTTTTCAGTATATTCCTAGTTGGCTCCAATCTGCATGGCAGTGGCTCATATTACATTATAGCAAAAAGGCTAAAATACAGTTGAAAGGCAGAACATTAGTCATATACATACATACAAACAACAGCAGGTGTTTGCATGTAAGATTTGTCAGCAGAATAAAGTATAAAATTAAAATACCATAGTCCATGTCCATATATGCATTTGTTGCTAGATATTTGACTAAACCAAATCTTATTTCACCAACTCAATCTTCTCCACTTTCCTAAACTTTCTTCTTGGGTCATAGGGTCAATCACACCAAGTGTAAAAAGTACAGAGTTTTAGAAATTAGAATTGATGTTGGAATGCTTCCATTACTGAATTGTTACTCAAAAGCACAGTCATTCTACTACCCCTGTCATCAGGAAAATCACAAAGTGACATTAGACTGATGTTAAAAGTATGTTTTTGAAAGACAACTCAAATGGATGCAAAGCCTTCCTAAGTACAGAAACACACAACCTCCTGCTGCCTTTCAAGCCCCAGCAATTGACTACAGTATGTATGTGTCAAATAGAGAAATGCCCTTGAATGTGAATCTTCTAGCTATATTTTCTTATTCCTTCTTTCTTTCTTTCTCTCTCGCTCGTTCTCTGGCATTGCAATGCGACTTGTTTTTAGACTTTGGAGTATTCGATTTTTTTATAATTTCAATTGATAATATTGGTGTGTATTTTAAGACTTTTGTTAGATTTTTGACAATTTCAGTCTGCAGAGTTGCACTAAACTATGGATTTTAAGCATTCTTCTATTTGCACTGGTTTAAATTTTCACAGTTGTGGGAAATTACGGGAGGGTTTAGATGATTATTTAATAATAGTAGATGTTGATATTCAAGAGTTAAAGTTTTAAACCATCAAAACACAAACTGTGAATATCACATCAAAAATATAAAGTAAAAATATCCCTAAATCAAATTCTAACTCTTCTCATACAGCATTTCCTACATAAACTGGCTGTAAATTTCAATTATTATTGATAGAAATGATATCAGTTTGTGTGCATACTATGAAACTGAGTTTTTCTGACATTTAATTGATATAAATGCAATCTGTCCATGTCTACTTGTATTTGATATAGGCAATGACATACAACATAATTTTTTTAAATGAGGAACACCAGGGATTTTTTTTTTTGTTGAGTGGGGAGGGGGGAAAGTTATTGAACCAAAAAAAGTCACCTGCCCCTTTAAGGGCAGCCATTTTTAATTCTGTTGTTCTCCGCTGCACACACCGGTGTACCACGGAACACAGTTTAAGAAACACTGATTTAGGAGATGTTCTAAGGCATAATGCTTATGTCACATCACATTACACTGATGTGAGCAGCCATGTTTCCCATTCTATTCTACCTGTGCTGTTTAACCCTTAAAAAAAAAGTATTATTTCTCACTGCCATCTTAATCTCAAAATAGGAAACTTCATCTTTAGCAAAAATGCTCATTAACTCAATGTCAGTACAAAACAAACCACATTGCTGCACTTGGCACCGGTACCATTTTAAACATTTTTTAATTACCACTGATTTTAAAAGGAAATAAAAGCAATGAAGCAGTGGTATTTAAAACATAAAATTATTTTTGATACTTCACTATTAATCTTTTCTGTGCTTTTTCAGTAATACTCTCAACAACCTTCATTAAAACATCATCTAGCATGCTTAAGAAATCACATTTTGTCAGTGTCCTGAGTTTTACTGTGTTATAACTTCTTGACTATATTGCACCTGAAATTCTTAGTTTTCTTGTCCACCTTGAAGCAGCAGGTAGGTACACATAGATCTGCACACTGCAGCGAAAAGCAGGCTGTGTCCACACTTATTGTGGTGCCTAGCTACAATCAGCAGTGAACGGCTCCAGAAGGGAGGAAAGCAGCAGAAAACTGCTGTCAGATATTTTCACAGGAGCAAGGAAAGGCTCTGGCAAGGGGAATGCAGTGGGAGGAATGCAGGGAGCAGTCTTCCCTGCCAGTGCCTTTCCCCACAGCTAGAGCCTTTTGCTGCAGTAAGGGAGCAGTGGGATAAAATTGCAAAAAACCAGCAGTGTAGATGTAGGAGGCACTGCTAGGGTAATAGAGAGATCTGCAGGATATCTAGGGTTCCAGCATAGAGAGCACGCTACTCACCTAACCTATATGCCTCACCATGTATGCTGCTATTATATGTATGTTACCTGGGTATGCAGTGTCTGTACCCAGAGGCGGCAAGTTATAAGGACCAGAGGTATTCCAGAACCATGAATATTCACGACCTGGGGCCTGGTTCTAGCAATGTTAACTGCAACACAGCTTAAGTGTGACTGTGATAAATTGGGAAGCTGGGAGCAAGTACTGTACAGCCTTTGGGGCTAGGAGCTGGTTTATAAACAGAGACAGGTTGATTAAGGAAACAAAAGGCTTGTAATTAAAATGAACTAAGGATCATTAGATAAGTCCAAAAGCATTGTCAGATGCTCCAGTCAAAAGATAAGAAACAAAAAGTGGGCTAACAGGAGAGTTTTGCTAGGGAGTTTAGAAGAAGATTGAGAGGGGCTGGACACACTTAACATTCTTTAAATTTAAATTTCCTTAAATTAAAACCAAAGCCACCTGATTTAAAAAAAAATAAACATCAAGAATGGATAAGCTTTAGGACTAAACAGAGAATGCAGGCAGAAGCCCATCAACAGTGTGGTGGTTATCCTGTTTAATGCACCCAATGTAGCATGTATGATTGCTGTCCATCCACCCTATGGGCAGGTGGCATGTGTGCCCATTCAGTTCAAGGAGCTCCTGGAAACCAGAATGGCTGAATTGGAGGAGCTGAGGGAGGCAGAGAGGTACATTTATAAGATTTTCAAGAACACAGTAAAACAGTTCTACCTGCAGTCAGACAGTCTCTGTGATGTTCAGGAGGGTGAAAGTCTTGGGGAAGGACAGCTGTTATCACTCAAGAGAGAGATCTTGAAGTCATTGTTGAGAGCTCTCTGAAAACATCCACTCAATGTGGAGCAGCAGTCAAAAAAGCAAACAGAATAATGGGAATCACTGAAAAAGGGAGAGAGTAAGACAAAGAGTCTCTTATTGCCTCTGTGTAACTCTGTGGTACACCCACATCTTGAATACTGTGTGCAGATATGGTCTTCTCATCTCAAAAAAGATATCTTGGCATTGGGAAAGGTTCAGAAAAAGGCAACAAAAATGATTAGGGGCATGGAACAGCTTCCATATGTGGAGAGATTAATATGACTGGGACTTGTCAGCTTGCAAGAAAGATGCATTAAGAGGAAATATAAAATTGTGACTGGTGTGGTGCAAGAAAAAAAAAAGTTATTTACTCCTTCCCATAACACAAAAATTACAAGTCACTCAATGAATTTAATAGGCAGCAGATATACAATAAACAAAAGAAAGTGTTTCTTTGCAGTGAACCTTTGTAACTTCTTGCCAGAGGATGTTGTGAAGGTCAAGACCATAACAGGGTTCCAATAAAAAATACTGGTTGAACCTCTCTAGTCCGGCACTCTCTGGTCCAGCCACATCCATGGTCCAACCCTACTAAGTAGCCAGATGTCTAGTTATCATGGTTGCGGCCAAGTTTCCCCACAATCCCATAAAGTTGGCTTACAGCCACTAGTCCTGGCTCTCAGTGTTCTGTTCTGTTATTTAGCTCTAATTTACCCCCTACATGTCTTCTAAGAGCCCAGTAAAGCAGTGGAAGTATCAGTAAAGCTGCTAGACAATATTAACCTCCCATGGTTTGACAATTCTCTGATTTGGCATTGGTCAAGTCCCGAGGGTGCCGGACAGGAGAAGATAGGATACTTGGCTTAGATGGATCTTTGGTTTGATCCAGTATGGCCACTCTGATGATCTGACACAGAACCCAGATGTATCTGTCCTTGCTATAATCCACTACACTACACTCTCCTCTCAGAGCTGAGCTAGAACTCAGGAGTTCTGAGGGAGTCTTTCCGTCCTTGCAGAGTTACTAACAAAATAAGAATATACAGGCCGTTCTTGCTATAAGTCCAAGATACGTTCAAAAAAACTTGGACTTATAGCAAAACAACTTAAAGTGGGGATTTTTTTTCCTGCAGCTGACTTCCATTTGCACAAATAGTGGGGGAGAGGGTTGTGCTACTTGGGGAATGGGAGGACATATAACTCATCAGTTCCTACAAGCATCGACGACTTTAGTGCGGAATGGATGTATACCAGGGCGACTTATAGTGGGGACACCCTGTATATTAAAATCTAAACCTAACAATGTCCCTTGAGTGATTG
This sequence comes from Pelodiscus sinensis, assembly GCF_052426305.1. Taxonomy (NCBI): domain Eukaryota; kingdom Metazoa; phylum Chordata; order Testudines; family Trionychidae; genus Pelodiscus; species Pelodiscus sinensis. Next base: position 178,942,363 of record NC_143053.1, on the reverse strand, counting down.
GCCACAAGATGTCAGAACATGTTATGGATCTACTATTTGTCTTTCTTTTATATAGGAATTAGATACAGGGTTCTTGTCAACTAATTGCTAAATTATCCGATATAAAACTAGAGTTTTCAAGTGCCTAAATAGCCTCTGGAATCATGATTAAAGTTGCCCCTCCATCAAAATCTGAAATGGCATCCTTGTGAGGTGAAGAACAATCTCCCCCTCCCAGTATGAGACTACAGTGAGGGGCAGCTTGATACCACCCCCTCCCATCCACAGCCACAACTCCTACCCCACGCTGGGCAACAGGCAGCTCCATACCCTCATCCCCTACAGTATGAGGTTATGATGAGGGGCAGCAGCAGGGGAGGAGATGGATACATGATGGCACCCACCAACCCGCCCACACCATGTACAGGGGACAACTTCATGGACCTGAGAGGGGCCCTTAGAGGATGTGCAGTGACAACAGTAAAGGATGAGTGTGCTGCCAAGGCGTTGGGGGGGGGGGGGGGAGAGAAAACGGTACCTGCCCTGCAGCTTTCTGTGGCCAGCTGGGAGAGAGTTGGTGGGAGCCCTGTCTGGCCCTAGCCCCAGGGCACCCTGTCTACAATGCAAACTCCAGAGCCCTGGCAGTGCCTAATCTCAGAGCCTGCACCTAAACTCCCTCCAAGAGCCATTATTTCGAATTAACTTTAATAGTGTCTACACAGGCAAACCACTATTTCGAATTAAATTCGAAATAGCAGGGGGCTTAATTCGAATTTGGTAAACCTCATTCTATGAGGAGAAACACCAAACTCGAATTACCTAATTCGAAATAAGTGCTGTATAGTCACTTATTTCGAAATAGAGGGCCTCCAGCCTTCCCAGGATGCCCTGTTGGCCACTCCAGCCTCAACCAAGAACACTCCTCTCCCCCCTCCCCCACCCACTCTCCCCGGAGCCCTTAAAGGGGTAGACTCTGGCCACAGTGCCTGTGCCAGCTCCAAGCCTGCCGGTCCAGAGCCAGCAGTCACTGCCCCTGACCCAGTGGCCCCAAAACATGAGCCAGCAAGCCACTAGCAGCCAGCCCTCCACCGCTCCCCAGAAGCAGTCTGCCAGCTCCCAGGAGCCTGCCAGGGCAAGGAGAAGGCAGACACCTTCCTGGTCCAAGACGGAGATCAGGATGGACCTTACTCAGGTTTGGCGGGGGATGCCCCCAACGTCCATGATTTCCATACTAGATGGAAGAATGCGGTCATCTATAGCAGGATAGCTGCCAGCCTGGCCACCAAAGGCCACATGCGATCCCAGGAGCAAGTTCACATGAAAATCAAGGTGGTCCAGCGAGACCCCTAACCCTGAGCTTCCCCTCCCCCTCCTTCCCCTTGCTTCCCCCTTCCAGCTCCCAGGTTTCCCCGTCCCCTCTCCGCCAGTTTTGTTAAATGAAGAGAGTTTGTGTTCATGAAAATACGTGTATTTTATCTGACATCAGGAAGGGGAGTTAGGGAGGGGTAAGTGAAAGGACGTGAGGGAGGAATGAGGCACAAGCCTCCAGTGGGGCAGACCAGAGGGGCTCTGAGTGCTCCTCAGGGTGGAAGCTCTCCCGCAGGGCCTCCTGGATACTGACAGCCCCCCGATGGAGCTCCCAGATGGAAGCTTGCACAAAGTGCAGCCAAGCTCACAGCAACATGTTCACGAGGAGCATCAGAGGGCCCCGGGGCAGCTCTAGCTCCATGTTGCAGAGTGCTGTGGTGTCCTGAGCGAGGGCAACCAGAGTACACCGAGACACAAATGCTTTGCTGTCCCTCAGTGAGGCAGGCAGGCAAGCAAGCAGGGACATGTGGGAACCGGCTGCCGTGCGTGCGTCCCCCTTTAAGCAGAAGCCTCAGATAGCCTCAGGCAACAGCCACACAAAGACACTCCTGACCTGATGCCCTACCCCTGACCTGATTCCGGCCAGCCTTAAATCCGAATCAGTGTCCACTCAGTGTGGACGCGGTATTTTGAATTAGCAAAATGCTAATTTGAATTGCATTTTGTGTGTAGGCGCATTAATTCGAATTAGCTTAATTCGAATTAACTAGTTTGAATTAAGATATCTTGAATTAAAACTGTAGTGTAGACATACCCACAGTCTGAACCCCTCCGCCATCCAAACTCCCTCTCAAAGCCTTAGTCAGATTGGGAGAGGGTGGAATTTGGGTACCGAGCATTCTGGACACTACCAAAATGTCTGCAAACCTGCTGCCCCTGTCTATGCCACAAACACCAACATACGTGCAGACGTAACTTAAATTGTGCAAGCATTTTTAACTGTATTGCAAAGGTGGCAGTGTATCCAGTATTGCAATTAATCGTAATAATATGAATAGCAGTGTTAGATAAACAGTTATTTTTCATGCCAACCACAATATTTACCTCTCAGGATGGTGCCAGGTGGGCTTGTGCCTACAGAACCATGTGTTCCTGCTGCTGGTGCTCTTCAAACACGGTATTTTCCCCCACTCCTAGTGGATTTCTCAATGGCTGTCTCATAGCTAGGATTTTCAAGTGCCATCTAGCCTTGGATATTTCCACAAGTTAAATTTCTACAACTGTTTTTTTTTTTTTGCGCCTTGCAAAGTCAAATTGCAATTTCTCTCACTAGCTGTTCCATTTGTCCTGCACATAAAACTCTTTGGCTACGTCTAGACTGCATGCCTTTTTCCACAGAGGCTTTTTTGAAAGTATCTTTCAAAAAAGCCTCTGTCGAAAAACAGCGTCTAGATTATATTATGCAGATCAAAAAATCGATTCCTTTTTCAAAAAAGAGCATATAGACTGCTGGACGCTCTATCAAAAAAAGAAGGCCCTCGGAAGTGCTTCTGGCAGGGCACGAGGGCAGCCTTTATTTCCAGGTGCTGCTGCATGCCCTTTGCAGAGACGTGTGCTTAAAGGGTTCTCCCTGGACAGCCGTTGCTCTGCTTCTGGCTTGCCTACCTCCTAGAGGGAAAGCAAAGCTGCTGCAATCCTGGCTCTGGTTGCCCTTCTTCCTCGGACACCACAGCAGTTTATTTGCAGGGTTTTTTTTGTACTTTTCACTGTGTTTTTGACTATGGAGCCTGAGCCGCCCCTGGGCAGGCGATGGCCCCACACTGCTATACTACAGCTTTTGCTGCAGCTGCATGACTCTGTCATGAATCTCCTGCCCCATATGGACCAGGAACACACCGAGGAGACCTTCCTCCAGGATGTAGGAGCTCTGTCCTTGCCCCCAAACTTTTTTGGGGACAGGAAGATTTGGAGGCCCGAGACGAGTTCGGACTGGTGGGATCAGCTCGTCATTCAACTCTGGGCTGACAAGCATTGGCTCCGCAACTTCCAGATGCAGAAGGCCACATTCCTAGATCTGTGTGCCTGCCTCGCCCCTGCTCTGGAACACCAGGACACCCACCTGCAGCCTGCCATCCCCCTGCAGAAGCAGGTAGCAATCGCCCTGTGGAAGCTGGCCACCCCCGACAGCTACTGCTCCGTGGGACACCAGTTTGGAGTGGGGAGCTCTACCGTTGGTGCCGTTTTGATGGAGGTAAGTCATTTTCGGGGGACAGGCCCTGCTGAGTGGGAGGGAGGGGGTTGAGAAAGGGGGACTGCCACAAAAGGGCAAGAGGGAGTGGGGGATGGAGTGGCACTTGGAGGCCTCTCCTCGGTCACCCCTGCACTGATGCGGGAGAGGGGGCATCCTGACGGCGGGTGGGTTGGGGGGGGGGGAGGAGTCTCCTCCCAAGTGCTTAAGTAACCTAACTCCCTGGTTTCTGTGTCTGTTTGTCTCATGCTGCAGGTGGTGAGGGCAATCAATGCGGAGCTGCTGAAGAGGTTCATCCATCTCGGGGACCTGCACAACATCATTGCTGGGTTTGCTGCCCTTAGCTTCCCAAACTACGGAGGAGCCCTCGATGGGACACATATTGCAATCCGCACACCGCCCCATCGAGCAGCCCAGCTTATAAACAGGAAGGGCTACTATTTCATGGTGCTGCAGGCCCTGGTCGACCACCGGGGACACTTTATGAACATTTGTGTCGGGTGGTCGGGGTGAACACATGATGCCCCCATATTCCACAACTCCTACCTGTACTGCAGGTTGCAGGCAGGAACATTTTTCCCCCAGCAGCACCTCACGCTCGGGGATGTGCAGATGCCGGTGTGCACAGTGGGCGACACAGCCTAACCCCTGATGCTGTGGCTCATGAAGCCCTACACCGGCTTCCTGGATGAGAGCAAGGAGCTTTTCAACACTTATCTGAGCCAGGCTCACATCCAGATGGAATGCGCCTTTGGATGGCTGAAAGGGAGGTTCCGTTGCCTCTTCACACACCTGGGCTATGTCTAGACTGCAAGCCTCTTTCGAAAGAGCGCGTCTAGACTACACGCGGAACTTTCGAAAAAGCGGCTTGCTTTTTCGAAAGAAAGCACCCAGTGAGTCTGGATGCTCTCTTTCGAGGAAGCCCTATTTACATTCAAGAACGCCTTCTTTCGAAAGAGGAACTTTCGAAAGAAGGCGTTCTTCCTCGTAGAATTAGGTTTACCGCCATCGAAAGAAAAGCCGCGTTCTTTCGATTTAATTTCGAAAGAACGCGGCTTGAGTCTGGACGCAGGTGAAGTTTTTTCGAAAAAAGGCTACTTTTTCCGAAAAAACCCCTGAGTCTGGACACAGCCCTGGAGATGGGCAAAAGCAACATCCCGGAGGTGGTGGCCACATGTTGCGCCCTCCATAACCTGGTGGAGAGGAAAGGGGAGGCCTTCCTGCCGGGGTGGGGGACAGGTCCTGATGGCGAGGAGAGGCAATTTCAACAGCCCTGGACAGCTGCCATCTGCCAGGTTCACCAGGCTGGTGTCCAAATCCGAGAGGCCTTGAGGAAGAGATTCTCAGAAGGAGCCCACTGAGTCACCCCAGGGCCTCCGCCATGGGGGGTTTGGCCTGGCCCACCCCTACCTTTCCCTCCACAACTCTCACTCTCTTCCCATTAAGAAGACATATAAGACCCGGTTTTCTTTGTAAATTGAAATTTGTTTTATTAGAAAACTAGCAGTAAAGAAAATGTGTGAACTGTTTAACAAAACTTTCTTTTTTTACTGTTCCACTGTTTGTAAACAACTGTTTATAAACAAAGTAAATCTGTCAGTCAGAAATAAAGATTTTGTAAAATAACTGAAATACCCTTTAACTGGAGTGGTAGGGGACTGAAAACCTGGAGCGGGGAGGGAGCTCAAGTAGGCCGCTGTTTCCCTGATTGCAGAGTCCTGCCACCTTCCTGCATCCTGACATTGCCACGGCCTTGGGATCGTGTGGAGTGAGAGCCAGTCCAGGCCTGGGCAGGAGGGACGGGCACCTGTTGGGCCTGTGAGGGCTCGGGAGCAGGAGGGGCTGGGGGCAAAAGGGGGGGAGAAGAGGAATGGGGGGACAGGGGAAGCAGGGGTCTGGCGTGCTGGAGGAGCGGCGCCCGTGACAGAGGCAGGCAAGGCAAAGACCTCCCGCATTGTGGCACAGATGGTAGTGCGCTGCTGAACCAGCTCATCCAGCAGCCTGGTGTGCCACTCGGCCTCTGCCTCTGTCCTCTGCTGGAGGGTCCTGTTGAGGTCCTGCAGGGCCATTACGTGATCCCTCAACAGGTCTGTGTCTGTGTACACACACCAGTGCCTGCGGGTGCCACGTGTCCAGGATTGTGGTGCTCCTCTGTTGGATAGAGGGTCTGGCTGTGGAGTAAAAGAAGAGGAGACAATCACTGTCTGTGTGCACCCCTGCTGTTCCTGAGGGCATGCTGTTGCTGTCAGGGGCTCTCCTTTGGACAGGAGACTCAGGGGTATTACATGTGACACTGCGTGTGAGTTGGGCAGCGGCCTGAAAGCCTCATAGGGGCCCCACAGTGGCAATGGGACTAGATGGCTCTCCCACACTGCCAACCCGCCCGTGTGGAGTGACCCCTCAAAGCACTCACCTGATGTTCCCTCCCCGCTGTCCACGGACGCCTGGGAAGCCTCTGGGGTCTGAAGGACTGGCTCCTGGGAGAGAGTCCCTGCTGCCTCCTCTTCCTCCTGGTGCAGCTCTCCTGCCTGGTCTTCCTTCCTCAGGGGTCGGTCCACGATGTGGTGGGGTAACCCGGACACCTCCACGCACAGTGGAGTCTGGGCTTCCCTACAACCCAGGATCTGTTCCAACTCCTGGTAGTAAGGGCAGCTCTGTGGGCTGCCCCCGAGCGGGAGCTCTGGTCCCGAGCCTTGGCATATCCCTGCCGCAGCTCTTTTACCTTAGCCCTCACTTGTCCCATGGTGCAGAGGTGATGTCCTTTGGTGGCCAGTCCCTGGGCCAGGTGCTCATAGATGTCTGCATTTCTGTGGCGTGTCTGCAGGGGTTCTTCCTGGGACCAGAGCTCCAGGAGGTTTTTAATTTCTAGCCCTGACCAGGCTGGTGTCCCGAGAAGGGCAAGGGAGGCCTTGAGGCTGGGACATGGCTGGCACAGGTGCTCTGGCTAGCTTCCTGACAGTAAGGCCTGTCTGGGTGCCTGTGCCTTTAAGAGGCTGCAGCCAGGAACCAAAGAGGTGCTCTACAGGTAAAGGCTAGACTGTCCACCAGGACTTCTTCCTGGAGGCCTTTTTTTTGGACAGAACTTGCTCCGTGTCCACACACACCTTTTTTTGGCAGATCTCTGTCAAAAAAGGCGTTCTTCCTCGTAAAATGAGGTTTACCGCTGTCAACAAAACCGCAGCGTTCTGTCAACTTTATATCAACAGCAATAGTGTAGATGGAGGTATAGTTTTTTCGAAAAAAAGGCCACTTTAAAAAAAACCGCTGTTGTCTAGACACGCCCTTTAATTTCAGAATTACATTTGACCCAGCTCTTTCTTTTAAAATGCATAACAATTGAAACCTTATATTTCTAGAATATCAAAAGGCTGCAGTCTATATTCCCAGAAATAGACACTGAAGCTTATACATATATGCATTAACTCTCATTTTGATCACTGTAACTCTGTTTATTAAACTTACTACTGTTTCCTTTTTATTTTCATTCCGTTTTAGTCAGTTGAACGGCTGTGAATGAGCTAGATTTACAGCCCTCGTGAGTGAGTATGAGAACTGCCATACAGGATTAGCGCAATTATCCAACTAGGCTAGGTGGTTATGAAACCACCTACCAACAAGGACTATTTCTTCTACTCCCCCACACCTCCAGGGAAGTTTTTATATCCCTTTTAAAACTTGACTCTTTTTTGAGCTTTACTATTTTAACTCTGGATGTTCTTGTTATTCAGATAAATGTCCCTTTATTTTTTTGAATAAGCCGTTGACCTCAAATACATCTTGAGACAATAAGTTCCACAACCTAAAGCATTTCTAAATCAATTTTAAATTTTAACTTTTCAATTTGGTTCTTGTGTTGGATACAGAAAGAATAATGCTAGTTTGTATACTTTTATCATATTTCCTCTCTAAAGTAAATAATATTGGTCTCTTCAATATCTCTTCATATGAAAGCTGTTATATACACAAGTTCTCACCTATGTCTGTGTAACCCACACACCTCGTATGGTTACTGAGCAATGCAAGTGGTACCTAGACCACAGCAACAGTTAAGATCAAGAGACCTCTACAGCACAGACTGAGAACCAGCTGGCTTCTAGCTCAGAGAGAGGCTCCTATACTCTGCTTCAGAGGTCTCAGGTTCACATAAGCAGAAATAGAAAGTCATTTCAACATCCATCACTGGAAGGACACAAGTGGCCAGACCTCTTGAAATCTAAGAAAGGTGGATCCTTCCGCCAAGGGGGTTGAAGTCTCTGGTAAATTACTATAGGTATAACCCTGCTTTAACAAAGATTGTAACTTGCTGAAGTTACATTTTAGTCACTGGACAGCAAAGTTGTTTGGGGTTAGAGGGTTTTTGAGGGGGGTGGGGGTAACTTCATATTTTTCACTCTTCTTTTAATCACTTAAACTTCTGTTCTTTGTTAATTAACTTATTCTTGTTGTATTATAAAACTATTTCAGTGCTACTATACAGGCAGTCCCCGGGTTACGTACAAGATAGGGACTGTAGGTTTGTTCTTAAGTTGAATTTGTATGTAAGTCGGAACTGGTACATATTGTAGGGGAAACTCTAGCCAAACATTTCTCCAGAGCTCAGTTTTATTCTCCCACACCTCACTTCCCTCAGTCCTTTATTTTCAAGCTGAGGTGTCTGCTGAGAAAAGCCACTCTGCGTCTCTCCGGTCTGCTGGGGGGGGGGGGGGGGGCGCTAGCTTCGTGTCTCCCTAGTCTGCTGGGGGGAAGCAGCTAGTGTGGGGTTGCCTCACCGCGTTTGTAAGTAGGGATCCAATGTAAGTCGGATCCATGTAACCCGGGGACTGCCTGTACTGAAATTAAATGTGGGTCTACAGCTGATTGAACAGGCTTGGGTGTGCTCCCTGTCCTTATGGTAGTAGTAAACTTAGCAACTTCTGTGAGGAGACTGGAAACTGCTGAGAGATCTCTCTCGGGAACTTACTGATTTTTACCTGTAAGGCAAGGTTTGAACTGGCTGAGTCCTGATGAGTTTGGTGGCCCAGCAGACAAACTGATGTATCAGAGAGATGAGACACAGCTACACAGCAATGAAGCTCACTCTTGCTGAGGCAAAGTGGTAACACAAAGGCTCAGAGTTCTGGGTGACCTGAGCAAGGAATCATATAATTGCCTTGCATAATTCCACATAGGGTTGCCAGGTGTCCGGTATTGACGTGGACAGTCCCGTATTAACCTCCTGTCTGGTAAAAAGTTCAGAAAATACCGGACACCTAAAATGTCCAGTATTTTCTGTTTTTTTCCCTGCCAGGAGACGAAAATACCGGACACCTGGCAACCCTACAACACATTCAGCAACTAGGCCCAGCCCCCCGCCCTCTCCGGACTCCCTGCTTACCTGGTTCCACAGGGAAGCTCCCTTCTGGCTCAACCAAGAAAACAAGATGGTCACCAGCAAAAAACCTAAAGATTTGAACAAGGGGAAGCAATGCCTTCCCCCGGTCTTAGTGCTCAACCTCTTCTCTTCCTATCCCTATTCTGACTCTGCACACAATTAAAGGGACCATGCTGTTTTAATGCTGTTTTATTTTATTTATTTATTTTTTGGCTTAATTCTTAGGGTCCTTTTTTTCCCCTCAACAACTTTGGTCTCCCCCTGCTCCTGCTCCCCCCCCCCCCCCAACAGAAATTGTCCCATGTGGTTTTTTTTGGAGGGGGAAGGAGGTGTTTGGTATTTTTGTTGAAACCATCTGGCAACCCTAAGTCCACAATGAATTTCAACTATCTCCCACCCCCATTGCTCATTCACCTAGTCTTTGACCTTGACTAATCTATATAATTGTGTGTCTTCTGCACATTTTGCCCCCTCTTTTCCAGATCATTACTTAATATATTAAACAACACTGGCACTTTATGGACTCATGTGGCTACCAGCTGCTTTACTTATATTGAAAATTCACCATTCATTATTCTTAATCTTTATTTTCAGTCATTTATACAGTTTCTTATCCATAATTGTAGTTTGCCCTTCACTGCATGATATCTCCTGTTTCTTTAATTGAATTTTGAGAGAGACTTTATCAAAGGCTTTCTGAAAGCCCTAATAAATTATTTCAATTGAGTTATAAAGGCAGAATTAATGGTGAATCAAGCCCCATATGTATTTTATATATAAACTATATAAAAAAAACCTTGCTTTGCAAGTATCTTCGAGAACACAGAACTCCTCAAACTCTTCATTAGATCTAAATTTTGAATGTTAATTATAATATGGCCTTCTATATAACTGGTGAAGATTTTGAGTTGTTCACAGATAAACTTGCAGTAGAAAACGTAGATTATGGTTCAGATTATGGTTCAAATCCAAGTTAAATATATCAAGAATGTAATATTTTCTTTTAGATTAACAAAACCTTCTTTTAGAATAATATATGAAACTGTCACTTTATTTAAATCAGTATGTGAAGAGGGCCTGCATATTAGAGGTTTTATGTATTTTGGGGTCTCAGAATACCATAAGAGGCTTTTTTATTAAAATTTACCCCCCAAAAATGAGCTAATAATATCCGCCTTCTCTGAGAGTTTCAAACTTTTCTCTGTTTAATATGTTAAAACAGTTGTCATTTTCAGGTACAATCTTAATGATTAGTGACTAACACAAAGTTCAGATATAAAACGTTATATCACCTTGGTCTCTTTATCAGTAAAAATGATAGCTTCCAAATATGCTTAAAATTAGTAAGAATATATACGAAAGGTAGGAGGTTAAAGGTGAATGTAATGCAATATCACAGTATTTTACTTAATGTCAGAAAAAGACTGACACAAGATTATCCTATGAACCACATAAACCCTTACCACTCTGCCTTTCATTCACATTATATGGACATGACCTAAAAAGTTTAGCTTCATCAAAATCAAAGGTGACAAACTTCTTCTTCTTTAACTTTTAAAGGAGAAAGCACTGCCAAAATTACATCAACTCTTAAAAGCACAGATTTAAGCTTCAACATTTTTTTCCTGTGCAACTACATGCCTCTAAGCATAAAATACAACAGCCTGCATAAAAATCTTATTTTTGTCCATGCGCCAGTTACAAACACATTCTCCACCAGTCACTGAAGTGAAAAGAACTATTGACATTTGACAAAAGCAGGAGAATGTTTTAATGATGTTCAAAAATAGCTCAAATTATCTTTCTTTTATTGATTTATAACTATTCTGAGAGTTTATAACAAAAAGGTCTGAGCCATGCAAGGCCTTGATTCTGCAAACTGATCCATTACAACCTAGATTAGTGAGTGGGTCGCATGCATGCCCCTCCATCTCTGTACACAATCCCAGCGGAGCGCATGGGCAAGTTTGGCCCCGTGGATTCCACCTGCTCCGGCCCCCTCCTCTCTACTGAGTAGCTGCGTACTGCCTGGCTGGTAGACACACTCATGCAGTACGCAACTACGTATTGATACTCCTGATAATAATAAACTTAATTAGGAAATACCTGACATTTATATGTCTGGTATTTTCTCAATTTGTTTCCCAGACAAAGCTCAAATACTGGAATGTCCGGTTCAAAACCAGACACCTGGCAACCCTATGAACGGGACAGTTCACACCTATTGTGTCAGTCTTCCTGCAACCTCAGGCAGGCATCATTGCACATTCTGGTCACACTCAAGGGCAGGCCTGGGCAAAATACGGCCCCCAGGCTATATCCGGCCTGCCAAGACACCGGATCCAGCCCATGGAGGCAGTAGGGAACCCTGGGCAGGCTTCCCTGCTTGCCCCACAGGCCTGCACACCACTCAGAAACTCGGCTGCGGGGCACTCTCTCTTTAAGTCCAGAGGGGATGGGGGAAGATTCAGATGCTGCTACCGCCCCCAGCACAATCCTATTAGCCAGTTTCTGGACAGAAACTGGCCAATGGAAGCTGCCTGTTTGAATAACAGGCAGCCACCCTCCCGCTAACTCACTCAGGCGCATGGCGAGCAGGCAGAAACATTTCAAACTCTGCAAGCAGGCTGGTTTGGCTACTAACTGATAAGTCTCCTGGCCAGAACCTACTTTGGCACCTCAGCCCCTCCTTTCCCCAACCTTCTGCCCCCCACTCCTGCCCTGCTAACTCCACATGCACCCATACCCCTTCCCAGATCTGGCACCCCAATCTCCTGTCCAAGATCACAATCCACTCTTACCCTAGGTCACATCCCAAAACCTGCACCACAGTTCCCTTCCCTAGGTCACAACCACTTCCTTCATCCAAACTCCCTCCCAGACTCCAGTCTCCCTCCTGCACCCCAGGCTTCATTCTGCACCCAACCTCCATCCCAGACTCCACACCTCCTCCATTAATTCCATGGAAGAGTGCAGCCCTCCACCACTTTCCAAAATCAACTGAGAACTGGGCCAGAGCTTCATGACTCACCCCAAGGGGGCAGACACACTACATTTTGGGAAACATAAGTGAGAAAATAAATCTGATTTCTACAATATGTCTAACATATTTCAGTAACAAATCTTTATTTGGGCATGGACTCCAGCCCACGAAAGCTTATGTCCAAATATATTTGTTAGCCTTTTTGGTGCCATAGGACTCCTCGTCACTGTTGCTGGAACAGACTAACATGACTACCCCTCTGATGCCTTTTTCTGTAGTCACTGCAGAATGGCACCATCACATAAGCATTTATCCTCAGGCTTTTTCAAACAATTGTTATAAAATATCATCATCTGTTTGCCAAAAACATACTGAAATCTTCCAGCACTGCTGATAAGGTGAATGTCCTCAATAATGAGCAACACATTGCTATTTTCCCATTCCTGGAAAAATCACTTTGGAGCTCATTAGGCTTCATCAGATAGTTGCAAACTGGCTGCCTAGCATTTTAACCTTATGTTCATGATCTTCTGCTATACTTAAATAATTATGAAAAAACAGAGGGTTTTGGTTCCAGGAATGATTCATTTAATGCTTACAGCATCACTTTGGAACAGTTAACTAAGCAAGAGTCTAGGGGCCCAGTAAATGATGTACTATCATTTCATGAAGGAATTATACAACACTATAAACTCTGCTAAATAAAAGGGGATATCATTCGCATTCAGCCCTTTAAAACTTGTGATTGGTCAAGTTGTGTGAACTAAAGCAGTGAAAAATGAAACCCATGGGCTGTGATGGACTTTCCATCACTGGCAAATTTTATATCAAGATTGGATATTGTACTACCATTTATGAAAGAATTATACAACACTACCAGAATAACTGTAAAGTATAATTCAACAGTGCTCTTCACCGAGGACTATGACATTCATATATATATATATAAAAATTAATCTTATATTAATAGAACTACCAGATATAGATTAAAGATTATCTTAAGCACTGAGCTTGCCACAAAACATTAAATACCATTTTATCAGTTTCCCTTAACCAATTAAAATGTCTAATCAATTGGGCTGATTGTTCCATTTATAAGATAGATGGCAACAATTTCTTCCATGACTTGTTTCAGTAATCAATGTCTAATTTACTGCATGTTTAATTACATGCTGGCCAAAACTGAGAGTAAATCTTAGGAGCTTGTCTATACTTGAAATGTTAAAGCAACACAGCAGATGCTTTAAGTCTAGACACTCCCTCTACTGACAAGAGGACTTGTCTCATTGCTGTAGGTAATCTCACTCTGAGAAGTAGTACCTAAGCCAAGAGAAAAATTCCTCCATTGTCTTAGTGCTGTCTCCACTGGGGGTCAGGCTGGCTTCACTACACTGCTCATGGCTGTGGATTTCTCACATCACTGGGTGTGTCTAGACTACATGGCTCCGTCGACAGAGCCATGTAAAGTAGTTTACTCGACATAGTCAATGAAGTGGGGATTTAAATAATTCCCGCTTGATTAAAATGGCCGCCACACTGTGTTGACAATTAGCTGATTCAGCACAGCGCAGCAGTCTAGACTCCGGTCGGTCAACAAGGGAAGCCTTTGTCAACCGCTCCTGTAAACCTCGTTTCACAAGGCTTACAGGAGCAGTCGACAAAGGCTTCCCTTGTCGACCGATCCGCGTCTAGACTGCCGCGCTGTGCCGGATCAGCTGATTGTCAGCACAGTGCAGCGGCCATTTTTATTTTAGTGAAGCGGGGATTATTTAAATCCCCGCTTCATTGACTATGTTGAGTAAGTTACTTTACATGGCTCCGTCGACGGAGCCATGCAGTCTAGACACACCCACTGTGTGGCACAGCTGAATTAACCTAACTTTTTAGTGTAGGCCAGCCTTGTGAGTGCTAACAAACATTTGAATGATGCAAATGGAAGGACTTAATATAAAAGAAGAACAAAGGAAAAGATGAGCAAAACATTTTCTGGGTGTTTTAGAGACCAAGCCAAAGTGATCTATCAGAAAGAGTCTAGTGAGAAAAGAGCAGCTGGATGTATTTACATACATAGAATATACAGCTTCTGTCATGTACATTTCTTAATTTTCCTGTTCCATCTTTGTGTCTGGTTCAATAAGACATAATAGTGAAATCCATGGAGCCACACAGTGTCAATAACTGCTGGAAATATGGGATAAATATTCAATAATCTCAGCAAAATGGTCAACAGAATGCCTCAAATCTTAGAAATACAAGATTAGAAAAGGGTATTTGGCATTCTGATGAAGATGTTTTCTTCACAAACACCATGAGTGCTAATTCATGGTGTGTGTGATTTGGTGTGTTTGTACTTACCATGAAATGGTGCATGACAGCCTCTACTGTAGCAAAGATATCAAATGAAATGCACTTAAGAACTTAGTTCAATCTCTCTGAACAGCAGGACAACTATAAACTCATTATTCAAATAATTACATACGTTACAGAGCCTGACTCTTACTGTTTACGAAGCCCTGTGATAAATACATTATTAGCAATTTTACCATCATTACAATAAATTGCTGGTTACAATTTAGAATAGTATTATTAGACTGGCACTTGCATTACTTACAAGTTTATGAGGATAAATTATATAAATTTCTATTGTGTATAACTTTGACATGGTATATTGCTGAAATAAAAGTAAGCAATGAGATCCTAAATTATAGACACAAGGTGGGTGGAGAAATATCTTTTGTTGGACCAACTTGGGTTGGTGGAAGAGACAAGTTTACACACATCTGCTTCTTCTTACCTCACCCATATTGTCTTTCTAATATCCTGAATCCAACATTGTTACATCACTGCAAACGCTAAATTATAGTAAATGAAATACAAGATGATTCATTTATCAATTTTTTGAAGTTAATTATTAAAGTCTACATGGCATATTTTCCTATAATGCCCCTTTACACCCAATAAAATACAGTAAATAGTTTAGTAGCAGTGGTTTAATGCTGATTAAAAGTTGGTGTTTTATGCAAGAATTTGCTGCAGAGATTTGATATTTCAACCAATGTCAGAGACCTTCACAATACATTTATAGTATATATAATCTGTCTCATGTTTCATTGGTTCAATCATGTCTAGAACACACCTTAAGACTCAAAACAAAAAATGGAAGAGAAATGCAACAGAGCACTGAGTGTAGAACTCCTTTGGCCTAACATATACTTAAGCACAGTTCTCTAGAACTACTCCAAAATTCAGAGTGCAGTATACCAGCAAACTGACTGTGCAGATGCCAAATCTGAAGCCTTTATGGTTTCATATGGCTTAACTCCCCCCCCCCCCCCTTCCAGCCTAATTTTATTGTAACTTCCAGAAAAGGAAAAATACAAAACAAAAAACCTGCAGTCGACAAATGTGCACCAAAATTAGGCCTTTGACTTTCCCTACTTTTCTGATCAAAGCTTTGTATCCATTTACAATGCCAGGTCTAACACGAAATATAGAATAATTATCAAGAAACCATGGATTACATCGAGGGGCTCTGGAGACATCTAACTAGAAAACAAAGCTACAAGACCATTCATGTAGGTAAGAAGCACATTCATGTAGGTAAGAAGCAAATACCACCACAACTACATTTGTATTACGATAAAAGAGCATATAGAAACTATCAGTACATGATTTGAAGGTGATGGTCCAGTCATCATGTGGGACTAATCAGGGTTTTAAGAGTCTGGGGTTCCATTCCCTGCTCCACTACTGACTTCCTATGTGACTTTGGGCAAGTCATTTAATCTCTTTGTGCTTCAACTCTCCCCTGTAAAATAGAAATAATAATGCTTTCCTACCTCACACAGGTTTTATGAGGTTACATATGTCAAAGTCCATGAGGCACTCAAATATTATGGAGATAGGGTCTAATAAGTATCTAAGAGATTGATGGAACACTTATAGCTACTATAAGATTAAACACTTTTTCCATGTAATTTTTTCCATGAATACCTTTCTCTTTTGCTGTAAATTCTGATAATACCCTTTCTTGGTACAAGTCAAGCTATTTACTCCTATGCAGTCCAATAAATTACAATAATTAGGATAAGCGGCGAGGAGTCCTGTGGCACCTTATAGACTAACTGAAGTGTTGGAGCATAAGCTTTCATGGGCAAAGACCCACTTCGTCAGATGCATCTGACGAAGTGGGTCTTTGCCCACGAAAGCTTATGCTCCAACACTTCAGTTAGTCTATAAGGTGCCACGGGCAAAGACCCACTTCGTCAGATGCATCTGACGAAGTGGGTCTTTGCCCACGAAAGCTTATGCTCCAACACTTCAGTTAGTCTATAAAGTGCCACAGGACACTCCTCGCCACTTTTGCGGATTCAGACTAACACGGCTACCCCTCTAATAATTAGGATGACATGCTTTAGACACTTTTCACCTATGATAGCAGAAAATTAACATGCTGAGAATGACCATTCCCAATTACTAATTCATAATGTTCCTTTGCATTACTATAAAAATCTCTACTGAACATCAGATCTATATTATTCCTGATGAGAAGACATAAAGTTCCACTAGCTAGCAATATTCTAGTTCTCAGCTTTACTTCAAACATTACAATAGGGGGTAAAGTGAACGTATTAAATATTAATAAATACTTGACATACATCTTTCACTATTTATAGCCCTGAAAGTGCTTTACAAAAATGTGCGCGCGCTATCCATGCCGTTGGCACAGGACAGCAGAACATCTATCCCAAAGTTGTCAGCATTGACACAGTGTTAAATATGGCTCTACAGAGTAACACAAAGTACTTCCATCTCATGAGAGAATCAGCACTGGGATCTAGTGCAACATTCGAACAATATTTAAATTACAGCTAAGATTGCTGTGCTGTATGCCATTTAGATAAGCTTTTTCAAAAGAGCTCAGTATTCAGTACCTCCATTGAGAAACTTGGGAGTAATCCCCTTAGCAAGCAATATCTTGAAGCCCTACTGCACTATGAAACAAAAATGCTATATGTTCTAGCACATATTTCCATACTCGGCCAGATATAGCCCCCGACTTGCATGAATACGGTCTCCCCTCCTCTCCCCCGAGGAATATGGAGCCCACCCTGGCATTTCAGCCCCTTCCCCCCTGCGGTCTCACCCTAGTCTGGGCTCCTTTAGGCTCTGGTGTGAGTGTCCTTTTCCTTCTCATTTAGACCCCATGTCAGCAAGCTGGGTTTTTTTTTGGTTGGTTGGGTTTTTTTTCTTGCTTGTCACTGACTGATTTTTCTGTGGGTCAGTGACCCCTTACGCAAAAAAGTACCCCACACCTGCAGTAAATAAAAAGCAATACTGTTTGTTTCTAGTGAAAGTTAATTATACAGTGAGAAAAAAGGTCAATGGCAGGCTTCTATTTGAGACAGATACGAAATATGATGGTGACAGAGTAGAAATATGTCTTCCAATTTTTTAGGCATTTCAAGAACTGTATTATCTGAGACCCTAGTAGATACAGTCCATAGGAGATGCATTAAGAGGAAAATGATAAATTCATAGTGAAGCAAAGCAGAATAAATTAAATTTGCTATGTAATTGACAGTTTATCACTTTTCACTTCTATTTGAACTAAAAAAAACAACAAAACCACCCATTTGTTCAAAGACATGGAATATTAACTTTAAAGCACATGAAATTAAGATCATAATTGGATACTGACCTTCCCATAGAATCACAGGCACACAAGTATTTGACTTGATAAGAATAGATGCTAAGAATATAAAATAATTGGTGACATACTACATTCCTGCTCACTTGCCTGAAACACTATCAAAGTCTACTTCTCCTTCCCTTGCAACTTTGCTAAGGATGATTTGGTGTGTGTCATATTTATTCCAAATGTATTATAGGATTGTACATGATGAAACTATGTGGTTGCCATACCAATAGGCACACAGAACAGCCACCATATAAGCTTCCACACTTATGCCTTGTCTATACTATCATGTGAAAACTCACACTGCAAATGATCTAACTCTCCTACTTATGCCTGCAGGAGATGCTCTCCCGTCAACATAGCTTCCACCTCTTGTTGAGCAGCACCAATTGAGCACCACGGTGACTAGCCTTCTGAAGAATGGACGCAGTGCATCCCTCCCTTCTTTCACCAAATATCCCAAACGTATTAATACCAAGGAGGAAAATACAGCATTGGCTATCTTATTTCAACCCTTGATAAAACCACACTCGACAGGAGAAACACAATTCCATCCCAGTACATGGGTATGTCTACACTACCCCGCTAGTTCGAACTAGCAGGGTAATGTAGGCATACCGCACTTGCAAATGAAGCCTGGGATTTGAATTTCCCGGGCTTCATTTGCATAAGCGGGGAGCCGCCATTTTTAAAACCCCGCTGGTTCGAACCCCGTGGAGCGCGGCTACACGGGGCACGAACTACCTAGGTAGTTCAAACTAGGCTTCCTAGTTCGAACTATCGTTACTCCTCGTGAAATGAGGAGTAACGGTAGTTCGAACTAGGAAGCCTAGTTCGAACTACCTAGTTCGTGCCCCGTGTAGCCATGCTGCACAGGGTTCGAACCAGCGGGGTTTTAAAAATGGCGGTTCCCCGCTTATGCAAATGAAGCCCGGGAAATTCAAATCCCAGGCTTCATTTGCAAGTGCGGTATGCCTACATTACCCTCCTAGTTCGAACTAGGAGGGTAGTGTAGACATACCCCATCTTAGGTATGTTCAAACTAAGATAAAAGAGCAAAACAGCTTGTAACATATCTTTAAAGGATATTGCCACATTAGTTTTCCCTACCCAACCTGCCCTGAGTAGCCTCCTTCACAAGTGAAGGATTTTGTCAAACCAAGGTGAATAGGAAGGATATAGCTGTCAAAATTCCTTTAGTAGCTTATTTGAAGACAAATGCTGTTCACAGAACAGTTGGAACTGTATAACCTCTTTAAGGAAATTCATCTCACATCCATTCTCTCCTATGAATTTTCTGACTGTCAGCTAGAGCAGAACTTTATTTCTACTCAAAAGAAAAATGGCACAAGTTTCTCACATTATGTCATAGGAGGCGTAATGATTTAAGCTTATACAGTGGAGCATATTCTGCTTGTAATTGCAAATCATTCCAATCAGGCCTGCAATCCAGACTCTTTAGTGCATGTGATTTTTTTGTGTAAAAATAATGTCTTGATCAGAAAGTGCTGAATGGAAAGGAGAAATGTATTTTCTGTCAAGATATTAAATAAAATGTGATGAATAAAATTTTTAGCAATTCCACTCTTGCATCAATCTAATCCGTCTGATGCCAGTGGAGTTGCTTTTGATTTACAGAGATGTAAATAATACTGTAGTAAGATGAAGGCATAAAACAAAAGCCCATGTAACACAGGCCTGGTTTGAGGCCTAGCTAACAATGGACAAAACATGGCTAACAAAGAAAAGCTAAGCTGTGAGCAAGAGGCAGGCCCCTGCTCACAGAACTTAGCACAAACAGAATTGAGAGTGCAAAACACTAATTGGTGATAAGCCCAGATATAGAATAGCAACTGGTACTGGTCATAAGTTGAAAGCACGTGGTACCACCAGCTCATTAAAAAAGACCTTGGTACCCACTCCCCACAAATACAGACTCAGGTTCAGGAAAGGGTCTAAAATGACAGTATGATAGATAAAGATCTAATCAAATCACGAGTACAGGGTGATGGGCGATATCTATGTAGCATCAGAAGGTGGTAAACTGACATCAAAGGGTGGCAACCTGATACATCAGGAGTGATGTCTAACTAGTTTGTACCTGTATATAAAGTGGTGTCTTGGGGCGGGGGGGAGAGAATAGTCTTAGAATGACCTAGAGGGCAGTGGGAGTTTCTCACTGATGAGCTGAGTCCACTATGTGTAGTGGTTTGGCAGCGTCTACTGACAACTATGACTGTACTTTGCTTAACAATAAACCTGGCCAGGCACCTTCAATTCTAATTTGTGGTCTCTGGGGGCTCTCTTGAGATCAGCAGTAGTGACTAATCGTGCAAATCAACACTGCACACATCATTGAGCACACACACACACACACACAAGCAGCCTTCTGGTTATCCTCATCAATGGAGCCAGAGAACTGTTAGGACACCATGGCAGTAAATCCCAACCCGACTACACTGGTGACCCTACAACAAATATTAGCACCAAGCCCACTGTTTTAAGACAGACAAATGGGAACAACACAGGAGATGATAGAAGTGTGACGCTGGCAGAATGCCAACTCATGCCAAAGGCTCCTAGGCCCTACTGAGCACTGACAACGCCTAGACTTAGAAACTAGTCTATTAGTATTGTTGAAGCAGATATTAAATTTGTAAGACTGTGTAAGTGTTTAGATTTGATGAAATGCTTGTGAGATGCTAAATGTATTGATCTCACAACAGCTGTACCCCGTGGTATTAATCTTATTGAGTGTTTACATTGTAAGCCTCTGTAATTCACCAAACAGGGAAGAAGCATTCATTAATGTAAAGTGCTGGTTCCACACACAAGGAGGTACACTGACTCAAATGAGCCTTCATGAAACATCAAAGGACACAGACTTTGTTGACGGTCTACTCCCCACATACATGGAGTAGAAGATGGACACAAACACTTGTTCTATTCATTTGAGATCTGGGGTAATAAAATAAAACTCACTGACCACAAGAAACTCAATCCCCATGCTGCTTGGCCTTTAGAAAGGACAAAATTTCTAAGCACAAGAAAGTTATTTTGATCAATTTCTGAGAACAGGATGAAAGCATCTCCTGAGTAGATCACAAAAATTAGATTATTCGGAAGCAATTTCATTCAGAGAATAACCATAAAACTAAGATGTATAAGAGAATACATATGAATGTGCTAGTTTAAAAAGAGAATGTAAATATGATGGCTTTGAACCAAACTGAAATCGGTTTATGGCTAATGAGATGGAAAAAGCTACCTAGGAGGGATTAAATTCTGCTGTAGAAACTGATATTCAATGAAAGAGAAGAAAGTGGATCAGACAGCCAGGGTAATGGCTTGCAGTATATGAACTGGTTTATATGAGCTGTGACTGGGTCAGTCCCAGACCCCTGTTCTGCCCTCTAGCTCACAGTTTAGGGGCTGCGGTACAAGTCTCACTCACCTTTTTTAGCGTTTGGCTTTCTGTCCCTTGGCAATACAATGGAGTGTTGGGGCCGATGCCTCGGCACATCAGGGCTGAGTAAACAGTCCTCCTCTGGCCACTTGGGGGGAAAGGAGCCTCCAAACACTCCCTGTCAGAGCCCCGTAACTCCTCCTGCAGCCTTGAGCAGTGCTGATGTTGTTCTGCTCAGCTCCTCCGAATCTCCTTATCAGTTGTTTGTTCCTCTCAACCTCCACTCTCCAAACTCAGTGTCCACTCTCTCCTATCCTCTCCCACAGGGAAGGTTTTTAAAGAGATCATGTGGCAGCCTGAATCAGCTCACCTGACCCTTAATTGATTTATAGCAGCCCTGTCTCAGCAGCCCCTGATTAGCCAGGGCCATTGCTGTTTATTTTTAAGGGCTGCCTCTCTCCCCATCTACCAAGCTCTTTAGCCTGCCTTGTCACAGTGCTAAGATGTGAGTCCCTTATAAATACATAAATGATTCACCATATATTGAAGCCCTTATGCAGTTTTTACATACACACAGACAAAATGTATACCAACTTCATTTGCTTCAGGAAGGGCTGCAGTATTTGACCTAATACATTATAAAATGTGTCAACATTTCATTAGTGTTTCAACTGTAATTTCTTCAGGGGAGGGATGTTTTGTGTGTGTTTGTACACAGCCTAGAATAATGGGGCTCTGGCACTTAAATGATTTTGCAATACCACCATAATTAACTGGAGGTGGTTGAAATGAACATCCTGAGGGCACATACACTGAACGTGCATAAACTGTTGACATACAGATCTGAACATGACAGATGGAGTTACCAAAGCAAACTAGGAAGTGGTGTGACAACAATAACATACTTTCTAGAACACAAAATAATGGACTATTCACTATTAATCCTTCTAATCAGATATAAAATATTTCTGCACAATAAATTAGAATACACATAGCCAGTGTTTTTTTTGTCACGGTACTGCCCAGTACACAGTACTGGCACATCGAGTTAGAGCTCAACTTTTCCCCTGGAGTACTGGCACCTTTTTTTTTCCTTACACAAAAAAAGCACTGCTTTTTTGAACTGCTTCTTTACATCTAGCCAATTCCACCTAAAAAATGAACTGATGGGGAAAAGTAAACAGTGCAAATCAAAACACATGCTTTTGCACTGAGAAGAGGTAAAATATCTGGTAGTTAGTAGTTTGCAATAAAGTATTTTTCCTATTACTTTGTGACATATCAATATCCATAATTGCTTATGGCAGCTTCATTGACTGGAACTCTAAGAAAGAGGGTCAAAACAGAGGCATAATTAATTTTACAATACTCAGTAGGATAAACTAAGATTTCTCTGGCAATTACAAAGAACCTGGAAGGAATAATTAATAACGAGAACAGCGTAAAGCTTACTGGCTTAACTTTCTATGGGTTTTGCAAACACTACTTTGCTTTTTATCCGAATGGATTTGCAATACTTCACAATTTGCATTGACTTCTAGGTTTTAATGAATCCAAAAATCTCAAAAGGAAATAACAAAATGGCTGAATTTCTCTTACGTTCATATCTAGTCCAGGTTAAACTATGAATATCCTACATGTATGACAAACCTAACACTTATTCCTTAGCTTCCTAATCTGCATAAGCATTACAATTAGTTTTTTGCAACACTGCCCAACTCCCACACTATCTTGTACATTTTGCAATATTCAACACTTTGCTTAAAGCCCCAGCTCCTGGATGCAAATGATTATATGAGATACTCAAGATTTCACTAAAAGCAGTTTATAGCGCTCATGGTCATAGAGAAAAAGGCTCAAAAACCAGAAATTAAAAAAAAAAAATTTTTGGACCCTCATAATGGGGGGTAGAGGGCTGACATGATTTTTGAACATTAAGTGTTGATAAAACTAGTCTGCCAATTATGATATTTACCAGATGGCACATTACTGGTTAAAAAATCAAGCCCGTCAACTGTATCTATGCACACTTGTAGCTGTTTCACCGCAAAATTGATTAGAACTGCACAGCCTTGTTAATTTTACTGTGCACTGACTCTATACCCTAAAGCACTTCAATTCAGTGGTATAATATTGATGCTGCAGTTGGTCTTCCAGAATGGGAAGCCAGAAGGAAAGCCAAAGTATAATCAATGTATTTGTGTCCAACTGTAACAGCTAGCCATCTGAGAAGTTAACTATTCCATTAGTTACAAAGTAATGGATTTTACCCATGCAGATACATGGCTCAACATCAAAATAAAAATTAGTTGTTTTTTTTTAAGAAAAGCATTTCATTTATTCAAAAAATGCAAATAACTGCAGGAAAATAGTGTTTAAATAATAGCAGAATTTCTAGACTCAGTCAATATTGTTTTCACATAAAGAAAAAGTTTCAGCTCGAGGAGAATGTGTAACATCACTGAAAATATTATCTCTTTATATATTCCGAATGAACGCAGTATTAGACCAGGACATAATAGAAGTGTGACTGCAAAAATAAGCATGCAAGCATCTCTCACTATCTTTAAAAGCCAATGCACGATTACTACAGCAATTCTCTCTCATATGGAAAGATTTGTATGCACTATGCACAATATCTAGCCAAACCAATTTGCAAAACAACTTTTGAAAATTTTGCTATTTTAACATTTTGCACATCTGTACTATATAGGCTCACAATGCTTAAACAGGTAATGGTCACGCCATTACCATATGAGCACATAGTTTTGTATAACTGGAACTCATATTTGTATAATTAGGAAAAACAATAGCTACATATTATAAAAAGTCAAAGCTGCTGCTTATCTATACAAGCAGCTCAAATTTATTTGGGGGGTTTTAACTGTACTAAAACCTGAAGCTCTCCATTTATCCAGGTATAACATTTAAAAGCTGTTATGTAGGATTCCTGCTTCTCTCAAATTGCATTATATGAATAGATCTTATGAACTTCAAGACTATTCCAGTTCAATTAATTTATAGAAAAAAGTGGCGAGAGCTTGCTTTATTGTTAACACTGCCAGAGCAAAATAATTTCAAGCAATGCATTCTCCTCAACATTTAACAAATAGAAATGTATTACTTCCATTAGCTACCTTTCACATACATTTATGTAATATCATCCGTTAACTTCACAATGTCATTTCTCACTAAAATACTGCCTTGCTGGGGTCAAACAAAATACAGGACTATGTAGCACTTTAAAGACTAACAAGATGGTTTATTAGATGATGAGCTTTCGTGGGCCAGACCCACTTCCTCAGATCAAAATCATTTTGATCTGAGGAAGCGGGTCTGGCCCACGAAAGCTCATCATCTAATAAACCATCTTGTTAGTCTTTAAAGTGCTACATAGTCCTGTATTTTGTTTCAGCTACACCAGACTAACACGGCTACATCTCTATCACTATTCTACTTGCTGGGGTCATACAGTCTTATGCCATGACTGCTCAATGACTATTATTCAGGAAGTACATTTCACGGCCCACAGGGTGATTCGGCAATTGTCCCCTGTGGCAGAAAACCCAACATGGCTATACTGGTGAAAAGGAAAAAAAATTTGAAAAATTTGTTTCCATTAAACATTCTTTGCCATTTGGCTAGTCAGAGCTTCTTAACAGAGAAAGACGACTTGGGAGTTTTAACATAAATCAGTAAAGAACTAATATAATGTCTGTCCAATGAAGATAAATTCTGCAGAGAAATAAAACTCAAACTAACTCTTGCATTGAAGGACCATTAAAATGGTAGTAGCCCATGTATATTTGTTTCAGAAGAGTTGCTCAGTTCATAAAGAGAGTTTATTCTTTTAAAGATATAAAAAGAATCTGTTTCTATGACCTTGCACAGGAATTCAGAATTATTCAGCTCATCCACCCTAAACTCAAGGGCTAGAAACCTTTCTACAGATGCAGAATGTTTACTTCTGACTTGTGATGACAGGTAAATCTTTCAGATTGGATACAGTTGTGATCAGAGAATCCAACTAGCAGAGAGGGTACTAGAGGCTAGAAAAGATAGGCCCTGCAAGGAAGCTACAGCTCGATCTTATCGAAACCAGCATCACACCCAATCACTGCCTCAATTTCCCTTCTTCAAAATAACCTTACCCTTCTAGAAGTCTACAGGTTGAAACTCTGTGGTCCTGGACTCTCTGGTCCAGCAACATACATGGTCCTTGTTGCTAGACGAAAGTGCCACAGCAACAGAAGGCAGCAAAGCTTGCGGGACCACCAGAGCTAGCAGGACCTGGGGCAGCGGAGCCGGTGACCAGGGAGAGGAGCTCAGTGGGGAGGCTGGCATCTGACCTCCCCTACCCCAACTTCCCCTGGTCCGACAAACTCCTTTGTCTTGTACTGGTCAGATCCCAAGAGTGCCGGACCAGGGAGGTCCAACCTGTAGTTTATTAATGCAACAATTCAAAACACCACATATTTTCCACCTATCCTCCTCCTGGTGCACAACTCTTCAACGTGCCTGGGTCAGGTTTTGCATGGTAAAGCCTGCAAACTTGCGGTTCCCCAAGCCCTTTACCTGGAAACAAGAGAAATTCTCTCTCCACGGGGGAACCTGGCACAACCTTCCTCCTCTGTGCATTTCTCTGGAGGGAACTCAGGCTGCCCTTAATCTTCCCCGGCTAGCCTGGGATCTATTCTGCTCCCTGCATAGGGATGCACTTAATCTGTCATGTGACCCATGGACGGAAAAGTAAACTAGTCAGAGGGGAGACAGAACCCAGTACACGGTTAAAGGGCCAACTCATTCTGTAACAGAAAACTTACCACCACAGAACTTTATGAAATTCTATAACGATCAGAAGTAAACTACAAAAAGCACAAATACACACAAATATATACATATTTTAAATAAAACACCATGGCTTTGGATTCTGAATCTTTGGTGACTTACGATGCGTCCAACACATTCTGTTTTCACAAAAAAAAATTTCTAGTTTGGTTTGGTATTAGAGCTTCTTTTCATGATGTGTTGGCAATACTTTATAGTCATGGGCAGAACCATAATGGAGGCAAACCCTGCACCACCAAGGGACAGCACTGGAGAATTTGTGACCCTAATATCTCTATTGATAGTAATCCCATGCTCTAATAATAAAAATATAGAAATAGGGATATATTATCAACCACCTGATCAGGACAGTGATAGTGACTATGAAATGCTAAGAGAGATTGCAGAGGCTATTAACATAAAAAAAAAAGCTCAATAAGAGTAGGGGATTTCAATGATCCCCAGATTGACTGGGTATACCTCACCTCAGGATGAGATGCAGACAAAGTTTCTTGATAGCTTAAATGGCTGCTTCTTGGAGTAGGAGTTTCTGGAACCCACAAGGATAGAGACAATTCTTGATTTAGTCCTAAGTAAAGCACAGGATTTGGTCCAAGAGGCAAATATAACTGGACCACTTGGAAATAGTAACCATAATGTCATGAAATTTATCATCCCTGTGGTGGAAAAACACCTCAGCAGCCCAATACTCAGACATTTAATTTCAGAAAGGGGAACTACACAAAAATGAGGAGGTTAGTTAAACAGAAATTAAAAGGTACAGTTACAAAAGTAAAATCCCTGACAGCTGCACGGAAACTTTTCAAAGACACCATAATAGAGACCCACCTTAAATGTATTCCCCAAATTAAAAAACTCATTTAAAAAAAAAAAGTGCCACCATGTCTTAACAACCAAGTAAAAAGCAGTGAGAGATAAAGAGGCATTAAATGTAAAAATAGAATATGAAAAGCCAAAAATGAGTTTGAAGAACAGCTAGCCAAAAACTCAAAGTAATAGCAAAATGTTTTTTAAGTACATCAGAAGCAGGAAGCCTTCTAAACAACCAGTGGGGGCCTCCTTAGACGATCAAGATGTTAAAGGAGCACTCAAAAATGATAAAGCCATTGTAGAGAAGCTAAATGAATTCTTTGCTTCAGTCTTCACAGCTGAAGATGTTAGGGAGATTCCCAAACTCGAGCCATTCTTTTTCAGTGACAAATCTAAGGAATTGTCCCAGATTGAGGTATCATTAGAGGTGGTTTTGGAACAAATTGATAAACAGTAACAAGTCACCTGGACCACATGGCATTCACCCAAGAGTTCTGAAAGAACTCAAATGTGAAATTGCGGAACTATTCACTATGGTTTGTAACCTATCCTTTAAATCAGCTTCTGCACCTAATGACGGGAAGATAGCTAATGTGATGCCCATATTTAAAAAGGGCCCTAGTGATGATCCTGGCAATTACAGACTGGTAAGTCTCATGTCAGTACCAGGCAAATAAGTTGAAACTATAGTAATGAATAAAATTGTCAGACACACAGATGAACATAATTTGTTGAAGGAAAAAGTCAACAGGGTTACTTTAAAGGGAAATCATGCCTTACTAATCTATTAGAGTTCTTTGAGGGGTCAACAAACATGTGGACAAAGGGGATCCAGTGGACATAGTATACGTAGATTTCCAGAAAGCCTTTGACAAGGTCTCTCACCGAAAGGTTCTTAAGTAAAGAAAGTTGTCATGGGATAGGAAGGAAGGTCCTCTCATGAATTGGTAACTGGTTAAAAGACAAGAAACAAAGGGTAGGAATAAACAGTAAGTTTTCAGAATGGAAAGAAGTAACTAGTGGAGTCCCACAATTGGGCAACAAAATGGCAAATGAAATTAATGTTGATAAATGTAAAAAAATGAACATTGGAAAAAATAATCCCAACTATACATACAATATGACGGGGACTAATTTAGCTACAACTACTCAAGAAAGAGATCTTTGAGTCATTGTGGATAGTTCTCTGAAAACATCCACTCTGTGCAGCAGCAGCCAAAAAGAAGCAAACAATGTTAGGAATCATTAAAAAGGGGATAGAATATAAGACAGAGAACATCTTAGTGATTCTATATACAATCATGATATGCCCACATCTTGAATACGGTGTACAGATGTGGTCGCCTCATCTCAAAAAAATATATATTGGCTTTGGAAAAGGTTCAGAAAAGGGTAACAAAAATGATTAGGGGTTTGGAATGGGTCCCATATGAAGAGAGATTAAAAAGACTTGGACTTCTCATTTTAGAAAAAAGAGGAGACTAAAGGGGGATATGATAGAGGTGTATAAAATCATGACTGACGTGGAAAAAGTGAGTAAGGAAAGTTGTTTTCTTGGTTCCACAATATAAGAACCAGGGGTCACCAAATGAAATTAATAGGTAGCAGGTTTAAAACAAACAAAAGGAAGTTCTTCGTCACTCAGTGCACAGTCAGTGTGTGGAACTCCTTGCCAGAGGATGTTGTGAAGGCTAGGACTTTAAATAGGGTTCAAAGAAGAACTAGATAAATACATGGAGGGTAGGTCCATAAAAGGCTATTAGCCAGGATGGGTAGGAATGGTGTCCCTAGCCTCTGTTTGCCTGGAAATGGATGACAGGAGAGGGATCACATGATAATTATCTGTTGTGTTTATTCCCTCTGGGGCATCTCATATTGGCCACTGTCAGCAGACATTTTACTGGGCTAGATGGACCTTTGGTTTGACCCAGTATGGCCATTCTTATGATAATTCTCCACCCATCATGGCTCTTGGCTGGAAGAGGTGGGACAAGGTCTAGCACCTCCAAGGGGAAGCTTCACCCACTGCCCATGTTTATGCTGCATCATTTAGCACTGTAGTGTTATCATTCTGAGTATATTATGCAGGCATATAAATATTTAGTAATCCTAAAAACATCATGTGATGGCTTTGTGTGATACATGTATATCAAAGATGAAATTCTCATACAAATCTTCCATCTTCTCCACCATATATAGTTTAATTTCACTAACATTTGTGGTATGACCTGGTTTGGATGCAGGTTGCCCAAACACTGCATTCTTACTATTGGTCCCTGTCATGTGCTTCTTAATCTTTATGTACAGTTAGTTCCTTTTCTGATTCCACAATATATTTGGCCTTGAACATTATAAAAAAAATCTTGTAAACACACGCAGTCATAGGCGTGCGCAGCACATTTCATTAGGGTGTGCACCCAAAGAATTTTTTTAAAATGTACTCTTTGACCCCCATTAGTCACATCCTCCAAACCCCATTAGCCACGCCTCTGGGGGTAGTACCATTGGGGCAATATGAACACATGATCAGAAATAAAAGGTGTCATGTGACCCCCCCCAGGACTTTTCCCACCATCCTCTTACCAACAGGGGATTAGTTTGGCCCTCACCAAGCCCCTTCCCCATGCAACTATCCTTCAATTCCTTTAACCCAATATGTGTGACATTACCTCGGGTGGTCGGGGGGAGAGGCTGGGGGAAGTGTCCCTTCTAAGAGTTTCCTCTCATGAGCACAATAAATTTTGTGTTGTGAACCAGTACTGAGTTTGTGGCTTGTTTGGATGTGCCACTGTGGCACCCAAGTTATTAATAAGTATCTTATGAACCTCTACCCTTTCCCTCTGCTGCCATATCTCCTCACCTTGCTCCATCAGCTCCCCTGGTGCCTGCTGTCCCCCCCAAACCCCTCACCCACCTCTGCTGTCCTGACTCCTGCCCTTCTCACTGCCCTCAGCCTTCCTGAGACCTGCCCCCCTCCACCAGCCCTTCTCTCCCCCCCATGCCCACTCCTCCAGTAGCCCCACTCTGATCATGTGAGCTACTCCTCCTCGTCCCCTCTCCAAACACCTCCCACTACACACCTGCCCTGCCTCTCTCCTCTGGTGCTGGTCCCTCCCCTGCAGGTGTCTGCCCTTCTGCTTCACCCCCAGAATCCCCTGGCACCTGCACCTTCCCTTACCCCTGCACCCTCCTGGTGCCTCCCCCTTCCCTCACTGCCCCTGCCCCCTTTGCCCTCTTTTCCCTGATGCCTACCCCCTCACCACCCTCTGCCCCCATTTCCCTCATTCCTGTGCCCTCACACATGCCTTGTCTATCCCTGTCTTCCTCATGCCCACCCCTCCTTTCAAGCCTTCTCCCAGGACCTCCCCTTCTCCCCTCTAGCCCCCCAAAGCCCTTCCCCTCTCCTCTCCAAGCAACATCCTGTCCCCCCTCTCACTGACACTTCCCCTCCTGCCCTTTTTCTCATTGTTTCCACTTTGTCCCCTGGCATTTGTTTCTCTCCTCCACTCTGTCCCTTGGTGCCTTCTCCTTTCTTCTCCTGACCTGCCCCCCTCCCCTCAGCACAAGCCCCTTCCTCTCTGACCCTTTCCCCCTATTTTTCCCTCCTCTTCCAGCAGCTGACAGCTGGTCTGTAACAGAGTTCTAGGGTCACCCTGACTGTCACCCTTCTGGCGCTCCCCCTACTCTGTCTCTTAAGTTTCTCAGCCCCCTTTTGGGCCACAAACCCCCACCCCGCAGTCTCTGGTTTCCAAAGTTCCAGCAGTCTCCCCATAACTTGGTGCCTGCACCGGGTCCGACTCATAGGGTTGCCAGGTGTCTGGTTTTTGGGCCCTCTGTCTGGTAAAAAAAAAAAATCCAGAAAATACCAGACACATGCAATGTCTGGTATTTCCTGGTTTTCCAGCTGGGCGCCAGACTGAAGCCTGGCCGTGGCGGGGGGAATGACTAGAAGGTGCGGCGCAATCGGCACTGGGAGCCTCTAGTGGCGGGGGTGAGGGGGTTGGCCAGGAAGATGGGGGGGTGGGAAGCAGATCTGGGGGTGGGGGGTTGAGGAACACGGGGTTGGCAGGGAGGAAGGGGTGGGCAGGGAGGAAGGGGGAATGGGAAGCAGCTCGGGGGGGGGGGGAGCCAGCCACACTGCCTCCTCTCCCCTCCCCAGGCCAGCCTCATTGTCCCGACCCAGCCACGCTGCCCCCAACCCCCGGGCCGGGCCAGGCCACCCTGCCCCCAACCCCCCCCCCCGAGCCCAGCCACACTGCTCCCCGCCCTGAGCCCGACCCTAACCCCCCCCCCCCCGCCCAGAGCCCAGCCGCACTGCTCCCGACCCCGGGCCCCAAGCCCCGAGCCCAGTCGTGCTGTTCCCGACCCCGGTCCCCACCCCGAGCCCCCCCGCCCCAAGCCCAGCCGCGTCCACCCCCCACCTTCCCACCCAGGGTTTAAATTTACCTCACTTGCTGGGGAGGTGGGGTGACGATTCTGCTCCCTGCCACCTATTTCTGTGGAGTCCTAAGACCCGCCGGTTTTAACCACGCATGCGTGGCAAACACTGCGCAGCATCCGTTCCCCAGCTCACCAGGGTGGCCCTTTGAAACATTAGGGTGTGCCTGGGCACACCCGGCACACCCCGTGTGCACGTCTATGCACACAGTTAATTTGGAATGTTTCTTAGATATACCTGCATTTATTAGATTTCTTCTGTGTTGCCCATCCAATTATTTGTATAACTTACTGACACTGGCCAAAAAGGAGTTAGTTTGGTTTATTGTTTCATTAAAGCTTTTAACTTCCAACATACTATGTATCTCAGCAAAACTATTAATTATTTGCCACTCATTCATTCTGTTTGAATTGCCATTGAAAGCTTTGCCAAGATGACTGTTATTCTTTTTCCTACAAGAAGCTTTTTAAAAGCCAAGTGTTACTGCAGAGAAGGTCAAAGCACATTTCTAATTTGAAATAAGTAATTGCACGTTGCTCCATATTTTGAAAAATCTACTACTCTTATTGAAAAAGCAAACCCTAAGACTTTGTTATGATACTTGATGGAGTCCCATATATTTCAGATTATAATCAAACCTCTACACCTTTTTAGTCTGAATAACATATTCTGCTATCAGAATATGTCTTTGTCATGGTGCTTTACATGGAATGAAGGACATTATACTTAAGATTACAAACAACCTAAAGCCTACAGAAGATATGTACGGCTTCATGTTGTAATTATAAGGAGGAACAAGGTCAAGATTTCTCTGTATGACTGAAACGCATTCATCTAATATGAATTTTAGAAATTAAGGCTTGGCTGGAATAACAAAATTTAGCTGTCATAGCTAAATTGGATAGGACTGTAGAGAACAGTCACAGCCTCTAGTCCTACCGAATATAGTTATGATGGCAAAACCGCCTGTGTAAATACAACTATACCAAGAAGAGAACTTTTTTAGACCTAGTGTACACTTAAATTCCACATCACGAACAATGTGCTATTCCAACCCAACCCCTGACATAGATGCAGCAAGGTTAAACAGAAGAATGTCTCTCTCAACCTGGCTATCATGTCTTAGGAAGATGGTGTTCCAGACCTACAGGGATAGAAAATCTTCCATTTGTGTAGGCTCCATCTACACTACTGGGTTATGTCAGCTTAACTAGAAAACCATAGTTATGTTTGTACAGGCAGTCCCCGACTTACGCGGATCCGCCTTATGTCGGATCCGCACTTACGAACGGGGCTTTTCTCGCCCCGGAGCTCACGGGCGGTCCTCCGGGGCGAGAAAAGCTTCTCCTGGTCTCCCTGGTCTGCTGGGGGGGTCCAGCAAAGCCGCTGGACCCCCCCAGCAGACCAGGGACACCCGAGCTTTTGTTGCGGGACGCCTCGGGTAGAGCAGCTGGGGTGCTGCCGGGTTCGTCCTGTAGTCAGCCCCTGGTCAGTTTCAGTGGCAGCAGCTGAATCTGGAGCCAGTTCCGACTTACATACAAATTCAACTTAAGAACAAACCTATAGTCCCTATCTTGTACGTAACCCGGGGACTGCCTGTATAGCCCTTGTAATGTAGACATGGTCTTAGCATACCTAATTTTCTTCCGGGAAGTGGTAAAACAATGCTGGCAGAACAACTGCTTCCAGCTTACATGCATTTTCATTAGAGGGCTTTGCCAGCCTAGTTCAACCAGCCCAGTGTATACTGAACTTTATCCCTCTCAGTGGCACCATTTCATATTTTGTCTGGGGGGCAACTCTAACCATGATTCCCAGGACTACTTAGGCACTTAAACTCTAGGGCTACGTCTGGATTGCATCCCTTTTTCCCTTAGGGATAAGGGATCTTTCGGAAAAGGCTTTATGTTCCGAAAGATCCACGTCTAGACTGGCGCTTTTTTCCAGCAAAGCTCCGTGCCGAAAAAAAGCGGCAGCCATTTTTATGCTAATGAAGCGGGGGAGATTTAAATCCCGGCTTCATTAGCAATTGCGATACGTCTAATTTGCATCCCTTTTACGAAAAAGGGATGCAATCTAGACATAGCCTAGGGGTTTTTGGCAGGTAACTTAGCAATTAGCTGACAGGAACACTGTATCTTATTCCAGTATAAAAGAAAGAAAATTAAATAAACATTAGTTCTGAAAACAATATGTTCTGACATTTTGTGGCAAATCACTTAAGGGACAGTTAGAGTTACAATTTTAATGTCTGTTCTTAGTTTGATACTAACTCTGTGGAGAGAGACTCCCACCAGGACTCCTGGGTGTTCTCTCAGTCTGGGAGGAAAGTGGGATTAGTGGGTTTCAGCAGGGGTATATACATCTATAGAAGAATATCATCAGCAGGGCTCGCCGAGCAGTGGCGAGCCCTGCTCACCAGCCGCACGGTTCTGCGTTCTGCGCATGCGCCGATCGCTCCGCGCTGGCTCTTCTGGGGTGTAATCTACTTGCCATTGGCAAGTAGATTACACTATTTGTTGAGCCCTGATCATCAGAACAACCATATATTTTTTGAGATGGAGTGACCAGATAGGCATGCAGTATTCAATATGTGGATGTACTATAAATTTATATTGAGGCAACATGATTTTCTGTCTTATTATCTGTCTCTTTCATAATGATTCCCAACATTCTGTTAGCTTTTAGCTGATGTTTTCAGAGAACTATCCATAATGACTCCAAGATCTCACTATTGATGGGTTCAGATAATTTAGACTCAATCATTTTGAATAGATTATAGTTTGCCACATCTTTTATTTTGTATTTATCAACATTAAATTTTATCGGCCATTGCAGTCATCCAGGTTCATAGAAATCCTTTGTAACTTCTCACAGTCTGCTTTGGACTTAAGAACAATTCCGCTCTGCCTGCCACACTGGATTGACTGACCTTCACATCCTGCTCTCTTCAATCACTTTATCCAGGGTCAGATTACCCATTAGTCACAATAGGCACAGTGCAGTGTTTCTTAAGCTTTTTAAGGCTGAGGAACACCAAACAATCATTTTTTTATGAGGAAAACCAAGGATTTTTTGTTGGGGAAAAAAAAGGGTCAGAGGGAAAGTTATTGAGCCAAAAAAAATTGCCTGCCCCTTTAAGGGAGGCCATTTTGAACTCTCTTCTCTGCGGAACACAGTTTAAGAAACACGGGTCTAAGGCCTATGAACAAGTTAAGGGCCTAAAAAAATTCACAATGGACTCAAAAGAAAGAAAAGAAAACTGCTAAATCAAATTATACCGTTATAGTAGCAACATCCCCTTACTTCCCCGTATCAGCCAATTAACTATCAGGAAGATCCTAAATATAACTGCAGTATACATCAAAATGGCTGTTATTTTAGCATGAAGTACCATGAATTGCTCACATAGTGCACCACTTTCAAGAATGAAAATTAAAGTGGGCAATATTAGGTGCATAGGCGATAGGGTATTTCTCATTTATATATAATCTAATCTAAAGGCCTATGATTAGGAGAGTGCCTAGGGCCTATGAAGAACTTAATCCGGCCCTGGCATCATCAACTTGTGTCTATATATCCAGGTCAAGTATTTCTGCCTTTGTTCGCTGAGAACTATCCAAGGTGTCCCAAGGTTTGATCATAGGGTCCCCACCCAGGAGTCCGTCCAGTCCTTTATAAAGCTGGCATGTTTTGGATGCAGCACCGGACAGATAAGCCTCCTTTGCCTTCTGGTATGCCTGCAGAAGTTCCTTGATCTTGCCTCTGCATTGTAGTGTGTCTCACTCACACCCCTTCTCACCCAGGGCTTGAGAAATGTGACCATATGAGTCCCAGTTCCTATGGGTCACTCACTGCTCTGATTTCACCAATTCTTCATGCCACACACCAATTAGATCCAAAAGCTCCACGTTTCTCCAAGCAGGGGAGCATTTGACTCACTAGCCAACACCCATGTTTCTTTCAGAAGACAGCATGACGACCACTACACAATGTGCCACAGACACAGGAAATGAATTTAAAGTTCCTGGGGGGTGCAGGCTGCCAATAGTAAGGTAGTGTAAACACTGTTTATCCCCACTTATGACAAAAATCTTCCACCCAGAAGAGGGGCATTTGCTTTGCCAGCAAGAGAGCAATCCTGCTGACAAAGCAGAGTTTACACTAGTACTCCTGGAGGCAAAGCTATTATCATTGGGGAGGGGCGGGTTAAGCACTTGTGAATGACAAAACCTTTGTCACTCACTTGCCAGTGTAGACAAAGTCTTTAAAGCCAGATCTCCAGCACTGTCTGCTGTGAAAGCGAAAGGGGAGGTTTCTTGTTTAATCCTCCTACTGGTTATTTTGATCCTCTCCCTTAGATACTTCTGATGCTGTCCATAGCTTTGCAACACAGTAGGGACAACAGAAAATGATGAGATTTTTCTCAGTTTTATGACTGCCTACAGATTCCTAAAATAGTGTGTGAAATTTAACAGCATTTTAAAAACTGAGAGATCCATAGGTCCAATATCTAAGGAAGTACCGAAGGACATGCTTTGTATTACATTTATCATATGTAAAACAAAACTAAGTATGTGCTTCAGTACCTTCCTCACTAGGAGGATGTCCCTGAGTCTGTGCACTTGCTTCCTCTGCACCAGTGACCACTTTCACCACCTATATTCAGGGAAACAGCCTGGTTGATTTAGCATCCAGCATCAAAATTCTAGCAACTGCCAATACAATGGGTATGTGAAGAGCCTCCCTGTAAAAATTCTCTAGAAATTTCACAAGTGACTGTGTGGCACTGTTCAGAGGATGCTCTGTGGTAAACAATTATCAGGGCCCTATCCAAAACAGCGGACATTTTGAGGAATGAAAGATGACCAGAACAGAAGGAAAGTAGCAGCACGGTCTGTCATTTTATGGTGCGGTTCCATTTCTATTTTCAGTTTGGCAAAGGATCATAGAATACTAGAACTGGAAGGGACCTCAAGAGGTCATCAAGTCCAGTCCCCTGCCCTCACAGCAGATAAATGTCTGTTTAACCTGCTCTTAAATATCTCCAGTGATGGAGATTCCACAACCTCCCTAGGCAATTTATTCCAGTGTTTAACCACCCACACAGTTAGGAAGTTTTTCCTAATGTCCAACCTAAACCTCCCTTGCTGCAGTTTAAGCCCATTGCTTCTTGTCCTGTCATCAGAGACCAAGGAGAACAATTCCCCCCGCCCCCAATCTCCCTGTGACACCCTTTTAGATACCTGAAAAAGTATTTTAATGTATTTTGAATGCTAAAAGTTATGCAGATTCAAACAGCTTCAACTGAGACAAGTTCAGCCCAGCACCAGCTAGGGTGGTTACAAAAGATGCTCACTTACAGAGCTGTTCACAGAGCTAAAGAGTCTTAGTTCATGTCTCGGATACAGAAAAACTCAGGGCACAAATTCACTGAAGCACTCGGATAATTGTGTGTGACTGCTTCCTGGCCACAAGCAAAAATCCCCTTTGATCACAAAGGCACATTTGTATTGGTTTACATACCTTACAATTCTTCCACTAGGATACCAGGAAGCTCATGAACAGAGTACCACAACACTTACCACAATACCTGAGAACTAGAAGATACATAGCCATAAACAAACAAGTTCAAAAAGGCATTCTGCACTCTGCACACAGAATATTGCAGGGCCAAGGGATCTGTACAAACACAAATCTTTTGGGCTTTCGAGACTATTCCCAAACTTCATCTTGAATTGTCCTTGAACAGTAATCCACCGGGCTCTCCTGCCAAAGCTCTATCACAGCACTACACTGTCAAACCATATTTGCCCAGTGAACAGAACAAAAACAGCTCATTTCAGCTTTTTTTCCCCCACACTTTGGGGTAGGGGCACATCTTACACTTAGTTCTATTGATTTGTGTGTCAGCTTGTTCACTTTCTTCCTTGGTCTGGCACAAACTTTATGGGAGAACAGGACTATATTCCACAGACTCACAGAAACATACTTCCACACAGAATGGTACATATAAGTGCACACTGAAATATGAAAAGATAATAAAATAATAACTAGAGAAACTAGAGAAATAGTCTGAGGTAAAAAGGATGAAGTTCAATAAGGATAATGCTAAGTACTTCACTTAGGAAGGAACAATTAGTTTCACACATACAGAACGGGAAGTGATTGTCTAGGAAGGAGTACTGTAGAAAGCGATTTAGGGGTCATAGTGGACCACAAGCTAAACAGGAGTCAACTGTGTCACACTGTTGCAAAAAAAGCAAACATGATTTTGGAATGCATTAACAGGAGTGTTGTGAGCAAGACCCAATAAGTTATTCTTCTGATCTACTCTGTGCTGATCAAGCCTCAACTGGAGAATTGTATCCAGTTCTGGGCACCACATTTCAAGAAAGAGGTGGAGAAATTGGAGAAGGTCCAGAGAAGAGCAACAAGAATGATTTAAGGTCTAGAAAACATGATCTATGAGGGAAGACTGAAAGAACTGGGCCTCTGATAATAGGACAAGAAGCAATGGGCTTAAATTGCAGAAGGGAGGTTTAGGTTAGACATTAGGAAAAACTTCCTAACTGTCTGGGTGGTTAAACACTGGTCAGACATTTATCAGGGATGATATAGACAGAGCTTGGTCCTGCTGGGAGGGGGGGGAAGGGCAGGGGACTGGACTTGATGATCTCTCAACATCCCTTCCAGTTCTAAGTATTCTATGATTCTATGAATAATCACCACCTTTTATCAAGCCACCACCCAACCTTCAGTATCTTCTAAACCCTTATTTTATTGACCAAAATTTTGCATCCATTCCAGACTCTCATTTCATTATTTTGTCTCTTAACCATGTATTCATTCTGTCTGCCACTGATGTGCTTTCAAGCCATTAAGCCTTAAGGGGAAAACTGCCAGATAGCAAATATCAGGTTATCAATTCTCTGTTCAAAGGAATGCTATATCGATCTCAGGCTTATGTTACCCTGCTGTAAATATTTAATGTCATCGTAATCTGAGAATTATTTTTCTTTTCCGTTAACAATAAGCATATTTGTGCAAGCCCAGTGAAATTCCATTAACAACAAAGAACCTAAAGCAAAACATAACTACTGAAAATAATTATTGGAAATGAGTTATCAAACCCTGTCACTGGTAGCAAGACAACATTAATAATTTAAGAGTCAACGTTATTTTTACTATCTGGACACCAAATTACCTTGGGCACCGTATCTATTTCTACCGCTCAACTACAAAACAAAGCTCTTAAGAATGTTAAAGGACATTCGTTCAATCTAACAAAGTAATTTTTTTTAAACTTCATGTGTTCCACAGTTTTGCAAAACCCAAGCTCAACAATTTGATTTTCTTTAATTTCAATGGAACAGATTTTTACAAACAAATGTTGCTCTGTAGTGTGTATAACCCAGGTAATGCAGCATTTATTGTTCTATTGCATAAATACCTGAAAGGTAAAATGACAACTCGTATCTTGGTCAATGACAACAGAAAAATGAAAAAAAGCAAACAAAAAAATCATCTTGATTTTAGGAATTCAACCAGTTTTGGTAAACTTTATAGCCTAGTGTATCCCATGTGTCCAAATTTAGAACACAGAATGATTTAAAATAGTAATTAATTAAATATTAATGGTTCCTATTATCAGGGAAACTATGTTTATATATTTATTTTGTGTTACAGAGCATCAGTGCTCAAACTTTAGTAACCTGAAGACTTCCATCTTGATTCACTATTTTTCAAAGACTCTCTGCCCCACCCCTGCCCTACCACTTCTCCAAAGCCCTGACCCTCGCTCACTCCATCCTTCCTCTTTGTGTCACTCATTCCATCCCCCTTCGCTCTGTCGCTTGCTCTCACCCACCTGACACACTTTCACTATGCTAGGGCAGGAGACTAGAGTGCAGGAGATGGGGGGAGGACTCAGGCTGGAGTTGCAGACTCTGGAGTGTGGGCAGGGATGAGGGATAGGGTGCACACAGTTGCTGCGGGCTGGGGTGTGTTTGGGGATCCAAGCTGGAGTCAGGGACGAGGGGTTGGGGCAGTAGGAGGGGTTCCAGGCTGGGATAGAAGGTTGGGGGTGGGGTGGAATGGGGTGCAGGTCCAGGAAGGGATGGGGGGGTGAGAAGGGACTGTGGGGTGGGGCAGGAAATTAAAGTGTAGGGGGGTTGAGGGAGCTGGCTGGGCATGTGGGCTCAGGGGTGGAGTTGGGGATGAGATGTTTAAGATGAAGGAAAAGGTTTGACGTACTGGCAGACTTTACCCCGGCTCCCAAGGAGTGGCCACCAAGTCCCTCCTGCCCATAGGTGGAGGGGTGTACAGTGAGGCGTGGCATGCTAGTACCCTTATGCCCATAAGCTCCATTCCCACAGCTGCCATAGGTCTCAGTTCCAAGACAATGAGAACTGTGGAGCCAGTACTCGGGCAGGGGCAGTACATGGAGCCTCCCTGGCCACCCATGTGCCATGAGGCACAGGCATCTGGTGGCTGCTTCCGGGAGCCGCACAGGGCAGGTAAGCCTGCCTTGGCACTGGGAAGGAGGAGTTGATCAGCAGGGCCTGCGGATCCTTGGGTCCGCAGAACCAATTTGAGAAATGTTGCTATAAGTTATTTGTTCTGATCCAAGAAACCAAGGGAAAATTCTCTTTCTTCATTTCTTTATGCTTGTGACTTATGCATGGAACTAGGAATAAGGAACTCCTGAATTCTAAACCTGATTCTCTCACATTCCCCTCAGATCTTGGGGCATTCACTATGGTACATTTTTAAGTGGTCTCTAATCTGGGATGCTTCCACTTTTAGGTGCTTCTATGTAGACAAACAGTTAGAAATTTTATATAGATACTGACTGTCATGTAAGGGGACATCGAATGAGTTTAGAACCAGGCTGGGATTGGACCATAATAGCTCCCAGACAGGGGGCATGTCAGATGTCAAATTGATATTAAACTTGAGTCCCAATCCTACTCCCAAACAAGCCAAGGCCTCTCACAGACTTCAACAAGAGTAGGAGTATGCTCTTGAGGTTAGCAATATCCCCCCTCCCCCCCCCAAAAAAACAGCCAAGAAGTAGGAAAAGCTGCAAATTATCCTTACTTTATTTGGCGATCAATGTAAAAAACATTAATGATGAATCCTTTGGGCATATGCATAGTTACATAAATATTATTATAGAGAGATTCCCACTGCAATTCATTCATATAGACAATTAGAATTGTGCCTACAAGCTAGCTGGTTTCTCCTGGTTTCTCATTAATTAATATATTGTTGCAGAACACCATGAAAACAAAAGTATATTAGTTGCTGCTGCTACTACATTTTTTCTCTAACCATATTGATGATAATTTAGAAATACATAATATTTACTTGGAATAAATTGATATTAGAAAAATAATCCATTGCCAAATGGCTTTTTATTTTCTAATTATAGAGCAGTAAATGCTACAGAACATACTCAGCCACTAGTTTGTTTTGAAAGGCTCATTATACATCTGGACTGTATTTTGTAAACCTGACTTTAAGGGACTACAAAGAAATCTGAGCAGTCCTGTCATCCTTCTTTACAACTGGATAGAGTGAAAAGAGCCCTCCAGATCAGATGGAGACAAAAAGTTGCCTGAAGGACCTTTCCAAAGAAATGAAAAAGTTCTTACGCTTTATGAAATTCACACATGCTGCAAAAAGCCAAACCAATTACTCTCACAATCCTTAATCTAGTTGATGAGGGTTACTGGTAAATGTGGAGCAGTGCGGGAGGGAAGAATTTGTAGCCATATTGTATTTCCACCTAGAAAAAGAACAATATTGTTTTTAAAAAAATCACTTGCATCTAGAATTCCATAATTTTAATTGTCAAAAACAGGCTCCAGGAAAAGTCTATGGTATTCCAAATCCAACATCTTTTCCAGTCACTGCTGTCTTTTGTTTAATTATAATACACACACACTTGGAATTACTCTCTCAGTATTTATTTAGCACTAACTACCATAGTATCTGAGGCTACATCTAGACTACAGGCTTTTTGCACAAGAAGCTTTTGTTGAAAGAGATCTTCTGCAAAAACTTCTTGCGCAAGAGCACGTCCACACTGCAAAAGAGCATCAAAAAAGTGATGCACTTTTGTAAAAAAGAGCGTTCAGACTGCATGAACACTCTCTCAAAAGTAAGCTTTGACTGCTATGTGCAGAATGGTCATTGGGGCACCTGTGCTTTTTCCTCTTTCCTTTTTCCTCCTCTTCCCCATCCCCACACACACACCTTTTTGCAAAAGAACTCTTTCACAAAAAGGCTTCTTCCTCACAGAAAGAGGAATACCAATTGTGCAAAAACCCCTCTGTTCTTTCAATTCTCTTGTGCAAAAACACACTTGAGGTGTGGACGCTCCACGAGTTTTTGAGGAAAAACAACTGTTTTTCCACAAAAAATCTGTTGTGTAGACATAGCCTGAGATCTTCACAGCCATTATTAATAAGTTTATCCTCCCAACACTTTTTGCGAGGTAGGGTAACACTTTTATTCCCGTTTTACACGTGGGATACACGGAGACACAGAACGGCTAAATGATCTGTCCAGGAAATCAGTGGCAGAGTAGGGTCCTGAACCAAGTCTCTCAAGTCCCAGGTTACTGTCCTAACCACTGGGCCAGCTCGTACCTCTGACTAACAGTAAGATTTAAAAAAACAAAACAAAACAAAAACAGAGAAATGCATGAAAATAAACTGTAAAAAAATAAAGGTAACTTTGGATCAGATTCTTACCTGCCTTACCACTATAAGCAAAGATGGGACTATAGTCCATCATACTTGACAGAACTGTGTAACTGTCATTCATTTTATACAGTACATGCCACAACATCTAGCAACAGTGTGTCAAATAGCTACAAGCATCGTCGCAAAAATTTTACTTTTTTAATTCTATGAAACCACAATCAGGAATCTGGAAAAATTAATCTAGTAAAGCATCCTAAGAAAATACAAAATAACTGTAACTGCCTTAGGGTTGTATAATTTATATGCAGGCAGTCCCCGAGTTACGTGGATCCGACTTATGTAGACCAGGGAGAGGAAACAAAGCGGTGGAGCACCTGGGCAGCGGACAGCCCAGATGCGTCTGGGCTGTCCGCTGCCTGCGTGTTCAGCCGCTTTGCTCCCCGTCCCCCTGGTCTGCAGACCAGGGGGATGGGGAGCAAAGCAGAGCAAAGCTGCGGAGTCCGAGGGCAGCAGGACAGCCACGGCGCGTCTGGGCTGTCCCGCTGCCCCCTGTGCTCCGTGGCTTTGCTCCAGACGCCTGTGGTACAGCAGCTAGGGCGCTGCTGGTTGGTCCTGTAGCGCCGCTCTGGGCGCTACTGGACCAACCCGGCAGCACCCCAGCTGCTCTGCCCCAGGCGTCCTGATTCAGCCACTGCTGGTCAGTTTCAGCAGCGGCTGAATCAGGACGCCTGGGGCAGAGCAGCTTGGGTGCTGCTGGGTTGGTCCAGTAGTGCCGAGGAGCGGTGGCGCTACTGGACCAACCCAGCAGCACCCCAGCTGCTCTGCCCCAGGCATCCCCAAGTCAGCCGCTGCTGAAACTGACCAGTGGCTGACTACAGGAAGCTCCTGCCCCGGGCTTCCTGGAATCAGCCGCTGATCAGTTTCAGCAGCAGCTGACTTGGGGATGCCTGGGGTTCTTAAGTTGGATCTGTATGTAAGTCAGAACTGGCATCCAGATTCAGCCGCTGTTGAAACTGATCAGTTTCAGCAGCGGCTGAATCTGGACGCCAGTTCCGACTTACATACAGATTCAACTTAAGAACAAACCTACAGTCCCTATCTTGTACGTAACCCGGGGACTGCCTGTATAGGCATGTTAAAGCCAATGTGGAATATTAGCCTTTTGGTGGGGAAACAGCGTAGCTCACATCTTACTGCAAAATGTAAAAAGATTTGGGGCAGTGCACACAAAGGTGAAATTGACTTTTAGAGAATTAAGTTTTTTGAAATATATACAAGATACATTTAGGAAGTTTTTAAAAAAACACTAAAACTGATGCTATCTTCAGCCTGGGAAGAACTCTATGAATGTCATCAGTGGGTGTTCTGCCTACATACTGAAGGCAGCGCGTGAGTTTAACCTTTATTCTCACTCATAGAAGTATGATTTATGGTATAATTTACAAACTGGGCTTATGTGTGGGCAAGTACAGTGACTTACTGTACTCAGTAGATCAGGACAGACTATCAGTGTAGATGATGGGCAGGATGAGGGTGCACAATTAAGCTGGGGTTGGAATCAGAGTACTGCCTCATTTTGACATTTAGATACTTTTTTTAAAAAAATAGCGTTCTTATAAGAATATTAAATTGTAACATAAAAATTCACAGTAATGTACAAGAAGATAGAATGAAGTTGCTTCTTCATCTGTACTGTCAATAAAGTCCCAGTCATGACTCCTCTCAGCATTATTGTAAGATAAATGTTAAATTGCACCACAAATTCAGCTTCTCTCAACAGCTATAACAACAAAGTAGTAAATGTCCTACACTCTTCAGCCCACCCTTTCCTTAAATGTCTTGAGGAACATACAGATCTTACAAGATATGAGAGTTAGTAAATAGGATCTACCAACCCAAAGCACACGCAACAGCAAATTGCAGACAAAAAGACCTTTCACGGAGCACACTATTCTAGCAATACTCTTATTCTATTCAAAATGAGGAAACTCCAGTTTAAGAGCTTTTGTTCATAGCAATTATGGCAGCATGACAGGAGAGAGGAGGACTATCAAAGTTCAAAAGCATAAGTGCTTTAAAAGCATAAAATCAACACAAAAATAATCTACTTGAAAACCCACTGGTTCCAGATCCGTTCATATCAGCCCTGGTGTTGTGTGTTTTGTTTTGCTTCAGTCTTCGTGAAAAACGTTAATAGGAATTCAACACAACTGATATTAACAACAAGGAAGAATGGATCTAAGCCAAAGTGGGGAAAAGAACAAACAGATTAAAGAGTATTAAGATAAATAAGATGCTTTCAAATCAGCAAGGCCTTATGAAATTCATCCTCATACTTAAG
The DNA here is from genome assembly GCF_052426305.1 of Pelodiscus sinensis. Taxonomy (NCBI): domain Eukaryota; kingdom Metazoa; phylum Chordata; order Testudines; family Trionychidae; genus Pelodiscus; species Pelodiscus sinensis. The sequence continues at coordinate 178,898,218 of NC_143053.1, read as the reverse complement.
TAACTAGTTGAAGCAGTCTCTGAACTGATAGCAATCGTCTTTGAGAACTCATGGAGGTCCTAAAGACTGCAAAAGGGCAAACAAGCACCTGTCTTTAAAAAGAGGAACAAAAAGGATCCAGGGAATTATACACCAGCAGTCTAATTTGGGACACTTGACAAAAATACCGGACCAAATTATTTATCAATTTGTAAGTACCTGGAGGATAATATGGTTATAAGGAATAGCCAGCATGGATTTATCACAAACAAATTAAGACAAATGAACTTAATTTCCTTTTTGACAGGGCTACTGGCGTAGTGAATGGAGGAAAATCAGTAGACATGATATATCTTGATTTTAATAAGGCTTCTGACACAATCCCAAATATTCTCATGGGCAAACTAGGGAAATGTGGTCTAGATGAATTTATTATATGGTGGGTGTTCAACTGGTTGAAAGACTGTACTCAGGGTGGTTATCAATGGTTTGCTATCAAACTGGGGGAGGTATCTAGTGGAGTACCAAAGGGGTCTGTCCTGGATCTGATACTATTGAACATGCATAAAAAGACATGCATAATGGACTGGCAACTAAGCTTATAAAATCTGCTAACGACAAGCTGCAAGCACTTTGAAGGATCAGATTAGAATTCATATGAATGTTGACAATCTGCAGAAGTGGTCTGAATTCTACAACATGATATTCAATTAAGTGCAAAGTATTTCCCTTTGAAAGGAAAATCAAATGCAAAAATCACAAAAGGAGGAATAACTGACTAAGTGGTAGAAGCAAAATGCAGGACAATGTAGCACTTTAAAGACTAACAAGATGGTTTATTAGATGATGAGCTTTCGTGGGCCAGACCCACTTCCTCAGATCAAATAGTGGAAGAAAATAGTCACAACCATATATACCAAAGGATACAATTAAAAAAAATGAACACATATGAAAAGGACAAATCACATTTCAGAACAGGAGGCGGATGCGGGGGGGGGGGGGGGAGGAGGAAGGAAGGTAAGTGTCTGTGAATTGATTATATTAGAGGTGGGGAGAGTGGGATGTTTGTGAGTTAATGGTATTAGAGGTGATAATTGGGGAACTACTAAGTGGTAGTACTGCTGAAAAGGCTCTAGGGGTCACAGTGCATCACAAATTGAATATATGAATTAGGCTGGTGCAGTTACAAAAAAGGCTCAGTTTTTGGGGTATATTAAAAGGACTGTCCTATGTAAGACACAGAAGGTAACTGTCCCACTCTACTCTGCGCTAAAGAGGCCCATCTGTAGTTTTATTTCACATTCTATGGGCTACACTTTTGGAAATATTTGGATAAATTGAAAACAGCCCAGAGGAAAGCAACAAATGATAAAAGGTTTTAGAAAAACGGACCCACAAGAACCATGGAAGAGAATCTGGAGGGAGAAGCCTTTTAACAGTCTTCAGATATATTAAAGATGGTTAGAAAGAAGACTGATCAATTGTTCTCTATGTTCACTGAAAGTAGGACATGAAGTAATGAGCTTAAATGTGCAGTAAGTGAGATTCAGGCTAGATATTAGGGAAAACATTCAAACTAGAAGGGCAACTAAGCTCTGGAATAGATTTGCAAGGGAAGATGAGGAATCCACATCACTGGAGGATTTTAAGAACAGGCTGGACAAATACTTGTCAGGGATGGTCTGGGCATACTGCCTCAGCACAAAGGGCTAGATTTGATGACTTTACAAAGTGCCTTCCACCCCTACATTTCTATAATTCTGTAGTTCTCTGCGTCAGCAGTATGTGCTTTATCCGTTCAAACCGGAGGCCAATAGTCTGTGGAATTTACTTGTTTACCCACTTAAACAAGCCCTGTCTTTTGGTCATCAAGGAAGAAGACAGCACCAACAGATCTCAGAAATAAAAGTTACACACAAGTTTGCTGCCTGTTTGCATAAGGGTAAATTTCATATTAAGTTTTCAAATGTGAGCCTCTAAGTTATGCCTGCAGTCCTGAAGACATGCATGTATGTATTTTCACATATACCAAGGGCAAAGATTCAATACACATGAAAGTGAACTCCTGTGTCACCATTACATGATGTTCCCTGCCTGTCACAGTTCAGGCACACTTTCATGACTGTGTTTAAATCAGTTCAGCTGCTGTCCATGTGGACAGAGAGGTCTATCTCCAGTCCAGGCCTCCCTCTCTTTCTTTCTCACATCTTTCAAAAAAGCTAAAATGCACTATATACCATTTTACTTAAAAACAAAAATGTTTTTAAAATTCATAAATTAATAATACACAGACATTACAAAGTAACCGAATACAGTTTTCCTGATATTAATCCCAGGACAGCTTAATATTTTCAGATTTTAAATAAGAAAGTTAAAATGTGGTTAATTGACTAGTCGATAGGCATGTCCACATTCCTCCTTTGAAATGTACAAGAGCCCCTGGTGGGGCTCTTATATATTTCAAAGGAGGAATGCAGAACTCCGCATGCAGCCCGGGGCCAGCGGGAAATCCCGCTGACTCTGGGTTGCACACAGGTGCCTGCTTTGAAATGCACAAGAGTCCCCCACTGACCCCGGGCTACATGCTACGCTGCATGCCACTAGGAGCCTGGGATGAACTGAGGACTTCCCAGCTGACCCCGGGCTCTGTGCGGCACTTCCCCGGAACCTACCCTGGGCTCTGCCTATGGCGTTTCAAAGGGTCAGCTGCTGTGGCGCCCGGGGGGGGGGGGGGGTCAGCTGGTGACTCCCAGCTGATCCTGGGCTCCCCACAGCAGCGGAACCCACGGAAATGCTGTGCAGAGCCCAGGATCAGCTGGGGAGTCCACTGCTGACCCCAGGCTCCACTGCTGCCCCTGTGAAATGCCACCTTGGGGTTTCAAAGCAGCAGCACCACACAGCTGTGCAGCACTGCCTCTTTGAAGTGCCTCTGCCCCGCCCCCCGCCCCCCCCCCCCCACTGTCTCTATCTCATAGAGGCAGCAATTTGGGGGAAGGGAGGGAAATAGACTAGTCAAAAGACTATCCAATAAGCAAATGCTTATCGGATAGTAGACTAGACTTTAACATCCCTAGTTTCAAACTCTATACCTTAACTTTTTATTTCCTGATTTTCAGATGTTTAATTATAGTTGTATTCAATGCTTTTTTGGGGCGGGGGGGGGAAGGAGAAAGGTGCCGGTACTCATTTCTTGATGAAAATAAATTTGAAAAATACCTCTTCCACACTTCTTCCTATATCATGTCAACATACGCATAAGCAAAGAGCAAATTTTTCATCTTGCTGTTACCACAGAAGGAGTTAGGCTGGGAGCTGTGCCGGGAGAAAGTGGCACAGCGTGAGTGCTTCCAGGGCCAGTTGTGGGCTGTGCCGGAGAAAAGCGGCGTGGTGCGATTGTTCCCAAAAAAAGGTGCCAGTACACTGTACCGGTGTGTACTGTCACAAAAAAAGCACTGGTTGTATTCAGGCTTCTGGAGGAGTACAAACCTGAAGTCTCCATTAAGTAAGTTTAAAGGTTCCACGTTCCTTATTAACTACCTGTTAGAAAGCAGGCTTTTTCTGTCCATGGCCTTCGCGTATAGCCCATCCTGCCACACAAGGCCCCTCACAGAAAACCCAGACTGTGAGATACTCAGAGAAGCATGGGAAGCACAATGCAGCTTTCTGTAAAACGGGATTTGGCCTTGTAGGCATCATAGAACAGGGAAGTGAGCATGAAAAAATAGAACACAGCTGCAAGAGATAAATAAGACTCTCTTGACCAGTCCTTGAAAGCAGGGAGGTAGGCATAGGGAGATAAGATGCAACTGCCATGCACACTAACCATGCCCACACCCAGCACTGTCCACGGGGCCATCAGGCGGGCATCATGAAAAATCCTATAGGGCAGTATTTCACGTTATGTACCGGATATCAGGTTATGTAATAAAAGACCCTCAACCCCTTTGTTCGACGGAGGTTCTGTGTATTAAGGGCACGTATCTTTTTTTGCCCGGCTAAAGGATTGATCACCCTAAGGCTGCCTTCCCACCCTTCGAGTCAAATATAGGGGTGCACGAGTCCTGAGCATGCTCCAAGTTCTAGTGTGTCTTTGTGTTGTTATCAATGCTGGATTTGTAAGTATTGCTTAAATGTATTAGTTATTGGTTTAATTAATAGTTAAATTGTGTTAATTTCACTGTGTAATTCTGTAAAGTGTATCTAAGTTCTGTTAACCACACTGTGTAAATCGTATAATTTTGTGTTGTGTAGTAGTGTTGTATTTAGGTTAAGTATAAGTGTTAGAAATAGAAGTCCAGGAGTTGTTAAGTTGTAAAAGTAGATTTATGACTAACTCCACCAGCTGCCCTAAAATAACCATAGAGGGGCTGGCTTTAGACGGAGTTTTTATTGTCATTATATTGTCTTTGTTTTTGTATTTTTGTTAAGCGAATTAGAGATAGTGATTTAATATAAGTAAATTGTAATCTAGGAATTGTAATCAGTTAGGTATAGTTGTGTTCAAGTTTTCTACCCTGTAAAAGCATTAGGCAATTGTTAGTTAAAAAGACCATTTTCTAATCATTAGTTTTGATAAAAGAATCATTCCACTTAATAAAAATCATTTGTTTTACACCATCATCCAGTAGTTTTCACTGGGTAATCGGCTTTAACCCTTGAGGCTTCCACCACATCACCGAACCAAGGTGTAACACTACCAAGGGCAAGAAATGGAGAATTCCTTCTCTCACAAGAGCTTCTCTATGAATTACTGCAAGTTAAATTCATATTGTGAATTGTTGCTAAAAGAAATTTTTTCAATTAATAGAATTCATAGCAAAAGACTCAATCATAAAAACCAAGTTTCTGTCTTATTAAAAACGGAGCATGACACTGACAAAATGGCTTAGCATGCTGGTTAATCTTATTTTAAAATTCTGGTTTAAAATTTAAAATGGTATTAAGAACACATTGTCGGCAGTAATACAAAAGATAATAATATTTTGCAAGTCAACTGTTTTTGCAATGAAAAATATTCCAAAGGATTATTAAACAAATGTCTTCAATATCATTTACTGAATGCTAATTCTACACAGCAATTACATTAGATAATAGCAAAGTATGCTTTAGAAAACAGAGAGAACACAAGATAAAAATACAGTTCTAGCCTTTCTGAAACATTTCCTTTACAATTATACTTCAGAGAGGACAGTAATACATTACGGCATTGACACTGAGTCAGAACATCCAAAATTATACAAAAGATACATGAAAATCACTTGGAAGTCACTAATTTAACAAGAATAGACATTCTAACTGTAAAAGATAGTTAAATACTGGAATACATTAATTGAGGGAGGTTGTGGAATGCCATTCACTGGAGCTTTTTAAGGGCAGTTTAGACGAGCACCTGTCAGAATGGTCTAGCTCAGAGGGTGGCAAACAACTGTGCATTCTACATATAGGTCAGGATGGCTCTAGTCACCCTTGTCCCCAAGCACCACCTTCTGGTCCTGCACGCACAACATTTTGGCTGCCTCCCTCTATTTCTAAAGTGAGGATGCCAGCCAAACACTCCAGATAGCAGAGCTTCTTTAATATTATTGAACGCATATCTTGTAGTAGTGACTCAAAGTCTCAACCATTGTGGGTCTCATTGTGCAAGGTGCTGTATAAACATACAATAAATGATATCCCATCCTAAAAAGTCCATAGTCCAAAAGATAAAACCTAACAGGTATGTAGGCAGGACTAACATGCAGGGCAAGGTAGGGTGGAGACGTGGATTAACAAACCTAAATAATAGGATGTGGACAATTCTTAGCCAGTCAGAGAACAGTGATCACAACTCTCAACCTGCCTAGACATTATCAGGTTGCAATTTTCTGTAGCATTATGACAGAGATGAGCTTTATAGATTTTGACTGAGAGATTTTCCCTACTCAGAAAGAGCAGCATTGGAGAATGTACAAAAATGACTGGCAGGGAAGTAAAGAACCAAGTAATCCAGGCCAAAACCATTGAGGCGTGAAGGCAGGAACTGACCCTATGATAAGATAATAGATCAGATAAGGAATGAAGGCCCTTGGAACGAAGGACAAAAGGGTTGTATTTGATGCACTGGAAAAGTGGGAGCCAATGGAAGAAACCAAAGATGGAAATGAGAGTGATAAGGCAAGAAGATGACCTTAGTGGCACTGTTTTGACTGGATTTGGGGCTGGTTAAGAGAAAGGGAGATTTCAGTAGTCAAGGTGCAAGATGACCAGTGCCTAGAGTGGAGTTTTAGAATAAGCAGAGAGGAAAGGGGACATGCTGTAGAAAGGAGCAACAAGTGGGTCAAAGGAGGGGGATAGTCAAGATGAAGCCAAGACCATGGGTTATGTGACAGAGAGGGTGGTTGTGCTGCTTCTGGTTTACTATTCTTCACAATTTTTCAAGAACAAAATTATTTTGACTGTTCTATATTCAGACAGGAAGATTTCAATCTCAATTCTCACAACGGAAAACAGGTTTACAAAACATAAAACCCACAATTTGCAACATATTCTATACAACAAACATTAAAGCACCCTTAATATTTCCGCATGCAGCCATCACTTAAAAATGTATGTCAAAAACACAGTGAAGAAGTTTATTTATTTCTTTTCAAATACTTCAACCCAAAGGAGGAAGCTTTTCTTTTCAAGAAGACTATCTCTAAATGCCATGGAAACTTTAAGCACATTTTTCTTGTATTTTTATAACTTTTCTTTTGTTTAACTTGCCTTGAACAACTAAATAATTTCACTTGTTTTGTTCTCCAGAATCCAAATTTTAAAGGATGAGTGATGTAAGTAGGGTGAACAATAAGATGACAGAACACACTTCATTTTCTAATCCCTAAGATGGCCTTATAGGGATAGTAGGACTAACTTCTTCTCACATAACACCAAAATAAACTGGAATAAGTCAATAAAACAATTTAGTCTTTAGTATATTAAAAAAAAAAAAACTAAACATCACCGCTCATCTATAAGATTAATCCAATCAGAAAGGCTCACTGAAATTTGACCCACCTTATAAGAGCTACACAATTTATACAACAGCAAAATGTTTGTTTTAGACACCATTAGAGTTATATACCTGCAATTTCCCCCCTCCTCTCTGAGATACCCTTTCAGATGCCTGAAAACGGCTATCATGTCCCTTCTCAATCTTCTCTTTTCCACAGTAAACAAGCCCAATTCCTTCAGCCTTGCCTCAGTCACAGCTTATCCTAATAACTGATTTTTACACAAGCAAACTCACTAGCTTTTCCACAAATATGATGTTTAATGCATCTGTTCATGTATCATGTTAAAATATTTTAATTTATTTTGAATGCTAGAAGATATGCAGATAGGGTTCCCAGGTGTCCGGTATTCTACCAGACCATCTGGTTTTTGAGCCCTCTGTCCGGTAAAGAAATTCAGAAAATACCAGACATGTGCAATGTTCAGTATTTTCTGGTTTTCCGGCTGGGTGCCGGATGGAAGCCTGGCGGGGGCGGAGGGAGTGGCTGAGAGGCGGGACCATGATCGGCGCTGGGAGCATGTGGGAGCGTGCAAAAGCCTGGCGGGGGCGGGGGAAGTGGCTAGCACTCCCAGCTGCTCTCCCCACCCCCTCCAGCCTTTTGCAGGCAACCAAAGGGAGTCCCAGGATGGGAGGTGGGGCCACGATTGGCGCTGGGAGCTTCTGGTTGAGTGCAGAAGCCGGGCAGGAGCAGTGGAAGTGGCTGGGAGGCAGGGCACAATCGGCGCTGGGAGCTCTCAGCTGATTGCGTCTGAGGAGGAGTGATGCCTTGGGGAGGAGGAGAAACCTTGTCCCTGCTCCTGAGCGCTGTTCAAGCATGTTGTGGCGCTGCAGTCCAGCAGAGAAGCCCACAGGTTCTTTGTAGTTGTGTTTAGGCGCCTTCCATGGACTCTCAGCCAAAACTGACTGGGGTGGAATTTCTGCTTCTTCCCACTGGGACACCCAAAGACCTGGCTATGAGGGAGTCACCTTCTTACCCGTGGTCGCCCCCCACCGCTCCCATTGTGAAGCTCTCGCTCTTCTGCCCCCCTTCCTTTGTTCCCAGCTTGGTGGCTCTTGGTAGTAGCCATACAGGATGTGTGTTCGGTGTGGGTAGTTTTTTTTTCCTTGACACATTTTTAGCCTGTGTGTTCGGTATTTTTTGGGAGACCATCTGGCAACCCTATATGCAGATTCAAACAGCTTCAACTGAGACAAGTTCAGCCCCAGCCTTGCCAGATGCTTTCACCAAAAATCCCGAACATGGCAAAAAAAAACCAAACAAACCCCAGGAGACCAAACTTGTTGAGCACAGACGCAGCAGGGGAAGATTGTCCCCACCGGCCTTCCAGCCAAAAGAAACAGAAAATACCAGACATTTTACATGCCCAATATTTTCTGGGTTTTTTTTTTAAACCGGATGGGGGCCTGAAAAAACAGACTGTCCAGGCAAAAACCAGACACCTGGCAACCCTATCAGCCCAGCTCCAGTTGGGATGGTCACAAAAGACACTTATGTTGCTCACTTTACAGAGCTGCTGTGCACAGAACTAAAGAGTCTTAGTTCAAGTCTCAGATACAGAAAAACTCAGGGCACAAATTCACTGAAGCACTCCAGTGATTGGGTGTAACTGCTTCCTGGCCACAAGCAAAGATCCCATTTAAGGGGCCAGGGACTGATTAAAGTCTCTAGATGTATATTCAGTTCTTGCCCTTTACATTAAAACTGCTAAGAGTGACTGTGAACTTTGTGATGTGGGCCCTTGTCCACGAGATTTGGATGGAGACCAACAACTCATTTCAAGACTGGGCATAGAGCAGCTGTCAGAGCATCATTATAATCTCTTACTATCATCTAGGGCTGGATTTGAACCAGTAATCTAGAGGTGAAAAGCTTCAAAGCCCATTACTATTGCCTTTAACCACTCAGTGTTTAAACTCATGAATGCTAATATAAAGGAAAGGGCTAAACAAAATAATATTTGCAGCATTAAAGGCATAAAGTACATCTAAAAGAAGGGGATCTAGTATGTATTTGTCAATATAACAAGGACTATTTTGTTGATTTCAGACATTTTGCCCATTCAACAGTTCTCTTGCCATTGCAATCCGTGTGACATCTGTTGTTCTTGCCTCAAGATAATACAGATTATGTCGGCTTCTTGTTTTCTTCAGTTTGAAAGGCTACAGAGCAAATATGCTTCACATATTTTACTAATTATCGCAAACTGAAACACCGCCCAGTTAAAGTGAGATTTTTTTGGCTATCACACAGCTTTATCACTGGTGATTTAGTTATTTGTTTCTAGTTTAATTAAAAACACTGAAAGAACAGAATTATTCTAGAAGTTCACATTTGGTAATTAAATTTAATGAAGACAATGTCATCTACTTAAGTAATGTTTTATGTAATTAAACTTCACGAGTATGTATGAACATATGGCATCGATTATTTTAATGTCCCTACATGCTACTTTACTACAGTTATTATGTATTATGTGTCATTTATTCACTATTTTATCTTTGGATTCTTTTTTTACACTACACTCACCTAGAATATAAAAACAGAGAGAAAATTGAACCTTGCTCTTTTACTTTTATCCACATCAGTTTCTGTGCATCTCACAAAAGCAGGTTTCTTCCAATCAAATTGGAATCCACACATCTATACAAGCGATATCACAGGACCTAACCACATCAGCCACCACATCAGAGGCTCATTTAACTGCACATTCACTAATGTGATCTGTGCCATCAAATGCCAGCAATGCCCCTCTGGCATGTATATGGGCCAAACTGGAAAGAATGAATGGACACAAATCAGATATCCAGAAAGGTAACACACAGAAACCTGTTGGGGAACATTCTAACTTGCCCAGGCACTCATTAATGGATCTCCAAGTCACCTTCAGGCCAATTCCACAAGCCAATACACAGGGAAGCTTTGGAACTTAAGTTCATTTACAGGTTTGATTCCTATCCCAAAGGTATAAAGACACTGGCTGGATGGCCCACTATATTCCACACCCTAATGACATAAAAAACCCAAACAATGGGTATGTAAGAACAATTTGCAACTTCTCTATCAGCTTCATGTAGCATGGAGACTCTAATTGACTATTTTCTTTCCCTTTTTTCCCTTCTTTTCCCCCCTCCCCCTTCATCCCTATTTATTTCAAAACTGGACATTTAATAACACCATTCATCTGAAGAAGTAGGTTATGCCACAAAAGCTCATGATACCATCTACATGTTTTGTTAGTCTTTAAGGTGCTGCAGGACTATGTGTTGTTGTTTAAGTTTTTTCCAGTTATAGACTAACTCAGCTACCCCTCTGAAGCTGTTGCTTTTTAAGTTTTTCCAATCAAATTGTAAGTTTTCGAGATTGGTACTGTCCTAGTGTGGTTTTTATTGCAGCTGGTACAATGGGGCCCCAGTACCAGCTGATACTGTTGATGCTACCAGAGAAATAATATTAAGATGACATTTATAACACAGTCTCCAAGCACTAGGATAAAAACTGACAACAAAGTAACTTAGGTTTGTTTTTGTAGAACCACTTAAAAATACAAGTAAAAATCCATTTTTAAGAATTCCAGCCTTTGAAAAAAATAATTTAAGGGAGTAGAAGCAGGGCACACGGCGCATGCGCTGCCCAGCCCGGCCTGGCCAGCGCTGCTGGCGCACACGCTGGGCCGCGCAGGGCCCTGCAGCAGTGGGAGGAAGGGTGCTGCTGGCCGGCGCCGCCGGGCTGGCATTGTGGGAGCAGGGTGCGCAACGCCTGATGGCAGCTGTAAGGGACGCCACGCGCCCCTTACAGATGCCATTAGGCGCCCCCCCATCGGTTGGCGCCCTGGGCAGCTGCCCGGCTCGCCCATGCCTCAGTCCGGCCCTGAGTAGAAGGAAAGTGAAAATAAACATGCAAATTTATAGTACATTACACTGTAGACCTACCAACTTGACAGCATCCTGTTAACTGAACCAGTTTTTGAGAATAACACTCACTATTAGTCTTTGAAGTGCTGCATAGTCCTGTCTATTATAAAAACCATGATACTACATTTTTCATTTATTTCTCCCGTCACATTAGGATCTCAAAATGCATTACTAAACATGAATACATCCTCCACTTCACTGATGTATAGGCCATTTCACCCCTTTATCAAGTAGGTAAACAGGAATATGATGAAATTGTATGACTTGTCTGACACATCGCGGTATAAAGTAGAGCAGAGGATTTTTGTCCCTGAATTTAACAATGTTCAAAATATGTACCATAGATCGTGCTTACCACAAACAGATTTTGGCTGTCTTTCCAATGTCTGAATTAAATTGTTTCTCTTTGTTCTTAATGGATCTAGACCTTAAAGGGCTAGAAAGGTTTTACTTTCACGAGTAAAGTAACAGTTAAGGGCATGTCCATAGAAAGATAAGCCATCTTTTCCAATTGGTTCAAAGCATTGACAGCGTGTAATTCACTTCAATTTCCTGCATTTAATGGCACCACTGAAGTGAGAAGACACTTTAAAAGAAAAAAAAGATAAAAGAATGCTAAAATAAATAAGGAGTGTCTGCACAACATAAATATACTGGTTTAAGAAAAACACAAAGAGCTTTCTAACATATCTAGTACCATTAGAGAGTAATTTTTATTAATCAGTAGGGATTCTGGATGAAACCAAATTAGTAGCTAAGAAATAGTACTGAAAGTTCAGAAAACTGGGAAAAATACTCTTTTCAACTTAAAGCAATGTAAATCAGGAGTAAATCTGTTAAAATTTGTGGTTTTACACCAGTGTAAAATACAGGGGAATTCACAAGGACACAGACCATTAAACATTTTATATGGTAATATTCTCATTGGCTGAACTTTTGTCAATACTTCATATAATTTAAATCCCTTTTTACAATCCGTTCTATAAAATGGATAGCACTTGCAAGTTCTTCAAGAGAATCTGTTAATAAAAATAAAGCCTTTGAAAGCCAGACCACATGGATTAAAGTCTCAATTCAACAAGGACATGACTAAATCGAAGCATTTGAGTAGCCCATTAACATCAAGAGACACAACTCTAGCATGTGCCTAATTTTAAGAACATACTCAATTATCTTTCTAAATTGGGTCAGAATACCTACAGAATGTTTTCTTTATATTGACTACTTCTTCTACCTTTGATATTTTCTCTCTTCCTTAAATCCTACCTACATGATTATGCCCTTGGTGGCTAGAATCTGACAACTCCCAGTGCATTTCTGATCCAGAAAAAACATGAGGAAGAAATTATTTTAAAGAGATTATAGCCTCTAATAGTTGTGAGACATAAAGCAACTGATATAAGCATTCATTTCATATATACAAACATAAGCAAAACAAGTAAGGTTCCATTGTGCTAAGTATTGTGCAAACAGTAATGACAACTCTCGAGGTCCCTTTCAGTCCTAGTATTCTATGAACTGCAGCTTTTAAGAGCTTACAATCTGAAATACCAAAGACCAACATTTCTAGTTCAGAGGAATGCAAATACAGTTTGGGAATCATTATTTAAATTTGCTGCGTAGAGGTGGTTGTATCTTTCATCTTTCTCCTGACATGAAATTCATGTTACAAATTCATGTTCTCCACCTTGGATTTTTCTCAGCACAGAGGAAGTTTTTTGGAAACAACTCCAAAACAGTGAGAAGGAGAACAACAACAGGACATCTGGTGCAAAGGAGCAAGTTACATTAAAATTATACTAGGGGGGCTGTGCCCCCTGCTCACTATGCTCACCAACCCCCCTTCTCTCCGGGGATAGATGTCTGGCCAGGGGAGAGGGAACAGGAGTGGTCTGGAGATGTGGGGTCTCAGTGGAAATGGTGAAGGAGTTGGGAAGGGGAATGGGGCTCTAATAGTGGAGGGGACCCGGTGCGGCCTAGGGTGGGGTGGGGGTGGGCTCAGATGGGAGAGGGAACCCAGTGTGCCCCAGGAGGGGGAGGAAGGGTCAGGCTTAGATGGTGGAAGGGACCTGACACGGCCTGGGGAGGAGGGAAGGGTCAGGCTCAGATGGTGAAGCGGACCTGGCGCAGCCTGAGGAGGGTGGGCTCAGATGGCAGAAGGTGAGCTCGGATGGCCGAGAGAACCCGACATGCCCCAGAGAGGGCTGAGGGGTTCATCTCAGATGGCGGAGGGTTGGCTTTGATGGTGGAGGGGACCCAGTCCCAGCAGCTCCTCCCCTGCGGCACAGCACCCAGGGTGTGAAGTGGGAGCTGGAGCAGCCCATGCCCAGAGGGGACAGTGCTAAGGCTGGGCACGGCAAGCAGTGGCAGCAGCATGAGGATGCAGATGACGTGATGACATCACTCTGTCAACCCTCAGGAAATTTTTTTTTACACACACACACACACACACACACACACACACACACACACACACACACACCATTATATACTAGAACTGTGAAGCCAAACTCAAAATGTGCTGACTTCCCTGATGATGCAGACACCAATGAAGCACAAAAATATGGTAATTTTTAGTAGCTGTTGAAACCAGAGAAGGGGGAGGTGGGAAAGAGTGTCAATCTAATGTTTGTAACTACTTCAGAATGACAGTTTCTTCCCAGTCATTTTGTCCATTTACATTTTCTAAATTAGTTCCCTACTTGTAAAATATATTCATTTGTTCAGTTTTGCCTCTGTTCAGAGCACTAATTGGTTTTATCTTATAAAGGCCACCTACAAGCTTTTCAGATTATATACTGACCTTGTATTAAAATAATCAGTAACTACAGTTCTTGAAGCTCTGCCATGGTAATGCTACAAAAGTAATTACAGCTGCGAATTCAAATACGCAGGAACGAAGCACTAATGGAGTTCAAAGGGCCATATGTTCCACTTCCCATATATGAACCGTACAAAAAGTAAGTGGTAGCACTGGTCCCACCTAGTTGCAGACCCCTCAACAGAATCATAGCTTAAACTCAGCAAAGTACACACATGCTTAAATCCATGCCTATTCAGTACCCCGCTTAAGTCTTCTGCTGAATCAAAGAGATTCCCGTGAAGCAGAGGAAAATAGCAAAGCACGGTTGCCAGGAAACATGACCACCAGTTGGTCACAACTATCTCCAACTGCAATGCACAACAGATCAGAGGGAACAAACTTGCCGTTTTCCAAGAATCTCACAGCCCATTTATATTTTTTTCTGGACTCTTCAGTCGAGCAATCTATACCGTATTACCATCTCACAGTATGCGATCTTCCCATCCTCATCTTCTCCCAAATATGTTCACACTGAAAAGGGGAGCTACTACTGTTTAAAACAGCATATCAAACCTTTGCATTATAATTATGTTGCCCTGAGCTACTATGTAGAGCAGCTATTCCACAATTTTAGGGTTGCCAAGTGTTTGGCTTGCAACAGGAAAATCCTGTTAAAAAGTGGACGAAATACTCATAGTCCAGTTACTGTAAGCCAGGGAGACACCAGGTCATCACCCAAGCTCGCCCTTACTTAGCAGAGCTGCCTCCCCACTTGATTAGACAGCTGTAGCTCCCAGCCCCAGCTCTACAGGCGAGTACCACCTGACACAGGCTGGATCATGGAGGAAACCAGGTGTGAAAGAGGGAGAAGGACCGCAGGGTGTTTCTCATATGGAAGATGCAGGGACTCATGGGTAAGTTCTGGCACTCCTAAACAGTTCAACATCTTTGCCTTCATAAATTATAACTGGGATCAAGGTAAATAATAAAAATATATATATTTCTCTTTTCTACTGATTTCTGAATGCAGCAAGTTCAGAATGCACTAACTGTGGCATGCAAACACTTCTCATCAAAAGTAATGAACAAATCTCTGCAATCACCAATGCAGATTCCACACTCCAATAAAGAAAGTTACAAGGCATTTGGAAAACAAAGTGAAATAAACATAACATCAATAGACAGTTTCAGCCTAATCTAACTGTTGTCGCAAATTGCAGCTCTGCAAAACTTTAATTATTATGCATTTGAAATTGTACATTTTGTCCACTTTTTTAAACCATTTTCCAAATGCACTAAGGAAATACTTATACACTGCATTTTATACACTGCATTACTAAAGATTCTTCACAAGAAAATGTTTTAAGATACAGTTTTCAATAAGTATAAGGTGCTTTAATACTTCTGCATCCATCTCATTTAATTCTAGTTTCCAATGACCTTTCCTTTTCCCCTTTAAGCCCAAAAGAGAAAATATTTCATTAAGATGTACAGGTTGAAACTCTCTAGTCCAGCAATCTTGAAAGACTTTTAAAGGTAAATTAGAGCTAAATAAAATCACAGAACAGAGAGCCAGGACTTGTGGCCATAAACAAATTTTCTGGGACTGTGGGAAACTTGGCCACGCCTACGATAAGTGGACATCCGGCTAATTGAAATCATGCCAGACCACAGATGTTGCCAGACTAGAGGGTTCAACCTGTACTTTACTTACTTTGTAATTGACCATTTCTGAACAATGCAAAATACTAAACAAGAGAGATCTCCGCTGATAATACACAGGACCAGATTCATGTTGACTATAGCCCAAAAGCTCTTGATGCAGCTCAGATTGCAATGCAGGGGTGAAAAGGTGGTTTCTAAGACATCTTTGAGTTCCCCTGACCCTGGTTAGTAGTCACTGAAATAAGTTAATTTGCTTAATTTCCATTAGCTGCCAAGAGCCACTCCCCACCCCCTTCTTATGGGCGGGTAGAGAGGGACTATCTTCCAATAGTCTTCTAAACTAGCAACCAGAAAAGCTGATGAGGAGAGTTACATCAGAATTCTTCTTTAGCCCTTTCCTGATTCAGTCCTGTCAGAACTTCATAGAAATTTAGCCTTCTCTGAGTAACATTTTGATGAGCTATGTCCAGCTCTCACCCAGTACATTAAGAACTTTACAAAGTTACAATGTTGGTCTTTGAAAAATGCAAAAGACAGATAGTTGTTCCATTACTTAAACGATGTTATTCAGTCAAATTATTTAAACATGCCTACATAACACCATACAGTAATTCCTCATTTAATACTATAGATATGTTTCAGAAAATGATCCTGTTAAGTGAAAACGTGTTATGCGGGGTCAATTTTCCCATTGAAAATAATGGAAAAGGTGGGGGTTGCGTTTCAAGCGGTGGTGTCTGCTGGGACCAGGACATAAGGTTGGGGGAGAAAGGGGACTGGGTTACAGCAGGGAGGGGAGTTGTTTGGCTCTGGGGAAGGGATGGGGAGGAGAGGGGAGGGGGATTGGGTTGGGAGTATGCCCCTGTGATGGGTCAGTCGGGACCTGCACTGCATCCAGCAAGGGGGGGGGTCACCGGGGAACGGTGCGGTGAGCAGTGAACCCTCCGCCGCTTTGCAGGGAGGCAGGGGGAAGCCCCGCGCAGCTGCCGGCAATGGGCCAGCTGGGAAAATCATGTTATTACGGGGACGGTCGTGTAATTCAAAAAACGTTCCCCAAAAAGAATCGTACTATTGCGAAAACGTGTTAAGCGGGCACATGTTAAATGAGGAATTACTGTACACATCCACTTGAAACAGACCTGTGGCTTAGGCAGACTGGGCCCTCCTTACACAGCTCTGGGTGGAAAAGGCTCAGGCCTTTCTATAAACCCAAGTTCATCTACCTCAACTGAGCCATTTCCACCAGTCAAGCTTAACAGATACTTCTATTGATATGATTAACTTCCTTTCATTTATAAGCCATAGGATCACTCCATAGGTCTTACTCCATTATGTCAAATATACTAGTAGAAATCCAGAATCAATTAATTGACTTACATATAATTATTCCAGTATACAAGCCCTTGTCCCCTGTATTGCTACTGCTGACATTTCAAAAACATTAAAAGAAATAAGCATCTCCAATTTTTTTTTTGGGGGGGGGGGGGGCGAAGGGCTGGGGGGAAGATCCAAACTGACATTATCCTCACAAGTACAGGCAGTCCCCGGGTTACGTACAAGATAGGGACTATAGGTTTGTTCTTAAGTTGAATTTGTATGTAAGTAGGAACTGGCTCCAGATTCTGCTGCTGCCACTGAAACTGACCAGGGGCTGACTACAGGAAGCGGAGGCAGAGTTGCTCTGCCCCCAGCTTCCTGGAATCAGCCTGATCAGTTTCAACAGCTGCTGAATCTGGAGCCTGGGACAGAACAGCTGGGGCGCTGCCCGGTAGGTTCCCACGGGACCAACCCGGCAGCACCCCAGCTACTCTACCCGAGGCGTCCCGCAACAAAAGCCTGGTCTGCTGGGGGCGGGGAGGGGGCGCACTAGCTGCGCCCCCTCCCCCCAGCATACCAGGGAGACCCGAGCAAAGCCGCACAGGCGGAGGGACCCCGCTGCCCATGCGGCTTTGCTCCTATCTCCCTGGGGTGCTGGGGGGAATTCCTCCCCAGCATACCAGGGAGACCTGAGAAAGCCGCACATGCGGAGGGACCCCACCGCCCGTGTAGCTTTGCTCCTTTGCCCCCGAGCAAAGCAGCACAGGCGGCGGGATGCCACCTGTGCGGCTTTGCTCCTGTCTCCCTGGTCTGCTGGGGGGTCCAGCAAAGCCGCTGGACCCCCCCAGCAGACCAGGGACACCCGAGCAAAGCCGCCACCTGGGCGGCTTCGCTCGTTTGCACGGGAGCAAAGCCACCCAGGCAGCGGGACCCCCACCGCCTGGACAGCTTTGCTCCTGTCCCGTTGGTCTGCTGGCGGGGTGCAGCGGCTTTGCTGGACCCCCCCCCCCCAGCAGACCAGGGGGACAGGAGCAAAGCCGCCCAGGTGGCGGCTTTGCTCAGGTGTCCCTGGTCTGCTGGGGGGGGGGGGTCCAGCGGCTTTGCTGGACCCCCCCCAGCAGACCAGGGAGACCGAGAGAAGCTTTTCTCACCCCGGAGGACACGGGCGGCGACCCGCCACCCGTGAGCTCCGGGGCGAGAAAAGCCCCGTTCGTAAGTGTGGATCCAACATAAGTCGGATCCGCGTAAGTCGGGGACTGCCTGTACAGCACAAATCAGGTCCTTATGGTAGAGTGCAGACAAGTATTCAAAGCCAAGTTTCTCATTAAGAACTCTTACAGTGTCTCATTTATCACCTAGTTCCCCTCACCCCCCATCTAATCAAGAATAAAGACAAGAAAGCAAATAATATATAGATACACAATCATAAAAGAGCTCTACAAATATTAGCAGTTGTACATGTGGGTTTTCAGTCTGATCACTGTGCACTTACTCTAGCAGCAGCATTATTGCTCCAGACCTTTTTGGTCTTGGCAAATGTATCTCCACATTCATGGAATCTGAGAAGCCTACTATATTAATAGCCTCAGGAATGCTCATAAACAGTCCACATCCTGAGATCATAAAATGCAGCCCATCTGCATATTACAGATAAAAACTAACTAGTCTCACATCAGCTTAATAGTGTATAAACATTCCCAGCTGTACATGCTTTCCATGGATTAAGCAGGTTGAGAGATAAATACAGGTATAAAGTTGTACAAGGCACACTGAGAATTAGGAGCAACAGGCACATTGTTTTTAGCAGCATTGTAACAGACCGATAGCCCTGCACACCTGGCAGAATATTTTTTTCTACAAAAAAGAGACAATCACTCTTCCCTGTGGAAGAACCTGCAGGAAGAGCCCTTGGAAGGAGGAAAATTTTATGTGATTCCCATTATGGAGTTATCTTCATATCAGTCAACTGATTAGGGTGATCCTGGCAGATCAACAGTTTGGCCTCTGAATGTTCCAAATCCAGCAGACACACAAGCCCAGTGCTTCAGCAGACCTCTTCTTCTGACTCTCCCTCAGGCTTGACAGGAAGCAGGAATCCACTGGAGTAATACTGCCTGAGCCTTCTCTACTTCCTGATGAGCCTATTACCCCCTATAAAGGTGGATCCCCAAAAGAGACTGAACAAAATTGCAGTAGAGGAAATTTGAGTGGAACTTAGTGCAGCCTGCTGGTGGACAGCAGTGTTCCCTGGAAGTTTTTGGCACATGCCTCAGTGCATATAAAAAAAACTATTCTGCATATGCACTGAAAAGATTAGAGGGAACATTGGTGGCTCGCCAGAATGGAGAGGGTGACCTGGCCCCCTCTGCATGTGGACTATCTACTTACTTGGGATGAAGTGATACCACAGAGGTAGACAACCCGCACCTTTCTCCAGACACAAAGGGTGAGACTCAACTAGAAAAGTGAATGCTTCCCCAGAACACTGGTATATTCAAGAGTATATTTCCAAAGCAATACTGTTGCACAAAAACCCTAACTCCTATTCCAAGCTGCATGGCCAAATCCTTATCAGATAGATTGAAAACCAAAAGTGATTTTTGTCTCTTTTTAAGAGCAGATTTATAAACGTCTTTAACTAACTGATCATCTGTCATTGATTTGAGGGATCAAATAACTTTTCAACTCAGAAGTCTGCATTTTGGCTTTACTTATAAAACACAGCACAGTTACAATTGGAGGAAGGAAGGGCATATGCTGAACATTTCCACAGTCAGACGTAGTTCTCAGAAGAAAGAAAATTAGTAAATACCAAAGCAAGGAAACCAAAGCATAAATGAGGTTGAAAAAGTGGAGAGAAACATCAAAATGGAGAAATCATTCAGACTGAAAATACTTAGAAGTAGAAAGCTAAGTTTAATCATAATGACTAGAGTTTCAAAACTCAGGACAAAAGGAGACTGGAAAGTCAAACAGTGTTATTTCATTTCGGTGGGTAAGAACTCCTTTTGGTTCTTCGTTGATATAGAAATAAAAACTCAGGAAGCTGGGATTTTTATTACAAACTAAGGATGTTAAATTGTGGTTATCTGGCTAATCGTGTAATTGATACAATTTGTATCGGCTACACGATTAGTCGATAAGGGGCTGCTCTGCATAGCCATAGCAGGGGTAGCTCCCAGAGCCAGCTGGAACCAGGAATGAGCAGTCCCTGCTCGTGCTGGCTCCAGGAGCCACCATGCTGCAGCTCTGCATTTTAAATGTAGTAAGAGCCACTGGGCTCTTACTACATTTGAAATGCAGAGGCGCAGTGTCCCAGGCCAGTGTGAGCTGGGACTGCTTGCTCCCAGCTCACACCGAATCCAGCAGCCCTTGTTTGCAGCAGCCAGGGCTGGCCGCAGGCAGGGGCCGCTCCAGCAGCAGCCCCTGGCCACAGCCAGCCTTGGCCGCCATGAACAGAGGCTGCTCTGGCAGTAGCCCGTTTGGGGCAGCCAGAGCTGTCCACAGACAAGGGCTGCTGCCGGAGCAGCCTCTGCGCACGGCCAACTCCAGCCACCACGAACAGGGGCTGCTTGGCAGTTGCAGCCCCTGGCCGCAGAGGGACCCAGCTGCCCACTGGGACCCCTGTGGTTAGGGGCTGCGCCTGATAGAGGCAGCTGGAGGGGGGACAGGAGGCTGAGGAGACAGTGCTGGGGCAACGGGCTTTTAAGCTGGCTCCCTCCGCACCGGCTCTTGTTTTCCGCCCCCTCTTGCTGCCTCTCCTACAGGGGCAGAAAGGGGGAGGGAAAGCAAGTAGTCGAGTACTCCACTGGACTACCTGATAAGCTTGTGCCTACCTCACTACTCACTAAAATCCCTATTACAAACTAATATTCACTGAGCATGAATGCAACAAAGCCCACTGGTGCTATTCAGATCAGGTGATCATTACAAAAGATCATTACAGAATGATTATTTTAGCTGTAATTATACCAGTACCACCTTCATTTATGAGACACAATGTAATAACTTTTGCAGTGGGAGAGTTTTATATTTACCGCGCTAAATGCGTATTCATTTGAAGTACGTAAATTCTTAAATACTTAAACTAATTAAAAAATTTAGTAATTTAAATCTTCTTATGCATGGTTCATATAAGGTTGAGCGTTCCCCCCTCCCCCCCATATTTTACTGGATTTCTTTAATCCACCATCAATATTGTCTTCTGACGTTCTGAAACAGGTATTCCAACTGGATTTTCATCTAGTTTTCCTTCTTTTGTGTAACTCTTTGATAATCCACCCAATTAATATAATAGTAATCTGAATACTGAATAAACTGCACCACAGTGCTTTAAGCTGACCAAAGCACTAGGAAAAATGTTAGAGAACAATCCCACACTGAGGGACATAAACAATAACGGCTTAGACCTTTTTTCATTATTAGTTCTATACCAAATAGATTTTTGTCAATGCTTTCAATAAGGATGACTTGAATTTCCAGCACACAGGTTTTTATGGGTGTGGATCTTGGCTTTGCAGAACCAGAGGACAAAAAATTGTAATAGGGATTTTCAATTATGCAAATTAGGAATATGAAGATTTTTTTTAACCAATAACTAGCCCTATACCTGGGATTATATCTAAAAAGATACTCACATTTAAATATGTCCACATTTCAAAGGTTGTAAAAATCAGTTTATATTAAATATAAAACCAACAAAGATTTCCAGAAAACTAAAATCAAATGTAGTAACAATTGGCTTTGAAATAAATATTCATCTGCAATATCTAAACACTGAACTTAATAGTATTGACTGGAGTTCATCATGCAACAAAAGATAGCTTTAACCCCTCCTAAACTGCCTCATTCAACCATGACAGCCTCAATTTAATGATATGGGGCTGATTAATGGAAAAGCTTTCATTAAAATGGGCTTTGGACAAGGCCCAGATTTATCATACCCCAAATCAAACCAGAGTTGACAATATAACATTGTACAGCAAACAAATAACCTGCTGTTCTTTTCAGAATGATACTATAATCTTCTGTTTATGACAATGTAATTCCTTCTACAGTAACCAACTAACACATCAGCTTTATGTATTAGCCCAGAGTGGTTTTAGGTCTATTTAGGAGAGTAGTTTGAAATTTTTGAGTGTCAAAATATTTTTGATGGAGAAAAAAAAAAAAACCTGTTTGCAATTTTGATCCCAATTTTTTGACCAACTCCATTAGCCAGTTTGATAGGCCAGTCCCACAACATCTGACCATGAAGGGTTAGGCAAAGACTAGGAGCGTAAAGGCAAACTGCAAAAATACACTATTTGGCATTGCTTTTCAAAACTGTTTTCAAAAGCAGTAGAAGCATTTACCATATGCAGTATTACTTCCAGGGCCAGCCCGAGCATAGAGGCGAACAAGATGGTCCCCTAGGGTGCCAGGCATTAAGAGATGCCAAATTAGACTAAGTGAATTTGTTCTCTATTTTGAAAAAAAAATTATGTTCTCTCAACAAAACTATCAAACAGTCTATTTGTAAAACACTGTGTCATTGCTATACCAGAAGTTGTTATATTGTGTATTTCACACCGTGGAGCATGGCTGTGTATGTAAATATGGTTAAAATGTGCCATCGCATAACTTCAAAGGAATGCCACCTGGATTTGTTGTCTGGGGGCGAGGTCTAGCATCTTAGTCACTCTCATTAAACACCTCTGACTGGCTACCTCTGCATTAAAAGACTTTATGAAATGTTTTATCATACTTAAGATAGCTCTTCAAATTCTGTATCACATGAAAAGAAATCAAAAGTTTACTATCAAACTTATTAGGTCTAAAAAGTACTTACATTAATTCCTGAAATCCATCACAACCAGCTATTGTCAAAAAGATTATTCTAAGGATTATGATGCCATACTGATGGTAAACAGATTTATAAGAAACAAACACTCCATTTTCATATTTTCCCCAGGTTTTCCAGAAAGCAGCAGCAGCAGCACCGCTTTCATAATAAATATTTTATTGAATTTGTAAAGAAAATTAAAAAATGTGCAGAACAAAACTTAAAATATATAGCTCAGCATTCATATACCACCACTTAAAAGCTCATATTAGCTAAATAAGACCATTTGCTATCTAGAATCATCTCTAACTCTCTAAAAGAGCTCTGTGCATGTGGATCTTGTATCCACAGGGAACACCCTTGACTTTAATCAGCCTGGTTTTAGTCCAGTTGCTGCTCTAATGTACCAGGGACACCACTGCTAAATAATGGAGTGCTATGAGATTTTTGTTACATACATCTTCAGGTATACAATTCCAAAGGAACGAGTACATCAAACAGAATTGGATTCACTATAGACTCTCACAATCTACAATACAATTGAGCTCAGTGAAGTAAAAAAATTCTCATTAGTTCCTAACAATAAAACACTATTTTCATGTTCTAAAGACAGCTAGCAAGGGCTTATTACTGTACAGCAGTTTGGATCAGGAATTAGCTTAATTTTTTGTCTGTATGATGCTAATGCGCTTTAATAATACCACATGAGACAATCACCAAGAAATTCTGAAATATTTAAAATTGTCTGCATTTATTCCTATACAGAGTATTTTTTCCTTCAGAACGAAACTGTAAAAATGGAGCTGTGGGTCCATGTTCATCTTCTCACAATAATTTCCAGATAACGCGTGATCAGTTAACAACTACATATATCATTGTTGGGCTTCCTAACTGCTATCTCAGAAACTCAGCCTAGGGATCCAGTAACAACAGTTCAGAAAGCCTAATTATGCTTATCTGGCATGATTGTCAGAGTTGCAAAGAACCACAGCACCCATTGAATTTAAAAGGATTTGTGGGTGCTCCACATCTCTGAAAATCAAGCCATGAAATGGATTGCTTTAGATAAGGTTGCACAAATGTAACCAGTTGAAACGTAGCAATAGGTAGGAAGATGATCCACAAGAAGGAATATAATCAGTTTACCCTTGTTTACTCATTGTCTCAGCAAGACTAACAAGAGTAAAAACAAAAGAAGTGAAGGCATATTAAATACACTGGACTGAATATGCACAAGAACTTTATCTGTGAAGTAGGAAAATGTCATTTTAACAAGGCCATCCCTACCAATACACCAAATACACAGCTGTATAGGGTGCCATGAAATTTGGCCCACCAAATTGCTCCAAATTCCGTGGTACACTACAGCCAGTGGTTTTCAAACTACAAGTCGTGACCTAGTACTGGGTTGTGGATGTCAGGCACTGGGTGATCAGGTGCCTAGTGAGGATGCTTAGGCAGGCTACCTGAGAATCATCCAGCAACAGGCCCAGAAGGGGAAAGGGAGCACAGAGGGCTCTTCGCACTGCCCCTGCCCTGAGCACTAGCTCCGCACGCCCATTGGCTAGAACCTGCTGCTAGCTGCTTCTGGGGCACAGCATGGTCTGCAGTGCCAGGAGGGGCAGGAAGCTGCCTTAGCATCCCTGCTGCACCGCTGATCAGGAGCCACTCAAGATAAGACCCCTCCTGCCCCAGCTCTGCTATCTTCCCAGAAGCCAGAGCCCCCGCCTACACCCCAAAGCTCTCATCCTCAAACCCACACTCTGGTCAGATGATGCTGGGTAGTGAGCATCAATGATTTTCTTCAACTGAGATCATGAGGGAAAAAAAGTTTGAAAACTCCCGTGGTATTCTTTTTGCAGTTTGAACACCACATGCGGCATTGTGGGCTCTGGGAATCAGCCCTATCCCCTAACTGCCCCCTCCCCAACAGGCTGCGCCCAGCAAGACCGTCGAGAGGTGGGAGCAGGATCAAGACAACCCCCCCACACCCACACACACGTCTTCTCTGCCCCTATTTCACCCCTTAAAGCCCCCAACCCTGCTCTGCCCCCACTCCAGCTCTTCCCCCAAGCCTCCTCCCCAGAGCAATGAGGCCCGGAGAGTCCTGACACCAGCAGCAGGTGTTGAGCTCACTCCTGCACTGCCCAGCAGCAGTGGAAAGCGGAGTGACCCAGACCCATTCAACTCTGCTTGTTCCCAGCTGTGTCACTCCAGTTCATGCTGCCAGTGACAGGGAGTTGAGGGGAGGGGAAGAGGATTCCCTTCTCTCAAGCCCTTTCCCCCGAGTGATCCAGTTGGAAGCCAAGGGAGCAGACTGGGCTGTGGCCAGATCACTCTGCTTCCCAACACCACCGGTGAATGCAGGGGCAGGCCTGACCCCTGCTTCCCCCTATCCAACTGCCCTGCTTCTGACCCCCACAGCTCCTGCTCCCACAGCCCCTAGCACAGGCCTGTCCCCCCTGCCCTCTCCTCATGGGGGCTGGGTAGAGCACCAGAACTGCTAGGGACGTCCCTGTATTTTAACATAACCAGTTTTCAGAATTAAACTGCACATTACACTGCAGAGTGATCAGGCCTCAAAAGTCTTATTAAATGATTTACTGTTGCCCACATCAAATACAAAACTCTTTAGAGCACATCTCAATGTCATCTAAGGCTTGAAGCGCCTAAAGAATTCTAACTAACTAATATTTTAATTAAATTGATTTCATTAGGTTTCAAGAGACTCATCATTGGTAAAAGAAAAAAAAATCTCACACTATATTCTCCCATAACTTCTTGATATTAAATAAGACTTGCATTAATAATGCTGATTAATAAGCTTTAGCAAGATTAATGTCAGTAAAATATGAAGTTATCACAAGACATAAATCAGCCAGTGCTAAGTGAAGAGAAAGAAAGCAAATCTCTTCATCAAAACTTAAAGAGGATAGATACAAAGGCTGTAGATTACTTTCAAAACAAGAGACCCCTTCGTACTAGAACAAAGTTCTGTAAAAAAAATATGATTTTCTAGTACACCAAATTTTAACATGTCATTCCAATGATCGTTATTAACCAGAGCTGGCCAAAAATCAGAATCCTGAGCAAGTGGGACAGTCTGTTATTTTGACATTTGTTTTTCGTCCTGATTTTGGATGAAGAGTCAAAATATTTTTTTTCATAAAGTTCTGAAAAGCTTTGATTTGAAAATGTCTAACGTGGATGTGATGGGATGTGGTCACAGAAGGTCTCTTGGGGCTGTCCCACAGTTTGCTGACTATTCCACTAGCATTCGTTTTCTTGTTCTCTGGAGCTCCCCACCACCCTTTCCAGCTGAGATAGATTTTTCTGGTCTCCCCCAGACAAGGCACAGAGTCCGGGTAACCCCTTCCACCTCCACCTCTGAAGAGAAATGCAAACACTGAACCACTTCAACTCAAGGAGAATGCAGGTCTATGGTACAGTACCTAGGAAAACAACCCTTGAAAGGGATCAAAACCCCACATAAATCCATCTTTCAATGAGTTAAGTATTACACAAAGGAAAGTCATGAGGATGTTCACTCTTTATCAATGAAAGAGAATATGCACACTTACTGCTCCCCTCCTCCCCCCATGCAATAAGTGGGCTTGATAGTAAACAAAACTGACTTTATTAAGTACAAACTGTAGGATTTAAGTGGTTGCAAGTGAAAAGAGAGCAAAATAAATTAGAAATTTAAAATAAAAGAAAATGCATAGCTATTTGTAACACACTAAATCTTATTGCAAACTTACCCTAAAACTGTTCTTATTTCTAGACAAACCTTCAAGCCAGGGAAGATCCTTTACTCTCCCCAGGGTCCCTGGATATTCTCTTGAGTGTGTCATGCCAGACAAAGAGAAAGAGACTGAAAACTTTGCATCTCAAATAGGCCTTTTTAGTGTGCTGGGCCATTCCCCTGGCCTGCCAAAGATAAAGGGAAAAGATAGCTTCCCATTGTTTTTATAGATTATCCCTGGGTGGGAATCTTTTGCTCTCTATTCCCACCTTCCATGGAAAATTACCTGATCAAAGTGGTATCCCACTACCAGGTGGTATGATCATGCATTTTCCTAGGACCAAGCACTGCTTAGACTTACAGGACAAACAAGGCTGATCTCAAGTCAATCACCCAGCTGTTAAAGCTTCTGGGTACACCATTGTGGGCTCACATTTGTACATTTAAAACCATAAACAATCTCATACCTTATATTTCTAATTTTACATACAAGAATACTACATGTGCCCAAATAAGCTATAGAGATCCAGCAGACAGTAACATTAAAAATTGATAGATTACATGAGCTATTTTGTCCACAGCATTTTCAAGTTATCATATTTATATTCATAAGCCAATTTCATAAAGTATAGCATGGAGGAAACCGTCACACAGCGTAAATCTACCATGATGTACCACGGACATGATATTCCCATCATGCAATGCAGCAGTTCAACCAAAGGGGAGACCATCTTGCATTATGCAAGACGTAGTCCAGCCAGCAAGCCAGGCCTTAGTCTAGAGAGAACATATTGGAGTGTGAGGCACTCAAACTACAACTCCTGGTGGCAGTCCAGGTGGACACACATTAATGTCGCTTTTATGTGAAAATAAACATTTTTATTTGGTCTGGCAGGCAAACTAAAAGTATTTATGTTGAGTCAACCCAACTAGTACTATAGTCTATTAGTCATGTGCATGAGACTCTCTCATGGATTGTACCTCTCAAGTTTTAGGTAAGCTAATCAGAACCAAGTAAAAATATTTTGTAATCAGGGACTGTGTGAGGTTAACTTGTGTGCTTTAACAACATCTCTCCTGAATAAGGCAGCGATCACAACATCTGTTCTCTCAATAAATAAGGTCTGTCCTGCAAGGGGCTGAGCACTTAACTTCCAATGAAGCAAATAAGCACTAAGGACACTTGGTACCTCTCAGAATCAAGTCCTTAATGAGGCAGGGCAAGGTAGGTTCAGTTGCTTCATTTATCGCCTTAGATGGGAGACGGCAATTCAGTACTATACAGTCACATTGCATCAGATCATGGAATTTTTTAGTTTAAATTAAAAAGATACAAAATGCCATTATGACAATCTATGACAAGCGATGGTTGTGCTTTCACCCAGCAGTAGCCAAATGTTTGGCTGTATTTTGCCCGCTCTTGGCTATGACAAAGTGGATTCCTTTCCCAATAATATACAAAACGTTCCCCTTCAGAACTGGAAGGATTTTTGAGACAAATTTCAAAATGAACATTTCATTATCCTCCAAGGCTTTCCCAGAAGCTTGTTGGATGCGTGTCTGATGCAACCATGCCACGTAGGAGTCAGCAATACCAGCCTGGTTCAGTAGCTCCTGTTCAACATGTTTCAGAGGGACTGCCATTTTAGTCTATTTCAGCAAAGAATGAGGAATCCTGTGGCACCAAATAAATTTGTTAGTCTTAAATGTGCCACAGGATTCCTCATCATTTTTTTCCTGATCAACATGCAAGCTCTCAAGCTACCGTTGACAGTGACACCCAGAACACCAGCCTCTCTCGGTTTTCTGTCCCTCTTCCTGTAAAAAAGACATTTTGAAGAAAAACAGAAAAAGGCTGCTCATAGAACGTGCATTCTAAGCATACATGATTTTAAAATAATAAATGTGAGCTGAGGATGGTCCCTGAATTCAAATCAGGCTGGATATAGGTAGCTTCACATTGACTGCAAACTAGCTGATAGCCTGCACAATAAATAGTAATAAGGTAGTATGGGGATGGAAGCTGTGTACGTGAAGACTGGTGAGCTGCTACCACTGCTGTGATTATTCATGTTTAACTGAAACACTTTACTGTCTGAATATTGGGAGTTGCTTCCAGAACTGTCAAAACAACTTTTGAAACAGAAAATTTAGCAAATAATGTCTTCTATGAGAATTTTAAAAAATGCAAAGGGTCATACAACTTACATTTTAAAAATCACCACAATTCCAATATTGCATAATTTCTTTAAAGAAAGAAATCAGCCTTTTGTGCAAGCACTAGACATAGTCCATGTTCTTCTCAGACAACATTCTATTTAGCACAGTTTCTGACTGAAGAATTTTCTCTCTTCTTCCTTCTATATTTTTTCCTTCCAAACATCTGTCCCTGCTATATTCCAAAATCAGACAACAAACCACTTGCAAATATGTGAAGGAAAAACACCCAGCTCTTTCTGATGTTTGCAAAACACTTCTGTCTGCCTGTTCCAAATTAATTCATTAACTTGATAAATTCATAGAGGTTAAGTCCATCGATACTTATTAGCCAGGATGAGTAGGAATGGTGTCCCCAGCCTCTGTTTGTCTACGACTCGAAATGGGTGACAGGAGAGGGATCACATGATGAGTACGTGTTCTGTTCATACCTTTAGGGTACTGTTTCTTAAACTTTTTAAGACCGAGGAACATCAAACAATTTTTTTTTATGAGAAACACCAAGGATTTTTTGTTGAGCAAAAAAATAAAAATAAAAAAAAAAAAAAGGTTGGGAGGGAAGGGTTGGGGGGAAGTTAGACCCAAAAAAAAGGTTGCCTGCCCCTTTAAGAGTGGCCATTTTGAATTGCTGTTCTCCGCAGCACATCTCCAACTGCCTCGTGGCACACCGGTGTGCCATGGAACACAGTTTAAGAAACACTGCTTTAGGGCATCTGGCATTTGGCCACTGTCTTCAGACAGGATACTGGGCTAGATGGACTTTTTGTCTGACCCAGTATGGCTGTTCTTGTATTCTTAACTCCTTTGAGTCAGATAGTTCTCCCTAATGCAAATGGAATATTCAATTTGATAGAAGAGAAATAAAGTAGAGATGTCAGTGGTTAACTGGTAAACATCATCCTTATCAGACGATGCTTATCAGTGACCTGGCAGGGCTACAGCTGCACCCCCATCCATGGCGAGCCCCCAGCCCGGCCAAAGCAACCTTCTGTTCCACAGGTAGGGGGCAATCCAGCCTGGCCACAGCAGCCCACACCTATGCCACAGAATGTTTAACCAGTTAACTAATTAAATGGGATTTTTACACCTGTAGCACCCCCTCTCCACTTGGTTACCTTCTTTAAAACCAATCTCCTTACAGGTTTTGATGGATAGGTCTGGGTTCTTCTGGATCCCGCCACCCACTCAACTTAATTTTTTCCGATGGATTTATTTGGCAGTGCCTCCACCCCCCTCACTCCTTCTGGCAGGGTCACCAGGGCAGCTTGGGAGGAAAATTCTAACCCAGGGTAATCCCCACGTACTTGCCAGATAGTTGGAGACTCCCAGAAAATAACACAAACACATACACTATATTAAACACAATTATATTAAACAGGAAACAAATATAACATAACAGGGTAAAACACTAATTTTAGGTTCACTGGTGCCCAGCAACTGTATGATTAGTGCCCCTTTGGTACATGTACTTTGTTAGGGCCCTTGATGACTTATATCCACAAAATTCTTCTCTGCAGTGGTTTAGCAGTGAGGCTGACTGGGCCCAGTACAGCCCAAAGGACTCACAAGTGAGAGAAGGTGGTAAATTCCTCCACAGGTTTAATATGCAGCAGATTATAAGATCCCCAAACAAATTCCCTAACTAAAAAATGGTGCACTCACACACTCTATGAATGAGCCTCAGGTTCAGAGAGGACTCAGTAAATACAGAGGGGCTGGTCTCTTCAGGCAGGAATCAGGCAGCTTTGGTCCCAGAATTTCCCCACACCACAAAAGGGTGCAAGGCTCAAGGTGCAAGTTACAACTGCACTAAAATTCATACTGTAATCTCCTACCCCAACATTCAGACACACACACAGCAGGCAGCAGCCCTGAACTAGCAGACAGAACAGAGCTGACCATGTGGTGACTGGTCTCACCTAGGGAGCTGGAAAGCAAACTCAGCCTGGCTGAGGAAGTTTCACAGCAAACTCTACAAACTGGGAATCAACAGTGGAGAAAGTAAACCCAGCTGAGGGATCTTGCTTTCAGGTCCCTAGAGGCTAGTTCTCAGGGGGAAACCCTGCATGCAGGCCTGGGGCTTACTAGCTCCCACACAGCCAGCCTTCCCCTTGTCCTGGCTGGCTCCAGACTCTTCCAACAGTGGCTTCTCCTCCCCCTCTTGAACTCTCTGGGAGGGGCATCTCACTACCTATGGCTTCCTGGGCGGACTCTGTCCTTGATAGGGAGGAGGAGCCAAGGCAAACTCAGAATGCCTCTCCCTGAGCTGCCAGCAGACAGAGCCCCAGGAATCTAGGTAATCTTCTTGGGGTTTACACACCCCTAAAACAAATACCTATTATAATAAGGGCTACGTCCACTTAAAAAAAATAAAAAATCCACAACTCATTTTATATCACACCAAGGGACAACCCATGGTATGCAAGTTACTGTTCATGTCCAAAGCAAGCCTCAGTACTCTGGCTTCATACAGAAACTGCAGCTGATGAATGAAGAAATATTATAGTGTCCAAAGACAATTATCTTTTAGTAAAACCAATCTGACTTATATGAATAATATATGTTAGGATGTCAGGCAGCTATAAGTATAGTTCTTCACTGAAAATAATTTATGTAAAAATGATAAGCTTTCAAGGTGAAAGGTACTCAGAGTGTCATACCTAAGTACAAGGTGGAAAAGCGGGACTAGATTGTTTAGCATAGTAGTTAAGACATTTCAAAAAGCACTATTCAATGTGAAGTGGACAGCTTACACATCATCAGTCACCGGGGGGGGGGGGGGGGGGGGAGGGGAGCAGAGGGGAGAGAGAGAGAGAGAGAGAGAGAGAGAGAAAGTTGAGGCGGAAGTGTATAGTGGTACTCTGAGTACCTTTCCCAGAGCTGAAAAGGAGGAGCTCTCTGTAAACTCAAAGTCTGTCTTTTGCATCAACAGAAATTGGTCCAATAAAAGATATCACTTTACCATGGGCAGTTGGTAAGTTAGGTGAAGGAAGATAAGGGAAGGTTCTTCAAAAGGACTTCAAGAATACCAAGGAACCACTACTGGACATAAGAGAGTCCAGAAAGGACACAGTCAAGCTAGAAATTATCACGTTTCCACACATAAAAGAAAAAAACCAAACACAAAAATCATAAAAATTATCTGGAACGCATGCAAGAAACCCAGAACAACTATCACAAACCTGATGACAGCCATCCAACACAAAAACTAAATGTGGAACCAACTATACCAATTCACAACCCACAGCCCACAATTTCTTGGAGAAACAAAGGCCCCAGGACTCACTGCAACATCACTACAGGACACCCCCACACCATTAGTTTATCATGACTCCCCTTAACTTCTGCAGCTGAATTATCTGTGCTCTCCACAAAGCTGAACTTCTGTCCCACCACCCAACTGATAACATATGTAGCACCAGAATAGGGGTCGGCAGCCTGTGGTTCACAAGCCATCTATGCCTCACTTAGGAGCCAAATATGGCTCGTGACTGGAGCTCAGCTCCCCCCTCCGCAACAGGGAGTCTGTGCTGGTGCTACAGCCTCATGCTGCTCACAAGATTGAAGCCGATGCCGGCTTCCTGCATGGGTGGAGAGGTGGAGAAAACCCCGAGCCTCACCGTGCAATTAGGGAAAAGCTGGAACCACAAATTACTCCATAAACACATGCGAGCTCCCCTTCCACTCCTCCAGATGAAGGAACAAAGCAGTGCACATACTCATTGCCTGGGGGCGTTTTACACTGCTCCATAGGCCAGAATTCAGCTAGTGGAGCAAAGGGAAGCCATGTCTGGGACAGGGAACCTGAGAGCAGCATGGGGCGCCAAAGCAGACCTACCTACCATTTTGCCCATGAAGGACCCGCTGCTGCCCTGGGCATGTCCCCACTGCGCCATGCACCACTCTGCGCCTCCAACTTGCGCACGCCATGCTCTGGGAGAGCCGTGTGGGGCAGCCGGAGAGCCCCGTGGGGCCACTGGAGTCCATCATCGTCCTGAGCACCTTCTTCCTGGTGCTTGCGGGCTTGACCCTGGCCGGCCTGCCCAGAGCCACCGGCCGGACTCCTTGCATTCCTCCATTCCACACTCGGCCCTTGGACTGCTAAGTTATTCTGTAACCCATGTGGAGCAGCGTCTGGCTGCCACGTGGGAGTGACTGTTACTATGAATAAACCCTGTTACAGACTATGGGGGAAAAATGCTGCCAGACCCTGCACCTCCCATCCACCCCCACTGCGCTGAGACACTGCACCCTGAGCCTACTCCTGTCCCCTGCCCCTGGCCAGACACCTACCCCCACTCCGTAGCCAAATACCCCACTGCTAGCCTGCTCCTGCACCCTACCTCCCATCCAGATCCTGCATGCCCATCCCTATCTCACTCACTGGCCACTCTGTCCTGAACACTGGACCTCTCATTTTTTGCTCCACCCCAGAGCCTCGGGAGGGTCTACAAAATCCACTAACCCTGAAACCCCAGAAGAGTTAATCCGACCTGAGGCCTTGAACCTCAGTCCTCCCTGCCCCTTGCTCCCCTGGGGATGAAGCACCAGGCGAGTGAGGTATCTTAGTTGGGAGTCAAAACAGTGAAGGGTGGGGGGTTTTGGAGGACTTGGATTTTTGCTTCTCACTCGTTTGGTCCCCGAGTGATTTTTCTGTGGGTCAGTGGCTCCGACCCAAAAATGGCTCCCCACCCCCGCCATAAATAAAGACAATGTTGAAACCTTATGTGTTGGGCATAATATTTTACTTTATTTAAAAATGAAGCCTAGCTAACAAGTCACCAATTGGGGCCCAGCCCCCATCTGGCTGCAGCATCATAACATTCCTGCACCCTACCCCCACCCCAACCTTGAGTCCATCATACCCCTGAACCCCCTGCCCTAAGCCCCTCATACTCCCATACCCCCAAAGTCCTGCGCCCCCATATCCCCAGATTCCTGCCATAAAACTGACAGAAGACAGCCTGAATGCGTACATGAAGCTGGATTTGACCAGTTATAATGTAAACTTCAAAGAAATGTGTGAAAAGATGCAGCAGCAGAAGGCCCATTAAATAAAGTCAGTGCGTACAATGTTTCATTTATGCTATTATTAATCATTATGTCAGTTATCAAAAATAAGCTGTATATCTTCAGTCATGCAAATGGGTATTCTTATACAGCTCTTTGTTGACCACTTGTGAATTTTGATGTAGTTTGGCTCTTTGGTTTGAAAGGGTTGCTGACCTCTGCACAAGTAGTATTCTTCTGCTGACTCCATGTCAAAGAATTATTTCACACTATTGATGATACCACCCACAACTTGCACATCCCCACTGACAGTCATAAGAAAAAGACACCCCATAGCATAGAAAACCATATTCTGGATTAATACATTTGGATGGATAAGCTTGAAAACTTGTTTCTCTCACCAATAAAAGTTGATCCAATAAACTTTTGGGCTGTGTCTAAACTACATTCCTTTTCTTGGAAAAGGGATGTAAATTAGACACTTCGAAATTGCAAATAAAGCTGGGATTTAAATTTCTCATGCTTCATCTGCATAATGGCGGCCATGGGTTTTTTTCAAAACAGGGCTTTTCAAAAGAAAAACGGCCCTTTAGACAGGGATTGATCGAAAATAAAACCCTTTTTCGAAAGATCCTATACTCGCGGTTTTTCTTCCCCACAGGAAGAAATCTCCAAATGCATCTTCCTGGGTTCTCAAAGCGGTTTTTGCATTCGGGTAATGGCAGCAATACCAATCCAAGGTTAGGGAAATCTGACCTTGGGGAGTTTTAAACAGAAGCCTTTAATGGCAGGGTATTTTAAAGTCTTTTGCAGGCCCCCCATCTTCTGCACTAGGAGTGACAAAGTGGTGAACAGCCTTGACAACAGGGCTCAGTGATGTAGCTATTCCAGTGTAACTTGTTAGCGGATACTGGCAGAAGAGGACTGCCAATCAGTGTAGTTAGCATCTTCACTGAATGCTGCTGCATTTAATTATAGATAAAGCCATCACCTCACCCACTTTGTCAAATGACAGTGCCTCAAACAAGCTGGACTATTGCTGTCAAAAGAAAATAAATGAATGGAATGTGTCCTAAGTAGGGATGTTAACGGGTAACCAGTTAACTGTTAAGCATCACCTTTAGTGGGTAATGATTAACCAGCACCTAGGGAGCAGCCCCCTGCCTGCGGAGGCTGCTCCAGCCCCACTAGACCCATGTGGGGCTGCTGTGGCTCCAAGCCCAGACAGCAGCTAGGCTAAAACAGCCCCTCTACCACAGGGGGGAGCCACTCCAGCTCAGCTGCAGCAGGGGGAGAGGTTGCTCCCTCTCCTGCCCCCATTTAATCAGTTAAGTATAAATGCCCACAAAATAAATTGCTGCATTTCTGCCTTGCCCCTCTCAATACCTGTGGAGTTACTGTACAGCTCACTTCTTTTAATTAGAAAGATTACCAAATTACTCTGACAGGCCTTTTCTACTATTTTAAATCATTTAATCAACATTGTGATAAACTGAGAGTCAAGATTTATTAGATGAACCATTACTAGATGAGCCATGAAAGTGACGGAATTCATGATTTGCATTCCGTCTACAGGGTAGAATTCAGCACTCTGGACTCTATTTTTAACATGGGGGCCAATGTCAAAGCTAAGCCGAGCAGAGACACTGTCCTAAGTAGATTTTTAGGGAACAACATATATACTTATGGACAGCTTGTCACTTTTCATAGATCTTTTTTAAAAGCAGGATCTGGATGCTGCAGTTTTTTGAGGCATCCTTTAATCTCTGGAGAACATTGCATATCAAAATTAGTATCTGAGGGGGGAGGCTGTGAAACTTACATGAAGATAATATGGACTTGAACCTTTGGCGTTTTAGCAACAATTTGGGATAAAGAATTATATGTGCGAACTGAGAAAGCATCTGGTAGATATATGTCAGAAAGTGTTCCTTCAACCTTTAGTAACCAAGTAAAATACAGGAAAGTATAAAAATCCAGAAGATAACAGCAACATGAGCAATATGAACCTGACTAGACTTTATAAATGATGCCAGACAAAAAAACCCTGCCTTTCTGAAAGAGCTAAACAATTACTAGATGCAGGGATTCATTAGATGTAATGAATCAAATTCAGTTATGGAAAGAGTGAGGGCAAATCTCATTCAGACCCATCATGTTTGTATCTAATCATGCCAGAGATGAAACAGTCCTAGAGCCTTAAAAGTTCCAGTAGACCATTAAATACTCAACTTTTCCAATGCAAAGAAAAGAGGGCACGTCTGGTTCCATCAAGAGCTCTTTAATGACCTGAAAAATGCAACAGGATTCTACAAAATGTGGAAACATATAGAAATCACTATGGAGCAGTACAAATGTGTAGAACAAAAATCAGACAGGCTAATGCAAAATGAGTTACACCTAGCAAGGGACATAAAAGGCAAAAGGAGAGGTTCTTTAAAACATCAGAAACAAGAAAAAGCTGAAGGAAAGTGTAAGTCCTCTATCTGGAAAGGAAGGTAATGACAACAGCAAGAAGGCTGAGGACTTTAATGCCCGTTTGCTTTGGTCTTTACTAAGAAGGATACTCAAGAAAATTAATATTTACAACAAAAGGAAAGGAATGAAAACCAAAACAGGGAACAAACAGGTTAAAGACCATTCAGATAAGTTATCTGTAGTCAAGTCAGCAGTGCCTGATTAAATCCATCCTATGATACTTGAAGTAACTGAACCAATCTTGGAACCACTAGCAATTATCTTTGAGAACTCATGGAATATAGGTGAGGTCCCAGAGAAACAGAGAAGGACAAACATAGTACTTATCTTTAAAAGGGGAAACAAAGAGGGTCTAGGGATGTGTCAAGAGCAAAGCATATCAAAGCAATCTAATTTCCTTCTTTGACAGGGTTATTGCCCCAGTTGATGACTGAAAGCAGCGTGCATGCGTGCATGTATGTAGATATATTTTGATTTATATAAGAGATGTCAATGAGTAGTTGACCAGACAATTAACCAATAAGCCTGGGCTTATTCTTTGTTGACTACTCACATTCTCCCTCCTTGCTGCTTCTGATACAGAGGCAGCAAGGGGGGGAGCAGGAGCCGGTGCTGTGGGGAGCCGGCTTAAAAGCTGGTTCCCCCCAGCACCAGCTCTGTGGTGCCGCCTCCCCCACCCTACATTGCTGACTTTATCAGAGGCCCTGGCTCGCCACAGGTAGAGGTTGCTTCATGGCAGCAGTCTCTGCCCATGTGGGGTTCGAGCTCCCCACAAAGAGCCTCTGTCCCCGCCCAGCCTCCCCAGCAGCTTCTGTCCATGGGGAGCTTGGACCCCCACAGACAAGGGCAGCTGCCACCCCATGCTACTGCCTCTGTATTGGAGGCAACAGTGTGGGGCAGCAGACAGCTAGTCCATGAGGGGAGCAGGTTTTTTAACAGGAGACTCCCCAGGAGTGGGAACAGAGCACACTGGCTGCCGGTCCTGCCCCTGGGGACTACAGACTAGTTGATTAACTGCTAAGAAATCATGCGGTAAGTCAACTATTCTATTACCCGCTATCTAACCTCCCTACTTTATATAACTGGGTTCAAATCCAAATTAGCTATGTTTATGGACGATAGGACTATCATTAGCTATTAGTTAAGATGATCAGGGAAGCTGAGTGTCCCAAAACCTCAGACTATCAGAAGCTGGGACTGGATGACAAGGGATGGTTCACTCTCTCTAAGCATCTGGCCTCAACCACTGTCAAAAGACAGGACGCCTGGGCTAAATGGACCACTGGTCTGACCCAATGTGGCTATTAGGTTCTTAATAAGACTTTTGTCACAGACCCACATGGCATTCAAAAGTAAACTAGGGAAATGGGATCTAGATTAAATTACTGTAGGATGGGCGCACAACGGGACTTCCGGAAAGGGACTTCCCTTCGCACTCACCAGCAGTGGGAAATGGAGCAACACAGCTGGAAGAACCTTTTGTATGACATTTTAAGATATTAATTTTGTGCTATTATTAAAGAACTGCAAGACTGATCTGGCATTGCTGGGTCCTTCAGGGCAGGGGGCTGGAGGTGGGAGGTTTAGGGTCAGGTCAAGGGCCTTCAGGTGTGGGTAGCGTTGCAGGTGTCCAGTATTCACCCGGACAGTCCGGTATTTTCACCTCCTGTCTGCTAAAAAAAAAAATCAGAGAATTTTTCAGAGAATATTTTTCAGAGAAATTCAGAGAATATTTTCTGATTTTTTTTCCCCAGCCAGGAGGCGAAAATGCCAGGCACCTGGCAACCCTACAAACACTCAGTGCCCGGCCTCCCCTTCCCCCCCCCAAGTTTCCCCCATCTCCCAACACCCCCAGACCACAACCCCATGCTTACCTGGTTCTGCAAGGCTGACGGCACAAAATGGCTGCCGACCAAGGGGCTTCCCCTGGGTCTTAGTGCTCAACCGCTCCCCTGTTCCTATCCCTGCACTCACTCTTAAAGGGGACATGCTGTTTGAATGCTGTTTTATTTAAAAAAAATTTCCCCTCAACAATTTTGGTCTCTCCCCCCTCCCCTTTTTTCCCCCCCTTCAACAGAATTTTTTCCCGGTGTTCCTTTTTTTTTGGGGGGGTGGGGTTGGTATTTTTGTTACAACCATCTGGCAACCCTAGGTGTGAGGCTGCTCCCTTGGACAGGTCTGCTGGCACTACACTGTCCAGCTGCTGTCCTTGGGGCTGGAGCATTTATTGCCCCACTGCTGCCATTCTGGAATGTAACTGTCCCTGTTATCAGACTCCTCCATTTCCATTTTATGAGAAACAGTCAGATTCCAGGCACATCCCATTTTCCTGGCACAACCAAACCCTGACATTGCTTTAAGTTATGATAAGAGGTAACTGCCTACCAACTTGGTGGTCCTAGATCTTACCATTTAGGAGAAGGTCTTGAACAAACAGACTTATGGGTGAATGAACAGATAGAAACACAAACTGCCTCAAATATATAGTAGATTAAAGATTTGACCCAAAAGACTCAGCCTAACAGACCTTTTAAAACAATAGTACAGTTTATAAAAAACTCTTTACAGAAAAGGAAATGACGCGTAGTGAAAGCACTGTATGTCCGTTTAAAGTATCATGAGCCCACAATTCTTATGGGAATCTGTACAAAAAGAGCTATGAAATCTTTGCCATTGCTGCCTACAAGAAGTGCTGTTGCCTGCAATTTTGACTTAAGTTATTTTAAAATAATATTTTTCGATGGAAGAAAAAACCCCACAAACCTTGAACACAAGCCATGCTCAGGCTTTTCTCCTTCTCAAGTAAAATGATTTTTAAATCAACTTTGGTTAATAAGTCTATCAGTCACCATCTTTTAAGTTCTATTAAGCTTGAATTTTACCAGTCTCTCCTAACCCTCAGGAATCTTGCACTCAGCTTTTTGAGTCTACATGAGACTCACATTTTAAACGGTGACAGTGTCAATACATATTTGGCAACTAAATATACACTGGACCTGATTCATCACTGCATTACTTTAATTTTACAGCAGTGTACACCCATTACAATTAGTGGTGAATCAAGATAATTATTTTCTTGATATGCTGTAAAGGGCTGTCCTTTCATATAATCTAGAAGTTTATTGATGTCACACTAGTAATATTTTAAACTAACAATCTACATATACAGCATGCAGTAATAAATATTTTAAAGTGTCTCAATCTTGTTTTTTAATTGTTCAAGTCAGAAGGCCCTAATGCCTTTATTAATTAAGAATCAAAATATTATTTAAAAAAAATGAGTTCTAGAAGTACCAAAAAGATATGAATGAGAAGTTTCATTATCTTTCTATTTTCCTCAATTAAGTGCTCAGGAAAGGTGATACTTCTGGAAACTGAAGTCCTGTCAATCTATAGAACAGCACAGTCCTATTTCTGAAATCATGTAGGCCAAACTCAACCCTGCAGTCACATTACAAATTTAAAAAAAAACTAAAGAAATTGTATATTTGAGAGGTTTCTCTCTACTTCCTGATGGAGATCTTCCCAACTCTTGTGATTGTGCCATGAGTTTTGCAATACTTGGTATTTTAGTAAAGCCCTAACTTTTGGAGACATGAATAAATGAGACCCTATACTTGCATATCCTTTAAAAAAATAATTTCTAGCATGGGTGGTTGGTGCTGCTGAGGTCAGGGCCCGCAGCCCCACCTATAGCCCTCCCCCTCTGCTGAAGACCCGCCCCCAGAGGGAATGGAGGGGGGGGGGGGGACAGTGAGCCGAGCACAGCCACCTCATGGGAGGAGAGGAGGCAGTGCCCAAGCACATCCCAGACTCCCCGGAGCACTGGGGAGGGACAGAGAAGCGGGGCAGTGCACCAAGCATTCTCCCCACCTCCCTAGAGCTCCAGATAGGGGCAGAGAGGCGAGGGGAGCATGCACACAGCGCAGCTCCCCGATCACCGGGGAAAGGAGGGGCAGAGAAGTAGGGCAGAATGCCAAGCGCTACTCAACCTCCCACCTCCCCAGAGCACCGGGGATGGGCAGAGAGGTGTTCTGGGCAGACTGTAGGTAAGGCCAGGCTGGCAGTTTGGGAGGCAGAGCTTTCCGTCACCTAAGCCACCAGACGCCCATAGTTTCTAGAACTCATTTTTGTGGAGAAAAGCATGAAAATGGGACCCCTAATGTATCTTAAAGGCTCATAGCCCAGAAGAATCCCCAAGAATAAAAAATCCAGAATTCTTCTTGTTGAAAT
This sequence comes from Pelodiscus sinensis, assembly GCF_052426305.1. NCBI lineage: Eukaryota > Metazoa > Chordata > Testudines > Trionychidae > Pelodiscus > Pelodiscus sinensis. Next base: position 178,858,002 of record NC_143053.1, on the reverse strand, counting down.
CATTAGTTTTGAACATTTGAGGTTGGTAATACTAATTTGTTTAATATACATTCTGTCAAGAGTGAGCAGTCGCAATCCAATCTTGCGGATCCTATTCCCCTAAATTGACTTCAGTGGAACTATTCATATTATTAAGGGGTTCAGGATCAGAATCCTAAATGATGAATTTTTGCAGTTTTTAAATGTGGTTGAAAATAAAATGAATCCTGAGCTTGTTTTCTGAACCTACCATATCTGGAATTAGTTAAACACAAGGATGTTTATATAATTATGTGGCTAAATTAACATGCACACACATTTCTTACTAAGTAAGAGATAGAGATGAAGTTTTTTGGGCCACTGGATTCTTTCCTTATATGCAAATACAGGTAAAAAAAAACCTCAGATGAAAGATACTATATTCTCCATCTCTTTACAAATAAGTAATTAAGTTCCATAATATTTCCTCTCAAGTAGGTCAACGTCATTTATCCCTGGGGGAATTCTTTCTGTACCAAAAAATTAAAAATTCTGCACACATTATTTTAAAATTCTTCAAAAATCTGTATATTTAATTTGTGAAAATAACTCAATATAAATCATACCAATTTCAACTATTTTGGTAATTTATTTCAAAATCCCTATCAACAACTACATCTGTAATAATGCAGACAAAAAAAGATTCAGAAAATGCTTTTTTTTTTTTTTTTTTTTAAACAAATAGATTCCTTACTAGGTATATTAATACAGAACTCTGATTAATAAGTCATTTAAACTACAGTACAAAACCATATTTCCTGCAACCCTCAGAAGCAGTGAAAAGGCCTCTGGGAGTCAGGGGTAGCAGAGCTGTGGGAGAGGGATGTAAGTGCAAGATAGTAGCCTGGATGTGAACTTCGGAGTATTGTTGGCCATGGGTGGGAAAAAATACGGAGCTCAGCCATGCCCCCTTTCACTCTATAGCTTTGCAACTCCTCCTGTGTTCTTGTCCTCTTCCTCCTCTGTCTTTGCAGCCCAGCACCTCTCCACCCATTCAGTCCCTGCTTTAGATTAGCCTCTCCCCACAACCCTTATAAGCCCATCTGACCAAGCAGCGGACACACACAGTCTTTCCATTGTCACTGTCTCCTAACCTGGCCTGACAAGCCCTGTGAAGAAGACAGGCACTCCCTCCTCCCTATTGTAGTTGGGGCTGGCCAAGAGACACAGCCCTGTCCCAGCCCCACAGCACCCACTGGTGGGCAAAATGTGAAATTACAAAAACTCTTCAGCAGAAGTTATTTTCTCGCCCGCACTCTCCCTCCTAAAAATTTAAAATAGGCACAGCACATAAAATATGTGCATGCATAGTAGTGCAAAATTCCTCCAGAAGTAATCATTTCTGTTTTACAGATGAGGAAACAGATAAGTGGTTTGACCACGGTCATGTGCCAGTCAGTTGCTACAGTGTGACTGATATGTTCAGTAAAGAAAACGAGCAAATTGTTCGCAGTCAAACAACAAGTGGTCTGTAGCACTGTAGAGATAAACTTTAGAGTTGTCCAAAGAATATATGAATAATCCATTCATAACTACGAACTCAAAGCAGAACATGACAAATACTATGCAATCATCATTTTATACATAGCAAAGAATTCTGCCATATTACTTTAAGGAAAGTAAACAAATTTTCACCACCACTGCCCCCAAACAATTCATAAAATATCTAATTATAACTAATTCACCTTGGGGATAGAAATTTATAGTCCAAATTTCATACCCTAGCCCACATTTTTATGCTCAGTCTATAAAACTCTGAAAATAGGGAGCTTGTAACAGAAATCATGAGATGCTCAACCTTAATGGTACCTGAGACCTCCTCTATAACACTATATTTCACAGTATATTAATCTTTTTTTCTAGATTGTTTTGCAGGAACACAGTAAACAGCTTCCTCATCAATAACAGTACATAAAACAGTGATGAGAAAACCATCCCATTAAAATAAAAAAGCCACAACAAAGTTTACATACCACTATTTATCTAGTTTCTGATGCTGACTTCAAAAATAAAACACATTCAAAATACAATGCTGAGATACAAGAAGATTCCAGATACCATTAGTTACATGGGTTAAATCTCTAATACCTACTGCACCACTAGCATTTCAGCTACTTAGATAAGCCAATACAGAAATAAAACACTTAAAACCACATTCACCAAACAAGAACACTCTAGCAGAGAAGCAGATTGCATCACAGAATAAGACACGCAAATGCCCTGGGAGAACTTGCTTCATTTGGAGGGAGAAGGAGGCCTCCAACTGCACACCCCTAGTTGTCATGTACCACCCCACACTGGAATGCATATGGATTATTATTAAACCCTTAACTCGAGGGGGGAGCCACATCCTGAAAGGAATCTTCTTTGACTCCTGCCCCCCACTTCTGGACTTCAAACAACCCTCACTTTTCCCAAGTTCATCATCATCAGAAGCAAGCTCCCAACGAATCAGGACACAAAGATGCACCAGCCACTGCCGAGCACCACATATCTCAACTACTCAATGATCAATATGCCCACAATGCACTTCTCAAGATCTATGGATCCTCCATATGCCTATCACATGGCGTGCCTCATCCAGTGCCCTTAGGGTTGCCAGGTGTCCAGTATTCAACCGGACAGTCAGGTTTTGGGGCCCTCTGTCCGGTAAAAAAAGTTCAGAAAATACCAGTCATGTGCAATGTCCGGTATTTTCTGGTTTTCCAGCTGGGCGCCCGACGGAAGCCTGGCAGGGGTGGGCAGAGTGGCTGGGAGGAGGGGCGCGATCAGCGCTTGGAGCCTCTGGTTGCATCTGACGTAGGAGTGACACCTTGAGGAGGAGGAGAAACGCTGTCCATGCTCCTGAGCGCCGTTCACGCGTGTTGTGGAGCCGTAGCCAGACCGCGGGGACCGTGTGCTCAACTCCCTCCCGGCCAACCCTGCTTCCTGCTGGCCGGTTCTTCTCTTCCCAATCTCCCCCAGCCAGCCCCGCTCCCCCCCGACCAACCCGACCCCCTCCCGGCCAACCCTGCTTCCTGCTGGCCGGTTCTCCTCTTCCCAATCTCCCCCAGCCAGCCCCGCTCCCCCCAACCAACCCGAACCCCTCCCGGCCAACCCTGCTTCCTGCCAGCCGGTTCTCCTCTTCCCAATCTCCCCCAACTAGCCCCACTGCCCCCCAACCAGCCCCGCTTCCTGCCAGCCGCCCCCCTGATCTCCCTCAGCCAGCCCCGCTGCCCCCTCCCCCTCCCACCAATCTCCCCCGGACAGCCCCGCTGCCCCCGACTGCCCCCCGACCAGCTCTGCTTCCCGCTGGCCACCCCCCGATCTCCCCCGGCCAGCCCCGCTGCTCCGACTCCCACCTCCCCCGACAGCCCTTCTTCCCGTTTGCCCCCCCCCCCCCGCCCCTTCCCGGCCAGCCCCGCTCCCCTCCTGGCAGGTCCCTCCCCCTTCCCCCATCAAGTGTGTCCGGTGTTTTTTCTGAAGCTACCTGGTAACCTAAGTGCCCTTAATCACCCAACAACCACCATCTGAATGAAACAAGACAATCGTTATGCTCTCAAATGCTCTCTCTCCAAAGATGATAAAATAGACACCATATCACCTGTTGATGAACACTTTTCACACACAAAAAAAATACACATTTCACATCCCAGATAATGCCCGTCAGGTGTCTGAAGATATAACCACAGCAGAAAATACTTAGAAGTGAAAAACTGAAGGGGTTGGAGAGAAAGAAAACAAGGTTTTAAATGATTAGTCAACACTTGCTATAAGCAGTTCTCCCAAAAAAAAGTACTTCAGAGAAATGCACTCAGATAATCTAAATCTACTAAAACATTGATGAAATGAACTATAATTGTCTTGTTTTCAGAACTATCTGCATGAATCTAAAGGATGACATGGAACATGATAGGTAAATCACAGCAGTTTCATCATCTGCTTCAAGATTATTTATTTTTGTCTAAATAGCGATTTTGACACTGCTACAAGCAAATGTTTTAAACAAAATAAGACTCGTGAAGGAAAATGACAGCTCTGTGTTCTATCATACAAATTCCTGATAAATATAGCTCTCTCTCACTGGCATCTGACATTAAATTGGATATCCAGTTATATCCATAAAATGAACAACAAATAATGTGCATCCTTTTGCACATACATGATTTTCTTAATCATTGCCAGCTCCCATTCCTTGAATGGATGATCAGTTCTGCTGAACAATGAATTTAAGAGATGAGAAGGGACAGAGACACCATTTCCTCAGCCTCTTTTGGCATGCCAGTTGTCCCCAAGAATGTTTGATGGCCCACATTTTAAACTCAGGTCTGTGAGTTTTCTGATCACATCCTGGCCTCGTGTCTGCTGAAACTTTGTGGCCCGTGAAGCTAAGTAGGACTACAGTCATCTCAGCCAAGACATCCAATGGAACCCAGAATGGAGCATTGCCTGGCTGGACTGATTAGTCCAACATGCTGTCTAAATGCAACAGGAAATTTCCTGTTATTGCTGCTTCGGACCCTACTCAGTATTTCAATCACTGAGTTCTGAGCCAAATGTTAGTACATTGTTCTAATATAAACTAATCCACCATTTTACTTCCTGTTGCTTGATTTTAAGATCAACAAATGAAAACTGCATTCCTGTACAGAAACACATTTTTATATTTGTGAAACCAATTTGTCTTTCACGTTGCTGTATATTCAAAACAATATAAAACTTGAAAGCTGCTATTAATATTATAGGAAAACAGTAAACCAGGACATTTTACTATGAACTTTTATTCAAGAAAGAAAGCTCTCAAAAACTTAAATAAATGTCATCAATTTCTAATGCAACGAATTGTATTCATATGGGAGCACATTCCTGTGACCACAAGGAAATCTTGGTTATAATTTACATATCTATATTCTCTGGTTTGAACACTACAGTAGATAAAATTATTGGGTATGCCAGTCTAGGAAAAAAATCAAAATTATTTCAAGAATTTTAAATGGCCTTTATAATTGAAAAAATAATTTAACTAGCATATAGTCCTTTTTTAAAAGAATTCAAAACAAGCTGAACTATGAAAGAGACATGAATGAGGAACTGTATAACTATATTCTTGCATAGCTTCTGATAACGTATATCAGAATAAATTAGGCTTCTTTGATAATGCATTTTCTACAATTTGAAAAAAAAGCCCCACATGGGTAGTTAATAGGTTTATGGTATATAGGGAGAGAGTAATACTTTACCTTTATACAATATTTTTCATCCAAGGATCTGAGCACTGTACCAAAGGTGACACTACTCTCAATGGGACACAGCCAGCCTGACTCAATTAGCGTCATTAACACTGGTCCTACAACAGACAGGTTTGCTGTTGTATATATTCTGGATTCTGTAATTTTCACTCCAAGTCATCTGATGAAGTGGGTTTTACCCACAAAAGCTCATGATAAAATACATTTGTTAGTCTCTAAGGTGCCTCTGTATACAGGTAGGGTAATTAAGACACAAAGTTTTGTGACTTGCTCAGGTTATTCTAAGAACAACAAGTAGTCCTGTGGTATCTTACAGACCAGCAAAAATATTATCATCATGAGTTTTCATAGGTAAAATTATGAAACACAGATGAGTCATTCAATGGAAACACAAGGAGCAGAATCCATGTCTTGATGTCCAAATTCCTATTCTCATTGCTCTTGGGGAGGAGGGGGCAGGGTGTGAGCAGGGGCAGAAATTAACTTTTGGGTGAAGAAGAGGGGCTGGAAGGGAAAAATCAGATGGGGGGATGATTAGAGCTGGGATTTGGGGGCCAGCTAAGGCTAGCCTGACACCAGAAGTGGTTTTCTGGTATAGATTTGCCCTGAAATGGAATTCTGTTCCTTTGTCTGAAAGTCTCCCACAGCCCTTAACACTGAGGTATGGATTCCACCTTGGCTGTGTGATTCTTGGCTAATTATTACAAGAATACCTCACTCTTACAGAGCACTTTTCACAGCTATCCATCTCAAAGTACTTTACAGAAATGGACAGCATTGTCAGCCTTATTTTACAGATGGGGAAACTGAGGCAAAGAAAAGCAATGGGACTTGTTCAAGGTCACTTAGTAGGCCAGGGAATTGCTGGGAACAGCACTCAGACCTCCTGAATTCCCATCTAGTGCCACTAGGCCAACTGTCACTGTAGGATTACCAGAGAGTTATAATGGGGGCACCCAATTCCTAGTAGCAGAAATGCCCTGATACCCTATGCAAGGGTCTTCCTAGAAAGTGGCAAACTAATATAGGGGCCCTGTTCCATGTCTTGCTATAGCCTTTGCATTCCAGCATTTCAGACATTCTCTAATTCCTGGTGCCTTGACAGTCAAAGCATGAGTTAGAGCAGCCCTATGATTGCTCTTATTTACACTAGGACCTAGGTAAGCCTCCAGTTGTTTCATAAATGGGGAACACAACAGCTTAAAGCTACATTCTTTCCTTGTTTTCCCCCTTAATCCTGCTGCAAACAGGGCTGGGACAAATGAAAACTGGGACATGTGTGTCTAAAACAGAAGAGAGAACACAGCAATGAACCAGCCTAGCATAAATGAATTAACAAGTGAAGTGAAGAGAGAGCTAATAATCCTTTTAGGAAGATAGGATATTTTTATACTCCAATATTTTACTTTAAAACCCAGATAATCAAGTCCACACAGAGGTTTTAAATCCCACAAAGAAACTAACATGTTTGATTCGTGCATTAAGCAGCTGCTGAAACTAAATAAGGTGCAGTTAGAAAATAACTATCAGAAGGCAAGTTATAAGCATTCTGAATGGAATATTTTAGATTTCATGAATGATTTTGGACACAAAAAGGCTACATAATCCTATCTAGTCTTTTTTCCCCTCCTCATTCACTTTTACACTGGCAGCCAACTGAAGCTAGAAATGCACCTTTGTTACATATGCAACTATCCAAATGTCTATGCATGCAAAGTGGGCATCTTCCCATTGCTGGATATGCAAATATGATTCAAGGTGTTACTTGCTGTACATTCAAGTTTTGGGAAAGGAAACAAAATGCTAACTGGGCAAGAACACAAACTGTCACAAAGAGAAACAAAAGACAAGACTATGTAGCACTTTAAAGACTAACAAGATGGTTTATTAGGTGGGCCAGACCCACTTCCTCAGATCAAACTGACCCACGAAAGCTTATCACCTAATAAACCATCTTGTTAGTCTTTAAAGTGCTACATAGTCCTGTCTTTTGTTTCAGCTAGACCAGACTAACATGGCTACATCTCTATTACTATGTCACAAAGAAAAGATTAAATAATAGACTATACCACTTTGTCAGTGCCCCTCAGGGTCCTGTCTACGCCTCCCCACTGCTTTTTTTTTTTTCCTGCATCCTTCCTCTCCTTTGGTGACCTTACATGGGTTCAGTTGCCCTCGTTCTAGCTGGAGTATTCAATACTTTTTTTTGCCTCCATCTTCACAGAGAAGGTCAGCTCCCAGACTGCTGCACTTGGCAGCACAGTATGGGAAGGAGATGGGCAGCCCTTAGCGGTGAAAGAACAGGTGAAGGGCTATTTAGAAAAGCTGGACATGCAAAAGTCCATGAAGCTGGATCTGATACATCCCAGGGTGCTGAGAGTGTTGGATAATGTGATGACAGAGCCACTGACCATTATATTTGAAACAATGAGGGGAAGTCCCGGATGACTGAGAAAAGGCAAATGTAACACCCATCTTTTACAAAGGGAAGAAGGAGATCCCAGGGAACTGTAGACCAGTCGGCCTCACCACACTCCCTAGAAAAATCATGGAGCAGGTCCACAAGAAATCCATTCTGAAACGCTTGGAGGAGAGGAAGGTGGTCATGAACAGTCAACACTGTTTCACCAAGGGCAAGTCATGCCTGACCAATCTAATTGCTTTCTATTTTATGAACTGGCAGTGTAGATGTGGGGAAAGCAATGAATAGGACATACCTTGACTTTAGCAAAGCTTTTGATATTGTGTCCCACAGTATTCTTGATAGGAAGTTAAAGAAGTATAGCTTGGATGAATGGACTATAAGGTGGACAGAAAGTTGGCTAAATCATTGGGCTCAACAGGTAGTGATCAGTGGCTTGCTGTCTAGTGGGCACCCTACATCAATGAAGTGCTCTAGGGATTGTCTTGGAGCCAGTTTTGTTCAACATCTTTATGAATGGTTGGAATGATGGCATGGATTGCAAGCTTATGGTTGACACTGAAGTGGGAGGAGAGGTAGATATGTTGGAGGGTAGGAATAGGGTCAAAAGTGACCTAGACAAATTGGAGGATTGGGCCAAAAGAAATCTGACATTTGACAAGGACATGTGCAGAGTCCTATACCTAGGACAGAAGAATCCCATGAACTGTCAGAGGCTAGAGACTGCCTGGCTAAGCAGCACTTCTGAAGAAAAGGACCTGGGGATTACAGTGGATGAGAAGCTGGATATCAGGGACCAGGGGAAATCTATCCAAGCTCTTGCTTCCATAAAATGAAAGTATCTGAGAAAAATCACTTTCCTTCTTTAATCCCTTTTCTTCCTTTCTCTTTCCAAATTTCCCTTGACCCAAATCACTCAAATCCCTGTTACAAAATATAGTAAAATGCTGAAAGCAAACAAGTCTAAAGAAAATCACTCCACACAGAATGAGTGAAATGTCTAAAAGTAAAGCACACAGGGTGAGTAGAAATAAATAGTTACTCTTCTGTAAAAGGCAACAAGCTTTGGGATTCGGAGTTACTTTTCCACCCAATAAAAAGCATCAAGACTGCTTCTAAAAATAACTGCAACTATGTATTGTTAAATCAAGCTAATATGGTGTGATTTACTAGTCCACTCAATTTCTAATGCATCAGTCAGTGTAGTATTTAGGAATTATAGGACTTCTGTCTCACACACAAAATAAATTGAGGTTCATAAAATAAACACTAGAAATAGTTATTTACATCTAAAAGTTAGTCTACACAAAGCAGCAACTAACTACTGGGACATTATTTCTGAAGTGTTCTAATATGTTGTGCATTAATTGGTCTGTGTAGATTCTGCTGGTGCATGCTGAAATTTCCCTAATACACTTTAATGTAGTACCTTTTCAAACAGCACTACATTAAAGCACACTGGAGAACACTGTAAAGAGATAATCATTATAGGACACACACACACACACACACACACACACACACACACACACACACTTATTCATACGCTTTATAGTATACATAGTATATATAACAAGTAATGTGTATAATATACACTACCCATACTGTATATACAAAAAGGAAGCCTGGAAGACTCTTCCCTCCCTTCTCTCTCTCCCCCCCGCCCCCGCCATTTTTACATCCACTACACAAAACTTTAAAGAAATTCTTAACATAAGTCTCTGAAAATGAGATATACCCAAAAAAATCCATCTATACATAATACACATTAGTATTGTCCTTTTGAAGATACATGATGTGTCTATTCTAGGCCTGGGCAAAATACAGCCCATGAGCCAGATCCGGCCCACCAAGCCACCAGATCCGGCCTGACAACACTGTGGAGAGCTACAGGCAGGTTTCATGCTTGCCTCGTCCCACCTGCATGTGGATCAGAAATGTGACTGTGGGGCAGCACCTGGCCAATGGGAACTGCCTTTTTCAATAACTGGCAGCCATGAAGCACAAGGGGCTCCTAATAATTATTCACAGAGCACATGGCTGCAGCCTGTGCGGGGGCACAGCAGGCAGGGAGGCTGATTAAGGAATGGGCTGCTGGCTGGTAAGTCTCCTGGCCAGAGGCTGCCTCTGGCACCCCAGCACCTTCCTTCCCCGACCTTCTGCCTTCCCACTTCTGCCCCCTACTCCACATACCCAAATCCTCTGCCCTTTCCTGTACCCATACCCCCTCCCCAATCACAGTCCTCTCCTCCCCTAGCTCACAATCCAAATCCCTGTACCTTTTCCTGTACCCCATTCCATGCCTTAGGTCACAATCCAACCCTCTGCACCCCAGTCCAGTGCCCCAGGTCACAACTGCCTCCTTAGCCCAAGCTTCCTTCTGCACTCAACCTCCATCCTAGGGTGTGTCGACACACCCCTAGATCCCCCACCTCCTCCATTAATATCATGGAAGAGTGCAGCCCTCAACCACTTTCCAAATTCTTGGAGTGGCCCCCTGCCAAAAATTATTGCCCATCCTTGCACTATTCAGTCCTTCTCTAGGTTTATGCCCTTCATACTTGTGACTATCTACTCCCAGTAAATTTTGCTGGGTCATTCTGTGCTTATTTTTCAAGACAAGCGTGTGGAAAAGGCATTTTGAAGTAAAATGTGTTGTAGGCAGTTCCACAGCCAAGGGCCTATGAACCCCAAGAATTTTGTTCCTGCAGCCTTATTAGAAATTAGTCAAAGTATAAGAAGGCTCTCTCTCTCTCTCTCACACACTCACACTCACACTCACACACAGGTCTCTTCTCCAAGATACATAAGAGGGAGGGGTATCAAAATGCACAACGCTGATTTCACAAATCATCAGCGCTACTGACTTCAATGGGAGCAAACAGGCCCCACTGAGCACTATTGAAAATCCCGCCTAGTATGCAAAAATGGATTTCTGTTTGTAATAATTAGAAATCTGCGAAACTCTTGCCCATTCTGTTAAGATAGTGGTTTTCAAACTGGGTCTTGAGACTCAAGAGGGATTGTTAGAAACTTCACAGAGGGTCTTCAAAATATCAACCATCACATCAAGCATAAACAGACTCTTCAGTAAGAAGCAAGGCTGCCCCTCTCACTGATATCTGTAAGTTCTCATACTCTTTTTCTTAAAAGCATTATTAACAGCACATGTTTATGTAAAGTACACATTTACTCTTATCAATTAGTTTCTCAGTTAAGGGTCTGCGTTTAACACTGCATTTGAAAAGGGGTCCATCTACAAAAAATGTTTAAGAAATTCAGCTTTATGAAGCTTGTGAGAGTCATGCATTAAGTGAAAGCTCTGCTGAATCTCTTTTATAATGTCTGATGACAGGAAGATTTTGCTCTGGGCTGTCTGGAACTGCTTCCCCAATTAAAGTAAAGACCAATTAAGCTAGAGAGAAAACTCTTGGCGTTGTTATCCAGAAAGCTTAGCCAGCAAAATGCTTTCAGGTGTTCCTGGATTGTGCTGTAGGCTGCTGTAGAGTTTAACAAAAACAAAAAACATAGAATAGTAATAGAGATGTAGCCGTGTTAGTCTAGTCTAGCTGAAACAAAAAACATAGACAGAGCTAATCATTAGGTCAGCCTATAAACTACTTCTACCAGGCCTTAATCACCTGCATTCTGCTACAAAGACCTTTTACATCTGCACTTGAAAGGGAATCCTCTGAACTGTCATTCATGTTAAAATTCGACACTCTCCGGGAAGGAATGAACAAACACTCAAACTATCTTACCCATTACCAAGATAGCTTCCCCAATTATCACCTCTAATACCATTAGCTCACAGACATCCCACTCTCCCCACCTCTAATATCATCAATTCACAGACACTTACCTTCCTTCCTTCCCCCTCCCCCCCCCCCGCATCTCCCTCCTGTTCTGAAATGTGATTTGTCCTTTTCATATGTGTTCACTTTTTTTTTAATTGTATCCTTTGGTATATATGGTTGTGACTATTTTCTTCCACTATTTGATCTGAGGAAGTGGGTCTGGCCCACGAAAGCTCATCATTTAATAAACCATCTTGTTAGTCTTTAAAGTGCTACATTGTCCTGCATTTTGCTTCAGGTCTTCACTTCTCAAGGCTACTGTCTTTAGTGCTGTCATGTCTATTAAAAACAGCAGAACAAACAACACCAGTTTGAAAGAAATGGCTAATTCAGGAGGGGTAAATGCACAGAATAGAAGGGTCTTACCTTCTGACCCTAATCCCAGGGACATTAAGGGACACACTTTTTTTTTTTTTACCAGATGCAGGTACACATCTTGCCCATTTAGTCAGGACTGACAGCCAGAATCTCCTCTTCACTGACTCAATTCTGAATCTTATTTCTCACAAATACTATTTTAACCATATTAAATCTAAATATCTCTTTAAAATTAGGTCATTCTTGGACTATGTACTAGGTTGTCAAGATTGTGAAGCTGGTGTTCTTGGGAGGCTCAAGTCAATCCCACTTTAAAGGGAGAATAACCAGAGGGAAAAATGTTTGTTACCAGATTTCCTGTGATTATCTAATTCCAAAAGCCATCATCCTCCAGATTCTTCACCCACTTAGGCACACTCAGAATGTGGTTGTGCTGATTAGAGGAATTTATTTATATCACTATCAACAAGAGTCTGAGAAAAAGGAATGAAGGTCCAGATGGTGACAAAAAAATTCGTGGTGTCTATTGGTGCTGTCTATCCAGACACAAAATGCAATCTACCAGCCCAGGACCAATGGATATAAAGGTACAGAATGTGTGCATAGATGTTGTCAGAACTGAAATGAGTAGACTAGGAAAGGGGAACATGTGAAAAAAAATCTGTCTCAGGAACTGTGAGTTCAATAGAATATATTTGAACGAACTATTCTGAAACATGGATGTTACTTTCTGCCTTTCTGAATTAATTCAGTAACTTACAGATAATGTATAAGACGCATCTAGATTTTTAAGTGATTTTCCACAAAAGTGAACAAAAACTCTCCTGTGGGAATACACTGAGACAGACTCTGATCTCATAACTGCAGTGGAGTTAAATGTGTGTAACAGAAGAAGTTGTCCAGTTTTCTGTAAGGAGTCTATGAACTCAAAAATCAAATACATTAAATTAGCAGGAGATGCAATTACTCTTTACATACCAGAGGTCACTCAAATTATACTAATTCAAGGCTGTTCTTTAACTTTAAAAAATGCTATAGGTGTTTATTAGATTACATCTACATTACTAATTGGATGGATGCAAACAGCAACAAGAAAGCTTTTAATCAACTCCTGATTACATTTCTTATTTCTAGAATGCGCACTTTTGTTTTTGTACACAGGACGTTGAGTTTGGTTTCTTAAACTCAATTTGCTGTAATTTTAGGGAACATATAAAGTTGTTGCTAGGACTAAAAGAAAAAAAGGACATAACATGACGAACCACTGAATAGTTTTCTATCTAGATGATCCCCCACATTCAAATAGTTTGCCTTTAGAGCAGCCCACTCACAATGAAGTGTTCAGGTGCCAACACACAGCAGGTTAGAAGGAGAAGTAACAGTTCATGGCAACTGCACCTGTATTTGCTCTCCATGTTCCAGTGAATCCAGGATGAACCAGTACATGCTTCTCCAGTAGGTGATGTTTCTCGGGAGTTGCGATAGCCTGAATGAATCTGCCAGTCACCCCTCCCTGTTCTTAGTTCCTGAAGGGCTGCGGTACCACTACCTGTTGGAATTACATACAATCCCCAGCCCATAGTGATACATAAACTACTAAGATCTCCCAAAATATTGGAGGAAAATATCATATCTATCAAACAATATTATATTAAGCTTTTCTCATTCTTATGCAATGGCTCTGAGCGAGACTGAGATGTCTTGCTTTTCCTCTGGAATACCACCTCTGTAAAGTCCCAAATAATCTTGTCTGGGTTGTTTTGCCAAAGAAATACAGGCCACCTTGTGAAGGCTTTAATATCTCAATGGTTCCTCATTCAAAGAGACTTTAATCATCTTTTCAGATACAATGGCGGAGATTTGTGATCCTTTCTCTGGTTCCAGGTGCACAGTATCATGGCAGAAAGTAGCAAATGCTCACTTTTCCTGATTTTCATCCAGTTTCATCAAAGGGTTTGCATGCACAGGGGGCTCCAACAAGATGGACCCTATACCCTTCATGTATGATGAAAGCCAAGTAAGAATTTCTCTTATCTTTATTTACTTGGATTAATGTATATCTCCGGAAGAGAATACATGCTACCAACAACCCTTAATTATGCTTTGGTCTCCTGGTCTGTTTGTTTTTTTTTAGAGAAAGCAAAGGATGAACAATCATCCAAGTTATTAGCCAGTCAGGCTGTCTCCAGCCTTCCCTTGTAGGCAAACGTACTGAGAGAGCCAACTCTAACAGCAACTGATATTGTCCAATATTTATCACAGGCTTCTAAGTGAAATAACCAAAAAGCACTGAAGTCGATTATCCATAGAGTTACGACAATTCTATGGCAATTTAAGTCCAGTGAGTCTCCCCAAAATAAACCCAGTGGACCTCCATGAAGGACCAAGCTCACTGTATTTGAGCTCTTTACTGATACACAGCTCTAGTCGGAGATTAATTGTTCATAGAACTTTTTCAATGAGAGATGGAGAGAATTTTCCATATTTATCATGGAGCTTAAACACTGGTCAACAAATCAGGTTCAAATATTTTCTGAATTCTAATTTTAAATTAATACTACCATAAAAATATGTTTGAGTCATGCTGCTCTTCCATATAGTAACAACCATAAGAGTCCAGGGCTTAAAGCAATAAAAAGAGACATTTGAATATCCTATTGATTTAGTGTAATTCATTTCAACCATGAGAAGGCAGGCTGCTACATGATATATTAAAGTCATTTTATCACATAACCGTCTATTGTTCAGTTCACAGAAACATGCAAGGGCCTATTCTAATCTCAGATGCACAGACAAATGCACAGTAACTGCCAATTAGGAATGTAAAAATCCAGGTTAATCTCAGCTAGCCAGTTAAACCTTAGGGATCCCAGCAGGGACTGCTCCAGCCTAGGTGGAATAACCCCCAGGCCATGGGGCTACCAGCTTCTGCTCCCACTCCCCAATGCCCCCAAACGTGGGGCAGCCGACTCTCAACCCCCATGGGGCTAGAGCAGCCCTCTGCCCATGGCAGGCCACAGGCAAGGAGCTGCTCCCGGGTAATGGTTAACCAGTCCCCAGTGAGCATCACCTGGTATAGGTGATACTTACTAGGTAACCAGTTATACATTCACATCCCTACTGCCAATAGGACATAGACTGACTTGTTCTACCAGATATGTGTAGAGCTTATCCCACAAATTTCTCTAAGTCAAAGCAAACCTTTGGCCCCAATTCAAGAAAGGATCCATGGCCTGTCTATGGGCCTTAAAATTTTACTTAATTGGTATCCTGACTAGGGACTAATTTAAGCATGATCTTAAGTATGTTCCTGTATCAAGACTTTCATGACCACATTTTGAACCAAAGTTTCTCAACTGGCAACCATAAAAGGGAAATCAATGTTGGCAGTTACTGGTTCTATGCATGTAATAGATACTATGACAAAGCTCTTATGAAAACTCAGTGGGTCCTGCACTTCCTGGCAGATTTTGCTTGCCTCAAAGGCTCACAGCGGTCCACAGTTTTAGGCACCACACCTAGGGTTTTAGTTCGTTGTTTGTTGAGCTCTTTTCATCATTGGCCAGCATATGATAAAACGGAGAATAAACTCCACAATCCTTTTCCCAGAGTGGAAACAGGGAGGTGGTTGTTGGGGGGGAGGGAGGGCGGCACCCGGGCCCAACCTCTACTTCTGATTCCAGCCCAGGGCCCTGTAATAGTAGCTGCCTGTGTGAATCCCCAACACCTGCAATCCTCAGTTCCAAGACCCTTAGGGCTATTTCCCCATACCTTCCCCAGAACCTTCCTTCTCTCCAGTTCATCCTCCTAGGCTTTGTCTACACTGAGAGATCTTCGGCAAAAAATATGCTAATGAGGGACTCATTTGCATGAGTCGCAATCTCATTAGCATATTTTTTCTGTTTCTTTTTGTGCAAGGGGTTTTTGCGCAAAAAGATGCAGTGTGGACCAGGGTGTTTTGTGCAAAAACCTTGTTTTGCGCAAGATCCATCTGCCATATGCCCGGGAGAGGCATAAAGATCTTGGGCAAAACGTGGTTTTTGCACACAAAAAAAAGTCCACGCTGCTTCTTTTTGCACAAAAACCCCTTGCGCAAAAAGAAATGGCAGAAAATATACTAATGAGATCATGACTCATGCAAATGAGTCCCTCATTAGCATATTTTTTGCTGGAAGATCTCACAGCATAGCCGTAGCTCTAGTGTTTAGTTGTTGTCTCCTTTCCTCCTATTCCCAGCGGCGCTTTCTTCCATCCTCCCAGCTACACACACACCACAACTGTAGGCAAAGCTTTTTTTATAGCCATTCTGAACTGGTTTTCTTAATTACGCCCTAGGTGTCCTAATTAGCCTAGACTGGCCTGATTTTGCGGGCCTGGTCAATTAGCCCCAGGTGTTCCACTGTCCCTGATTGCTTCTGCTGGTTCTAAACCAGCCCCTCCCTGTTACTCTGGGAACAGAGATCTCCTCAGTCTGAGGCTTATAGATCTCCCTTCCAATACTTTTTATAGCCTTCTGTTCTGACCCTGTCATAGTACATAGGCAAATTTTGCAGGAATATGTTAGGGAGTCAGTTTCCAAATCTAATAACTTTATCGTAGATCCACTTTTTTCTGACTTCTACCCTCTCCAATCTATTGCAATTGCTCTTTTCAGATTCTCTTCCAGATTCTCTTCCTTGTCCTATCTCATGATCTATATCCCATCATCCTCAGCCTTTGGGCAGATACCCATCTCCTTCTTATCTTTTTATAGAATTCATAATACTATCCTCTCGTGGTTTTCTGACTGCTCTTGCAGCATGTTTTGGGCAGTTTCCCACCCTCCACTCACTGGCAGGGCAAACAAGTGGGAAATCAGGCAAAAGTTAACTGATTATTAATAATAAAATACTATTTCCTTCCACTATTTATTACTCTAGTTCCTGGTTTCAGAAAGAATTTAGATATATATTTAAATGTATGTAGTCCCCTTACTAAAGGTGCCTCTGCTTATTCTCTGGGAAGATTCTACAATCTAGTCCCAGAGACTACAATTCCCATGAGCCCTTGAGGAAACCAGGAAGGAAGTTTTCTCTTTGTTTGGGGTCTGGGTCTCTCCATGTGTGTGGAAAGAGACTCTCAGCAGTCTGTGGACTCTTCCCTTTGTTTTTGGAAAAAAGGAGCCAGACTGCTGTGGAGGAATTTTAGCCAGTCCAGGAGCTGTTAGGTTGCAGCTACAGACTTGGATTCAGAGCCTTTGGCACTGGAATCTAGCAGTCTGCTTCCAATTGCCCTTTGGCTGTACCTGTGGCTAGAAGTACTACTCTGCACCCAGCACACAGAAGGAGGCTAGAATCATCCACTCCAGCTGCAAAATCTTCAAGCGCACCCACACAAGCAAGTGTATGGTACTGTGAGCCCTGAGGAGTGCGTACTCTGGGATGTGATAAACAGTCACAGTACAAATGCTAGCTAGATACGTTCCTATTATTTCTGTGTACAGGCAGTCCCCGGGTTACGTACAGGATAGGGACTGTAGGTTTGTTCTTAAGTTGAATCTGTATGTAAGTCGGAACTGGCGTCCAGATTCAGCCGCTGCTGAAACTGACCGCCAGTTCTGACTTACATACAGATTCAACTTAAGAACCCAAGCTTCCCCAAGTCAGCTGCTGCTGAAACTGATCAGCGCTGATTCCAGGAAGCCTGGGGCAGAGCAACTCTGCCTCAGGCTTCCTGTAGTCAGCGCTGGTCAGTTTCAGCAGCGGCTGACTTGGGGACGCCTGGGGCAGAGCAGCTGGGGTGCTGCTGGGTTGCTCCAGTAGCACCGCTCCTCGGCGCTACTGGACCAACCCAGCAGCACCCCAGCTGCTCTGCCCCAGGCGTCCTGATTCAGCCACTGCTGAAACTGACCAGCAGTGGCTGAATCAGGACGCCTGGGGCAGAGCAGCTGGGGTGCTGCAGGGTTGGTCCAGTAGTGCCCAGAGCGGGTGCTGCAGGACCAATCCGCAGCGCCCCAGCTGCTCTGCTCCAGGGTCCAAAACAAAAGCCTGGTCTGCTGGGGGGGGGGGCGGCACACTATCCGCGGCCCCCCCCCCAGCAGACCAGGGACACGGGGAGCAGAGCAGCAGCGGCAGCGGGGTGCCGCGCCTCTGAGGCTTTGCTCTGGCAAAGTCTCAGAGGCGCGGGACCCCCCCCCCCCCGCGGCTGCGGCTTCAGTCCTGGTGCCTGTGGTCTGCTGGGGACCGTCCCCAGCAGACCACAGGCACCCGGACTCAAGCGGCAGCAGCGGGCGGGTTCCCGCGCTTCTGAGGCTTTGCCAGAGCAAAGCCTCAGAAGCGCGGGAACCCGCCCGGTGCCCCTGGTCTGCTGGAGACGGTCTCCAGCAGACCAGGGGCACCGGAGCAGCTTACGAACGGGGCTTTCTCGCCCCGGAGCTCGCAGGTAGCAATCCGCTACCTCGACCTCCGGGGCGAGAGCCCCGTTCGTAAGTGCGGATCCGACGTAAGTCGGATCCGCGTAAGTCGGGGACTGCCTGTATAGAGTGCCTTCACCAGACATGCTGTTGTGAGCACAGCTATGTTTCTAGAGGGCAATGCCTTAGTGCGCCTCTATACTTCACACTCTTATGACTTCAGACAAAACCTATCCGTGCACACTATCCGCGGCCCCCCCCCCAGCAGACCAGGGACACGGGGAGCAGAGCGGCAGCGGGGTGCCGCGCCTCTGAGGCTTTGCTCTGGCAAAGTCTCAGAGGCTCGGGACCCCCCCCCCCGCGGCTGCGGCTTCAGTCCTGGTGCCTGTGGTCTGCTGGGGACCGTCCCCAGCAGACCACAGGCACCCGGTCTCAAGCGGCAGCAGCGGCGGATCCCGCGCTTCTGAGGCTTTGCTCTGGCAAAGTCTCAGAAGCGCGGGAACCCGCCCGCTGCTGCCGCTTGAGTCCCGGAGCCTGTGGTCTGCTGGGGACGGTCCCCAGCAGACCACAGGCACCCGGTCTCAAGCGGCAGCAGCGGCGGTTCCCGCGTTCCTGAAGCTTTGCTCTGGCAAAGCCTCAGAAGCGCAGGAACCCGCCCGGTGCCCCTGGTCTGCTGGAGACGTTCTCCAGCAGACCAGGGGCACCGGAGCAGCTTACGAACGGGGCTTTCTCGCCCCGGAGCTCGCAGGTAGCAATCCGCTACCTCGACCTCCGGGGCGAGAGCCCCGTTCGTAAGTGCGGATCCGACGTAAGTCAGATCCGCGTAAGTCGGGGACTGCCTGTACTTTGTTAGTGTTATGCACTGTGAATCTGTTAAACTCTGTTTCTTTAAGTTAAGTAAAGGTTGTTCTTTCTACTGTCATCTATCAGATGTATACCATTTATGATTTGTAATTGTTGTTCTGGAGCAAGATGATCCAGATTATTTCTGGAATAATTTTATTCCTGGAGGCTCCCAAGGCACACCACTAAGTGTGTACAGGGCCAGCCAGGTGGAGGCACCACCATTATAAGTTCTTTATGAGCAAGGGACAGCAGCAAGGGGGGTGGATAGGGTTTCCCCAACTAAACAACATCACCCCTGGGGTACTCAGGATCTCTTTTTATGTTAAAACCATCAGGAGCCCAGGCACACTTGTGAGTATGACCTGCTCCCGAGTAACCCAGGGAGGAAAAAAGGGGGTTACATGTATATAAACAGACAGCAGTGCAAGCCAGCTGATCGTTCCTACAATCTGTCTCTAATTGTCCATCTTTCAGTGCACTGCACCTTAGTACTGCTGTTGGCCCTGCCCCTGCTGATGATTAGAAACCAACTTCACAAAGGCCTGGGACTTCTCCATATGAGGGTCCCCAAAGTAACTAAACCTAGATTTATTTTTTAAAACTACAGCCAAAGACTAGCAACTTACTCAGCCTGATTTACAGTTTTAATTAAAACAATTGACAGCACTGAGTTCGGCTTCACATCAATATCACTGTAATGTACCTTTCTGTTTATTTCCTTTGGCATATTTCTGGGGCTGCTTGTTTCGTTTAATGTCTTTTGTATAAGGAAGGCAACAGCTGAACATAATGGCTTGTTTTTAAGACCTTATTGTCTATTATATAAATATTTCTCTGTAAACATTTATAATGAAATTGTTATGAAATCGAGCCAGATGAAAAAGCTTCATTGTAATCACCAAGGTAGTTTTGAAATCAACAAACTTCCAAAGGTTGAATAATGACCTTAATTTTCCAAGAAAGTGTCAAAGACGAGCACATTTAGGATACAGTCGTATCACTCCAAGCAGACCCACAAACAGATCAAGGCAACCAAAGAGAATTCTATAGCAACATTTATCGTGTTGCTATAGAAACTGAGAAAATTTGATAATTCCCTTCTAGCACCAAAAACAAATTTTAAATACAACACCATGCTACCAATATTGACAGCCTTGACAAGTATCATTTACAATTAGTATTTCCTTACAGCATAGCATATAAAATGTCCTAATACTGCACATTGGTAGAAGTCTACTATAATTGACTCTTTTTATTGTTATGTTGCACCTGTTTGGCATGCTTTACTTAAATCTGTGGCAGTAATACAAACAGTAAAACAAAAAAACATGAACAGGGATACCATTACTTACAAGTTAGATTTTGTATATGGCAACTGTAAATCAGATGACCTAGACTTGATGGTCGAGTAAACTAGTTAAAAGCATGGCCCTCCAAACAAGCCAAAGCTTTTGCTAGCCAGGGTGTGCAGTCTTGCTATAGAAACAGTTAAGTTTAGCCTTTACTATAATTTTAATGGCACTGTAACACTATGGTACCCCCCATTCTGCCTCAAACATTATGGGGACAAAATCTTAGCTGTTGTGAATTAAAAGATAATCATCAAGATTTGTAAAAGGATATGACCTCACCGACCTTGTCTCTCTGCAGGTTTGTAAACATTTTAATGTATAAAATAAAAGACTTTTCTTAATTGCACTAAATTTCAAGTAAAAAAGTTTGGATAAAGTAATACCGAGTAAGGTTTCCAGTCAGAGTGTTTATGGCTGGCACTCTGGATTATGTATTTTGATAAAGTAAAATATTGTCTTACTAAACGGCACTCTATATTCAAAATATCTGCAATAACACCTGTCAATGTGCTCAAATTCTGTAGACTTGGATACTACAAAGCCTTACTCAAAAGAGCATACCTTACTCATAAGTAGTCCCATCTGCAGAGCTATGCATGTGAATGAGGATTAGTTCTATCAGTCAGGTTAGTGAGATCCGGCTCTACACAGAGAAAATATCTAAGATGAAATATTAAAATCCTTCTTGCCATATAGCAGCGTTAACACCTTTATTCCCTCCCTCCCCCCCATCCCCTCCCACTTTCCTTGTGCACAAAAGAGATTGCTGGGGTTTAGAGAGACAAATGTGGCTGCTTATACTTTTTATTTTTCCATTTGGGCTGTGAGATATAGTTTTGACTACTGAGCTCTCTCTCAAAATAAGAGCAAGTTATTCATCTGAATAAGTGCTTTCTTTTAGTGGATACAGTGAAATATTTTATAATTTAGCCCCCAATATTAGCAAACTTTGTAAATATTAATTCAAAATCAAGTAAACAAATCAGGAAGCCACTTTAAAATTATTTCAAAACACACCCTAGTGTTCTTTCCTAATATGATCTGTAGGAAACAGAACATGACAAAGAACGGTCCTCCTCCAGCACCTTTCAAATGAATGTCAATCCTCTCACTGGCTTCAATGGGCACAGGATTTGGCTCAAATATCTTTTAAATGCAATTATCATGGTGACTTACATATGCAAATACTGTACTGCACTGAAGTACAGAGACACCATTAGGCATTTAATTATGCTGAAAATTACTTGCTGAACTCAAAACGCAATCACCAGTCCACATTACCCACCCGAAGACACGCTACAGAAGCTACTTGAGGGGCTAAGAGTTCATTTGCTCTTGTATCAACCTCTTGAGAAAGGTAAAGTGATCACATGTGCCACTTAGATGTCAATTGCCAGTTTTACCCTTCCAATGCACCTTTTGAAAAATTTACCTCAAAGGGTGTTTAAATTCCTTTTATTTACTGTGTAATGGACATTGTCATCACTACTACTGAGGGCTAGATTGAGCCTTTAGGCAGCCCTTAGGGATGCCTTACAGCTGTGCTGCTCCATGAGCACACTGGAAATAATTATATTTCATCAGGGGGTCACAGTTCCAGCCAGTTCCAGGGATGGGTCATCTTGGATAGGGGACTCATTGGCATTCATTTGCCAGCTTTAATCTACTTCCCCCTTAGCTTTGGTTGCTGCAACACTGGAGGAGTACAGCCAAGTCTCCACTCTCTCCCTGCCCCACTTTCTCCTCACCATCTGCTGGAAGTGGGAATAGGAGGTAGTAATTGCATGCCCATGTTTCCTCCTATGTCTGGATCTGTACTGAGGGGAATACTTACAGGCTGCGTCTACATTGGCACCCTTTTCCGGAAAAGGGATGCTAATGAGACAAGTCGGAATTGCAAATGCCGCAGGGGATTTAAATATCCCCCGCGGCATTTGCATGAACATGGCTGCCGCTTTTTTCCGGCTCGCGGCTTTGCCGGAGAAAAGCGCCAGTCTAGACGGGATCTTTCGGAAAATAAAGCCTTTTCTGGAAGATCCCTTATTCCTAATTTTAAGGCTTTATTCTCCGAAAGATCCTGTCTAGACTGGCGCTTTTCTCCAGCAAAGCCCCGAGCCGGAAAAAAGCGGCAGCCATGTTCATGCAAATGCCGCGGGGTATATTTAAATCCCCTGCGGCATTTGCAATTCCGACTTGTCTCATTAGCATCCCTTTTCCGGAAAAGGGTGCCAATGTAGACACAGCCACAGAGCCATGAAGGGGTTACCAGTGTCTTACTTCCCTGCATAGTTGTTTACAGTTAGTCCAGGTAACAGTCCAGCCAATAGAACTAAGGCACACATTAAAATAAAGTCTCAGAGGGGTAGCTGTGTTAGTCTGTAACTAAAAAACTTAAACAACAAATGGTCCTGTAGCACACTGGAGATTAACAAAAAAATATATAGATAGTATCATTTTATGGGCACAACCCACTTATTAAAATAAAGTTGATATTTTTCCCATTGGAAATGAAGCAATAAGTGCTAATTTACTAATTGACTTCTCCAGCTAGACTGAAATGCAAAATAATAAAATGATACCACTGTGTATCCAAAAATGTTTCATCCTAAATGTTTGATCTTTAAAAAGGTGAGAACAATTAACTGTTTGACTTCATTGAACTTAAACCATGGGGACTACTCAGGTAGACTATGAGTCTGCAAGATCAACACCCATAAGAAGATGCTTTTCCAAAACTTTTATGTCCATAAACTTAAGTCAAAACTCTACCCTCTTCCTTGGGTTTGGGTTCATTGCCAAAGAAGTTAATAAAGAACTGTCCAACCCACACTTTAGCCCCCGCTCTCTGTACAAAGCGACCATCACCTCTCTGATGTCTAGGGAGGATAATGAGCCCACTGCAATAATTAATCAGTTGAATCCATATACTGCTTCCTCGGCAGAATCAAACCTATTGACAGGTTAGAGTGTATTGTAGAAGGCTGGAAATAAGTTGAATATGAATTAGCATACAGATGTATTGCTGGTGTGTACATATGTTAATATCATCAGCGAAATATCTACAATTTTGTCTAATCCCACAGTATTATTTGCAAGCAGCACACTTTCAAAACAGCATATCCTGCAATTAATGACAAATAACAGTTCCTAAAAGCACTTTAGAGTCTGACCTTACTGACTCTGTTGCCAGAACTGCCATTAGCTGTCCAGCTCGTAGGCAGAATGTATCCAGATCACTAATTACTTTTTAACAAGCAACTTCAATGTGAGAAAACCTTATGGGGATTTCAGTTAAAATATTAAGCTTTGCTCTTGAGACAGGGCTATAAAACAATGGCATAAAGTAGTAAATTTAATATGCAAATTAAATTACTGACAACTGTTAATCTTACTCTTGTAATACACATTGTGTTTGCCTGTTTGAAACCTACGTAACAGGAGCTTGTAACTTGTTGATGCTTGTGTGTGGACTGCAGTTTTCTATAGTTTTGTCATGTGGTCATTTCACCTCTTTGCCTTAGGTGCAGTTTGACTTCTCTGTTGGGGCGGGAGGGCTATTTACCTGTTTCATAAGACTGGTGTGAGGATTAATTAAAGCGCCCCCATCATGCAGAATGCAGCCATCTAAAACGACCCGCTGTCCTTCTTGGCTCGGTACACAGGTGCTGCTTTGAGGACTAGTGCATTGAAGGAGGGCAAGCAAAGCCAGTTTTTGTCTCACCTTCCTTCTCTGCATACCCAGAGTACTTAGCAAGGGAGCAATTCCTAGGCACTTTTGACCTCAGGGACTGGAATCATACCTGATGCTTGTAAAATCTGTGTAAAGAGTCCTCTTTGTGCCCTCCCACCCTGCTCATCCATGTAAGGACTGAATAGATGCTGATTATATTAAACTACTTAAGGAAACAAAGTTCAGTATTCAGAAATCCAAGTCATCTTCTGGAATTCTAACACCCACAGACACAGCCAGGCTGGAAACCGGAAAGGAGCTTGAAAATCTATATTGTTAAAAGCTGCTTGAAGCAAAGCTGTTGTAGGAACGAGCTATATGGATACACCTCTACTGATTCAGCAGACAGTTAGTTGCCAGTGTGTTTGACTTGGCATTTTGTCAATAGAGGAAATGAATTACACAGAAGATGCTTTGTAAACACAGGTTAACAAGACTTTAATTTTATTCCCAAGACCTGTGACACATACAGTACATATACCAAACCCTCTTGTAACATGATGAGATAAGAGAATGTGGTTGTTTGGTTTTTATTTTGATTTTTATGGTCTAGCTTGACCAGTGGTGTAAGCAAAGAGAAGTTCTTACTGGCACAGGAAGGGGATGGTACACTAGCCGGGGGGAGGGGGGGAGGGTGGGGCCACATGACCTCACGCATGACTTCACCCTGCCCCCAGCCCAGTGCCCTCATGGTCTACCCCTCTCTTCCCTATCCCACATTACTTGGGGGGAGAAGAGACTGGGGACAGTTCTGCTCCTTATCCCATGGTTCTTCCCAACAGGGAAAGGAGCAAAACTCCCAGCACCTTCCTCTCCCTTTCTACAGAGTTGCCTTGTCTGTGTACAGGGCTTTGGGGAGATGGGGACAGGCTGGGATTTCGGCTCCTTTCCCTGCTGGGAAGGGCAGAGGGGAAAGGAGCTGAATGTCAGCGGCTCCCAGCTTCACCCCCAGGCTTCAGCCTTGTACACAAAGACATGGCAGCCAGTGGAGACGGCCAGCAGAGTGTCTTGCTGGTACACTGTACTACATACAAATAACTTGCCAGTACGGCATACTGGACCATACAGCCCACTTGCACCACTGAGCTTGACCCAGAATCCTGCACATTGCATGATAGTGGGAAATACAAATTCCATGACCTAACACTGGTAAAAGTGGGAGATGCATGAGAGGGCCCCCCCCAAAGGTCACATACCCCTATTAGTCTTGGAGAGGGGAGAAAGGACCCAGCAACACCCAGGAGTCAGAGGCGTGAGTGGGGAATGTGGTGAGTATCTGTGCTGGTAACAACTCCCACCCCTGGGGCAGGGAATTTGTTTATACATAGAGGAGGAGTGTTAGAAGATCCTGAAAGCATTCTCAGGCAAAAGATAAGGAAAACAAAAGGATAGGAATAAATGGCCCATTTTCAGAATGCAGAGAATTGAATAGTAGGGTGCCCAGGTACTGGTCTAGGATGAGTTCCAAATATTTGTAAATGATCTGCAAAAAGGAGTCAACAGTGAGGTGGCAAAGTCTGCAGAGGTTATAAAATTAATCAAGATAGTTAAGTCCAAAACAGACTGCAAAGAGTTACAAAGGGATCTCACAAAACTTGGGGGACCTGGCAACAAAATGGAAGATGAAATTCAATGTTAAATGCAAAGTAATGTACATGGCAAAATATAATCCCAACAATACATACAAGCTTACACATCAAGAAAAGAGCTCGTGGAGTTATTTGCATAAGAATCCTTCATACAGTGCCCATGCCATCCTGAAATCACTCTCCAGCTTCAAAAGACTTAAAAAATTACCTCCAGTCACCAATGGGACAGACAACTGAATAATGTAGCTGTCCTTGAAATGCATGCCACATGGGTAATAAAGATGCCCTGCCTCCTCTTTAGTTGGTGCCTCCCCCCTTTCTCCTATTAGTCGCCCCTGCCCCATCTACCTTAGCATTTCCACGCACCTCGGCCAACTTTCTGAAAACTGTCAGCATTATCAAAGCCTTTCACTAACCATGTGTATGGCTATTTGTCAGGTAGAGCAAGAAGAGTAGTCAGAAAACTCTTAAGAGTATTAGCCCTTTCTACACTGAGATTAATAATTCCTCTGTTCAGAAGTGTAAAAATAAAATTGGCAGTGATAGGGAAAACTGGCTTCAGCACTTTTAGTCACAGTTGAAAAACTGTAATAGAGTACTTAGAAATGGAGGATACATTTCATTTAATAACTTCTTCATACAGACAAATTCCATTTAACTGGAACACCCGCCCAGTCAGTACACAGCATCTTGGAAGCATATGATTTCTTCATTGTTTATACAGGATCTGAGTTTCATTTATACTCTGGCAATGTAAACAGCCTAACGTACATAATAATCAGGCGCTTGTAAGAACCTCTGGTTGTCCACCCCCACCACCCTCACTGTGGACACTATGGAAAGATGGTATATGGCAAACTGATAAAAATTAGGACTTTTCCTATTGCTAGTATGTCTGCAGCAGCACTAATTGTAAACCACACAGAGGAAACTGCCAAAAATTCCCACTGGAAACAACAGTTAGTTTATCTGTGTAAGTTATTTAGAACAATGGGTCTCGTGTATGCCAATGATCTGAAGAGTGATAGAGATGCAGCCGTGTTAGTCTGGTCTAGCTGAAACAAAAGATAGAACTATATCGCACTTTAAAGACTAACAAGATGGTTTATTAGGTGATGAGCTTTCGTGGGCGAGACTCATTTCCTCAGATCAACATGTGGAAGAAAATCGGCACAACCATATATACCAAAGTGATACAATCAAAAAAATGAACGCATGTGAAATTGACAAATCAAATTTTAGAACAGAGTGGGGGTGAGGGGAAAGGTTAGTGTCTGTGAGGTAATGACATTAGGGGTGATAACTGGGGAAGCTATCTTTGTAATGGGTGAGATAATTAGAGTCTTTTTTTAAACCCATACATAAAGTGTAAAATTTAAGCATGAATGACAGTTCTGAAGCTTCTCGTTGAAGTCTGGAGGTAAAGTCTCTTTGAAGCAATATGCATGTTTTAAGGTCATTGAGGGTATGACCAGTCTGGCTGAAGTGGCAAGCAACAGCTTTCTCTCTGTGAGAGTCTTATGTCTGTTTTGTGTGCATTGATTCTTTGGCGAAGTGTCTGAATCAATTCTTCGCCAAAGAATCAATGCACACAAAACAGACTCCTCCTACAGTTCCTTTTGTACATCTATGCCTGTTTACATTGTTTCACAGAAAACAAAGCTAGTTACTAACAAGTCTGTTTGTTGGCTATTTCTTTGATGTTGTTATAAGCCACGATGATGAAATGTGCTGATGAGTCTAAAAGAGAAGTAGGGTAGCCAAATTAAACCAAAAAAAATATTCCACCAACATACAAGAAAAGAAACTACAAAATGAGCTGGGGAGATCTGACCTGCAGGAATAGCTGATAATAATTATTCATACCACAGGTCCTAAGTTTTAGATCATGAGAAAATAAACTGCACAGATACAAAAGGAGTGGAAGTAGCCAACCATATACTGTATACACAGCACAAAGTGAGATTATTTTCATCTGGTCACCTTAAACATTGTTCAGTTATTACTTTTTCATTTAATCACTCACTAGAAGGTGTAAGAACAGGTTTGGAAATTTGAGAGGAGATGATGAAATGTTTGAGAATCACTAATTAGGAGACTGCTACAAATAGTTAAAAAAGAGGGTTACAGCAAAGAATCCAAAAGATATTTAAGATGCTTCAGTGAAACAAGATAAGTTTTCCAGCCAGTCAAGGTTTACACCGTTCCTACATAATGGATGATGAAATGATATTGGAAAAAAGGAAAAAAGCTTTTTTGCAAATAATTTTAATAAATAACTAAGGGTATGTCTACACTACCCCGCTAGTTCGAACTAGCGGGGTAATGTATGCATACCGCACTTGCTAATGAAGCCCGGGATTTGAATTTCCCGGGCTTCATTAGCATAAGCGGGGAGCCACCATTTTTAAATCCCCGCTGCTTCGAACCCCGTGCAGCGCGGCTACACGGGGCTCGAACTAGGTAGTTCGGACTAACTTCCTATTCCGAACTACCGTTACTCCTCGTGAAACGAGGTGTACCGGTAGTTCGGAATAGGCACCCTAGTCTGAACTACCTAGTTCGAGCCCCGTGTAGCCGCGCTGCACGGGGTTCGAAGCAGCGGGGATTTAAAAATGGCGGCTCCCCGCTTATGCTAATGAAGCCCGGGAAATTCAAATCCCGGGCTTCATTAGCAAGTGCGGTATGCATACAGTACCCCGCTAGTTCGAACTAGCGGGGTAGTGTAGACATACCCTCACACTCACAAAACCCACTTCATCAAATGAGATGAGCTTGAGCATCCCACAGGGAAGGGGAAGGGGATATTGCGTATAGTCATTTGGAGTAACCAATAAGCCTGGGTTTATCATCCCTACATTGGAAACCAGCCTCAAGTGACTAAAAATGGGGAAAGAGGTCTGATATACACCAGGCTAGGTATAATTAACAGACTGTACAAAGCAAGAGCCAATCATCTTGCGTCTGACCAATGAACGAAGGGGCACTCAGTAAAAGAAGGGGTCTATTGCTCTATTCATCCCCCTTTATCCTAAAACTGTTTAACACTTTGAAATTTCAATCAAGTTTCTAATCCATTAGATCCATGAGTGCTAGTGCACTCAAAATGAACTCTGATAGTATGATGATGTATTTCCTCCTTCTTCCAACTGTTCCAAAGTAATAATTATTTCAGAGAATAGCAGAGGAAATAAAATCACAATCAAAAGAAGGATTTCTTTTTCCATTTATATAACATACAGGCTGGGTTTCATATCTTTCGTAAGCAACTTCCTGCTCTTCTAAGTCCATTGAGATGCTAGGGGATAAATAATGGTATCTAGGGTTGCCAGATGGTTTAACAAAAAATACCAAAATTCCCCTCTCCCCCCCCCCCCCAAAAAAAACACTGGGAAAAAATTCTGTCAAGGGGAGGAAAGGGGGAGACCAAAGTTGTTAAGCCAAAAAACAAAAACAAAAAGAGCCCCCAGAACAGAATTGTCGAGCAAAACAAAATTAAAAGGAGGCTGTCCCTATAAGATGGCCACCATCTTGGGTGCCATTTTTAAAACCCCACAGCTCTGACCCAGTTAGCACAGGGAAGCTGGGGGAGGGGGGGAGCTGGTGGAGGGACGTTCGGGGGGAGGCACACAGGAGTGGCTTCATGAGCCACACTTTTGGAGGGAGCTGCGAGCCACGGGTTGGCCACGGCTGGTGTTGAGGGAGGCATCACATGGCCAGTCCTGGGTCTCTGCTGGTCACGTGGGCCAGAGCAGCATGCACTCTGCTCTCTCCCCAACCCGGCATCCCCCTAGCGTGGTGCCCGGCAAGTGCCTCCTCCTGCTCCCCTTCACTACGACTCTGCCGCGCTCCTCACTCCCCCACCCCCACCAGACGTGGCAGGGGAAAATTGTCACTGCCAGGCTTCAGTCCGAGGAAAACAGGAAATACCGGACATTTCACATGTCCAGTATTTCCCGTTTTTTTTAACTGGATGGAGCCTGCAAATACTGGACTATCGGGGTGAATACTGGACACCTGACAACCCTAACAGTATCCTCTTGTCGTACTGGTATTAGGGCAAAAGAAATTGCATGCAAAAAGTATAGATAGGCACTTCAGTTTCTTCTTGAGAATAAGCAAGTCATGTTTTCTACAGAAGCTAAAAGTCTGGGAAAGCTATTGCATCAACCAACTCACATTCCTGCTAGGACATGAAAAATGTATTCAAACATTTTTTAAAAAGAAATCAGTCATAGAATTTAATCAGATAACTGCTTCTGACGACAAATTATAAGCCAGAATAAATCTTGTGTGCTCAATACATCTAGTTGCATAATGTGAAAAATATTTCTTGTGGATGCTGAAAGGTCAAGTTCCTTCAGTTTGTTCAATAAATATCTTCTTCACTATCCAGATAGAACAACCAACATGAAAATATATTTTAATAAAAATCTCTTACCTCAACCTCTCTTCCTCTTTCTTGCGAAGGCTGAAATCTCGTTGAACCACCTGAAGGACATGCTCTGCTTCATCATCAGTCAAACCAGACAGATCCAGTTTCCTCCCCATTATTTTCTCTATCCTAGATATGAACAATAAAGCGGTACCTGAAATAAAAAAGGCAGCAAAGTACCTAGTGAACAACTTGAAAGCATTGACTAGACTTCAGTGATTGCATAAAATAAAGGACTATTACGGCCATAACATCAGAGGACAAGCGATTCTCTATATGCAGTTTTTTTAACCCTCTAACCTGCACAAACGTTATGGGGGATTGTGCACCACCGTTAATTTCCTTCATTCCAACTCGATTTCAAATTGAAACTCAAATGTTATTTTTAAAAATGATCAATTATCACTTCTTCACTTAGTAAATGGCAATATTGAGATGCTACTTTACCCACAAGTAATATGATACTATGATCAGAAAGATATTTAGAAAATCCAAGAGTTCAAAATCAAATCAACTACATGTAGACTTTGGAAACCAATAAAATAAAATTTTATTTCCAAGAAAATCATAGGATTTTTTAAAAAATTCTGATAGAGATCCTTATGGAGAAATGAGATCCATGCTTGTTGAATGCCTTGCCCTATTAGAGTGAATACCTCAAGTTACCAGGTTGGTCTTAATCCCTCTAGAAATGTTTTTCATAAAACTGGCCTTCAGTAACATTCCTAAGAGAAATTTGGTATACCCTGAACAAATCTGCATAAAAAAATAGGTGGGGAAAAAAAGAAAATACGCAGAGTAGAACATTCACCACAAACCAATGCAGTAAATAATTACTAATTTAAATTTAGCCTTAAATGTAAAATTATGAAGATTGGAAAACAAAGATGAAGTGTTGAACAAATAACTCATCACTATATCTATAGAAACAAAGGAACAGAGACAAACATCTGAGTTAGAGGATAATGCCAGACAAGTTAATGAGCTCTAGCGAGAAATAGAACTACAATTTAAAAGACACAGAAAAGCAAAAGAGTTGAGAAAATACCCAAATAATGGGACCAAGAGAACATAAAAACAGGAAAATTCAATAAAATATTTGAGGCCTGGATATGAGAACTTTTCAATTGAATAGCAACAAACAAGCATTAAATTTGTAACAGAAGTACAAACAGATTCAAATTAAAAACAGGAAGTGTAAACAACAGATTTGCTGGCATACGAAGAGGAGCAAGACTATAATACTCTACAGCTTCTAGGATCATCAACAAAAGATTCTGGACATGGTCTCACTCAAACAAAAATCCACAGAAGGAAAGAAAAGGATCTCTTTCATCAAGGATTAGGATATCTACATAGAGAAAAGGAGATTTTTTTAAATTGCCTAAACAGCTCCACAGTATACTAGGGATGTTAACTGTTGGGCATTTGTGTAAATGTGTAATCACTTGAAACTTTAGCTGTTATACGTCTACACATGGGGGGGGGGGAGAAAGGTGGGAGCCACAGCTTAGAATTCGGAAAAGAGGAGTCAAAACAAGCTCCGCAAGAACTTGAAAGTTAAGCAACAAACTTACATGGATCACCTAATAAACCATCTTGTTAGTCTTTAAAGTGCTACATAGTCCTGTTTTTTGTTTCAGCTACACCAGAATAACACGGCTACATTTCTATCACTATTTTACATGGATCAGTAAAGACTCAAGATCACCTCTCTCCAAACTGTTTCGCAGCTAACACACAACCATACTTAATTAAATTCTGGAAATACATAACTGGGATATGTTATTGTCTTTGATTTATTTATAGTAATTATATTTCTATTGTAATGCATTACAGCAATTGAGAGTTAATCATAAGGAGAAACCAACAAAATCCCATAGAATTTTCTTCAAAATATGACCGTGTAAGTAAGATACCTATTTGTCAAGTTCAGAAACCAGCATCATGTCTGGGAACTATGCTGCCAACCTGGAAAGGCACATTCAAAAGGTGCCCTGAGGAATAATCTGCAAGTTCTTAAGGGGAAAAAATGATATAGATGGATCACAATTATCTTGAACCACCCATATCCAAGAAGCTCACAACACAAGATACATTGGATTCCACATTCACAACTATGGGTATGTCTACACTACCCGCCTAGTTCGAACTAGCGGGGTAATGTAGGCATACCGCACTTGCAAATGAAGCCCGGGATTTGAATTTCCCGGGCTTCATTTGCATAAACTGGGCGCCGCCATTTTTAAATCCCTGCTCGTTCGAACCCCGTGCCGCACGGCTACACGCGGCATGAACTAGGTAGTTCGGACTAGGCTTCCTAGTCCGAACTTCCGTTACTCCTCATTCCACGAGGAGTAACGGTAGTTCAGACTAGGAAGCCTAGTCCGAACTACCTAGTTCGTGCCGCGTGTAGCCGTGCGGCACGGGGTTCGAACGAGCAGGGATTTAAAAATGGCGGTGCCCAGTTTATGCAAATGAAGCCCGGGAAATTCAAATCCCGGGCTTCATTTGCAAGTGCGGTATGCCTACATTACCCTCCTAGTTCGAACTAGGAGGGTAGTGTAGACATACCCTTAGGCAATTAGAACAGTTGATTAAGCAACCTTACTGGATGCTCACCTACAGTCAGTCACTGTAAATGGAAGACTACTGAAGCTAATGGAGGGTTCAGGATTTTGCAAAATTGTTGACTCCATTCTGGAAGGGTTAGGGATGAAACCTACACTGAAATGCTAAAAATAAATGAGACGAAATTACTACTGTAGCAGCCACTGTTCAAGAGAGGATCACAAAACAAGTTAAAGACTAATTTCTGTGAAAGCGGATTGCACTACTACACAATTTAGCATAACATTATAACCTAAATGGAGGTGAGTGTGTAACTGTCTGGAAAACTATTTCCACAGTTATGGTTCACAGTCATAATGGCCGAGCATAACAAGTGAGGTCCCACGGGGATCAGGTATGGGTCCAGTTCTGTTTAATATCTTCAATGATTTATATAGTGGCAGAGAAAGTACACTTGCAAATTTTTCCAGTTTGGTATTGTCCACAAACTTTGGAAGTGCTTTGGAGGACAGGATTAAAATTCAAAATGATCTGAACAAACTGGAGAAATGATCTGAAGTAAACAGGATGAAATTCAATATGTACAAATGTTCTTCCAGAGTACTTTGCAATCAGTTGCACATACACAAAATAGGAAATGATTGCTAAGGAAGAAATTGTGTGGAAATGGACTTTAGAATCATAGTGGACCATAAGCTAACTATGAGTCCATAGTGTAAGAAAGCTAACATCATTCTGGGATGCATTGGCAGGAGTGTTGTAAGTAACACACAAGAAGTAATTCTTCCACTCTCCTTCGCACTGGTAATTGTGTCCAGAAAGATGTGGACAAATTGGAGAACATTGTGAGAAGAAGAAAAAATGATTAAATGTCTAGAAAACATGATGCATGAGGCAAGACTGAAAAAAACAGGCTTGTTTTATCTGGAAAGGAGAAGACTGAGAGGAGACATAACCTTTTAGGTACTTGAAAACCATTGTAACAAGGAGGGGGGAGAAAATTACTCTTAACCTCTGAGGAGAGGACAAGCAGCAATGGGCTTCAATTGCAGCAATGAAGGTTTAAGATGGACATTGGGACAAATTTCTTAACTGTCAGAGTAGTAAAGCACTGGAATAAATTGCCTAGAGAGTAGGAATGTAAAAGGGTAACTGGTTAACCAGTGGCCCAGCCCTGGCCAGAGCACCAGTTAAACAATAGTTTAACCAATTAACATTTTAAATAGGATTTTACATCCTTAGAGAGGCTGTAGAATCTCCATCATTGGAGATTTTTAAGAGTAAGCAAGACAAACAACTATTAGGCATGGTCTAGAGCAGCGGTTCCCAACTGCCAGACTGCAGCCCGCTGCCAGGCCGAGACCTCTGGCTGCTGGGCCGTGGCAGCTCTGGGGCCCTGGGCTAGGGTACACTGCTCTCACTCCAGTTGATGGGAGAGGCGTCTCCTGCCCCACCTGTCAGCCAACCAGTGCCGGGCAGGGTCTCCTCCCAGCCATAGAAGAGCACTTCCCACATTGCCCTCCTGCCGCACAGTGAACTGCTGTTCTGCGGCCAGGAGCAGACCCAGCCCCTGTCCAGCACTGACTGGCTGAGAGGTGGGGCAGGGCATGCCGCTCCCAATAGCCATGGCAGGAGGGGAGGCGCTGGGCGGTGTACCCCCTCCCCCAGAGCCGCAAACACGCAGGCAGCAGCACAGAGCTAGGTGAGGGGGGCAGGGCAGGAACTGGGGGTTCCAGGAATGAGGTTAATGCTGGGGGCTCTAGAGCCTGTATTACTAGTGGGGAGGGCTATGGGGGCAGGGCTGGCACTGGGGGAGACTCGGGGGGATTGGTTGCACTGGGGCTTTGGAAACAGAAGGCTGGTACTTGGGGGGGTCTAGTGGTGTGGGGGACTCTCTGGGATGGGGGGGATGGCACTGAAGCATTTGGGATGGGGGGGCTGGTAATGGGTGGGAGAGGGTTGGGTGCAGGGGACTCCAGGGTCCAAGGCTAGCGCTGGGGGATAGTACAGGGGTGAGGCATTCTAAGGGTTAGGGCTGGCACTGGGGGGAGGAATATGCAAATAAAATGTTGCCAGTCCACCAAAAGTTTGTGAATGGGTTTGCCTGTCCCCGGTATCAAAAGGCTTGGGAACCACTGGTCTAGAGATAATAGTTAGTCATGCCATGAGTGTAAGGAACTGGACTAGATGGCCTCTTAACGTCCTTTCCAGTCCAATGATTCAGCATATTGTTGCAAGACAAACTGTTCTTCAAACTCTATCTCTGAGAGAAATCAAGGAAAGATGCACCTCTTGACTATTTAAAATCAATTATTCTTGAACTGTTGGTATGTAAAGTAAACATATGCTTAGGGGCGATTCTATACATACCAACAGCTTAAGAATAATTTGGGGAAGAAGTTCAAGAAGGTATGAAGCAAGATTGGAATGATTTCATTCCTATGGCTGAAGCAGCTAGACTAAATATACCTAGGTGTAACAATGAAAGGAGTTTAGTATTCTATCCACACCTTGCAGTCTGCATTTAAAAACTTACTTAAATAATGTACAGTCTCTGGCATAATTTACAAAGAACAATATTTCTGTAAAAATGAGAAGCCAAACAATATTGGTAGACATTAAAATTTAAATTAAAAAATGCAGTCTTATACTGTCCTGCCAGATGTGACTTTTATGGTGCCTAATTAAAATGCCAATTGGAAACAAACATTTCTTAACCAATTACTGAATCCTTACTGACTTCCATGAAAATTAAAAAAAAAAATCTTTGAAAATTATATCTGTCTTGTATGTATCATAGCTTGATCCTAGACATCAACTCCCAATGCTAGAAAGGGATAAAGGTAACCTAAAATGCAGACAAAAATAGGAAGTGCTTCATTGATAAATAAACATTAATGATGTCAAGAATCAACCTCAGACACCTCTGAAATTGAAAGATTGGATGATTAATTGGAACATCATCTTATAGCTCATGAAATCTCCAAACACAAATATACCTGAATGAGTGAAACCTCAAATAAGGATTGGACCAGTCTACTTGCTGATAAGCCGTGTCTCAGAAATAAAGAAAACATATAAAACTGCTGGGAATGTCATAAAGAGGTCATAAGCGAGCTATATCAACAGTCACAAATTGTACTAGCAGTTTCAACAACACAAAAGTGTATTGAATCTACATTTTTAGGCCTAAACACACAATGGCATATATAATATTAGTAGAAGTGCAGGTGAATGGGCCTTTGATGGTATAGCTAATGTGGTTAGGTCCTGCAATGGTGTCACTAGGGTAGATGTGTGGACAGAGTTGATAACAGAGTTTGTTGCAGGGACAGGTTCCTGTATTAGCATTTCTGTTGTGAGATGTGAAGTTGGTGGTGAGTATTTGCCTCTGGTTGGGGGGCTGTCTATAAGCAAGGACTGGACTGGCTCCCAAGGTCTGAGAGAGTGAGACCTATGATAGGTTGTAGATCCTTGACGATGTGTAGGAGAGGTTTTAGCTGATGACTGAAGGAAATGGCTAGTGGTGTTTTGTTGCTCTCTTTGTTGGGTCTGTCCTGTATTGAATGATTTCTGGGTAACCTCCTGGCTTTAT
The DNA here is from genome assembly GCF_052426305.1 of Pelodiscus sinensis. Taxonomy (NCBI): domain Eukaryota; kingdom Metazoa; phylum Chordata; order Testudines; family Trionychidae; genus Pelodiscus; species Pelodiscus sinensis. The sequence goes on along the minus strand of NC_143053.1, from coordinate 178,821,650 downwards.
CAATCAGTTTCTTCACTTCTCCAGGTCGGTATTGTAGTTTTAAGAATTCTTGATATAGACCCTGTAAGTGCTGTCTCTATCTTAGGCATTGGAGTAAATGTGATTTATTTTAGGGTTTGGCTGTAGACAATGGATCATGCAATGTGTTTTGGAGGCTAGCTGGAGGCATGTAGGTATGTACAGCAGACACAATATCTCTGGTATGGGGTCTAGGTGCATTTCAGTAGGTTTTCAGTATAAAGTGGTATTTATGCGACCATCAGGTATTTGTACTGTAGTGTCTAGGAAGTGAATCTCCTCTGTGGACTGGTGCAAGTGGAGATTGATGGTGGAGTGGAAACTATTGAAATCCCGGTGGAATTCTTCAAGGGCCTTCTTCCCAGGGATCCAGATGACGAAGATGTCATTGATGTAGTGTAAATAGAAGAAGGGTACTTGGGGACAGGAGATGAGGAAAGGCTATTCTATGTCAGCCATAAAAATACTGGTGCACTGTGGGGCCATGCTGGTACCCATAGCAGTGCCTCTGACTTGAAGATCTAAATCATCCCCAAATCTGAAATGGTTGCAGGTGAGAACAAAGGCACAAAGTTCAGTAACCTGTTTTGCCGTGGCATCATCGGAGATACAGTTTCTGATGGCTTGTGTGGAATGTTGGTGTAGAGTTTCTATATCTATAGTAGTTAGGGTGGCTTTTTCAGGAAGATCACCAATGGATTCTCGTTTTCTCAGAAAGTCAGTGGTGTCTCAAAGACAGCTGGGAGCATTGATAGCATAGGGCCTGAGGAGGGAGTCAATATAGCCAGACAGTCCTGTAAGGACACCAATGCCTGAGATGATAGGTCAACCCAGATTTCCCTTGTCTGGGCTCTAGGGGTGTGTCTGTGGGAATCTGTTCCTATCCTTCTTCCAGTAGTTTATTGAGTAGATGATGTAGTTTCTTTTGGTGCGCCTCAGTGGGATCAGAGAAAACTTTATCCTTTCATCACAGAGGTCCAATATGACAATACATTTTAGAAGATATTACTTTACTTCACTCAAACAAATTATTCAAAAAATTCATGTTTGACAACAGAAATACAGGGCAAACTCAAATTAAAAATGGTCAAAATCAAAATAGCTCCAATTTTAAATTAAAAAAAAGACAGCTGAAACTTTTTTTTGGTGGTTTGAATGAGAACTGAAGTTGAACATACCTAATGCAACTTGAACCCCCCAAAATAAATACCTGCATTCTGAAGGCCTGAAAACAAACAGATTAACCCCCCCCCCTCCTTCTCTCTAATGAGAAATCAGAAACTTCCCACAATAAGACCTACTGAATTTCCCAATAAATATTTTACTTCCTTTTTTCCCCCTCTGGGGAAGGGCATGACATCGTCCAAAAAGGAAATAAAGCTATAATCAAAACAATTTCAGCAAATGCTAGGAAGAGCCTCTGTGTTACAGCCTGTGATGTTTTCAGGCAATCACCGCAACAGCTAGAAATCAAACTAACTTTCACTGCTTTAGAAAAAGCAGACAGCTGTCAATTTATTTAATTTATTTATTTGCCTTTTTGGTGCCAAATTTTATCTTCCAAAATTCATTGCACTGTTTTTGGAAACTTACAACCAAATTAGATTTATGTCAGAGTCCATACATAAACTATGACCTGCCCACATTCTGTCAACCTGCAAAGAACAACAGCTTTCCAGATAATAACTGTACTTTGCAGTTCTATAACACTTTTTTCTGGTAATGTCATAATTTCAAATATTAATGTATTATTCCAGAAAACACAAATTCAATGTTGGCCAAAGAATTAAATACCGTGTTTGTTTCCATTTGCATCAAGAAACTTAGCAGCGACTGGACAACTAACACAGTGGACATCAATGTAAATGAGGTAGGATCTGAGGCTCAAATAGGAAAAGAACAAATTTAAAAGTACTTGGGCAAATTAAATGTTTTCAGGATGGCAGGGCTGGATGAAATACATCCTAGAATACATAAGGAAGTAGCTGAAGAGATCTGAGTAATTAGAAATTATCTATGAGAACTCATGGAAGATAGCCGAGATCCCAGAGAACTAGAAAAGGAAAATTACAGTACCTATCTACAAGAAGGGGAATAAGGATAACCCAGAGAATTATAAACCAGTCATTTTAATTTCAGTCCCTGGAAAGATAGTCAAGCAATTTGTTAGTACCTAGAAGAAAATAAGGTAAGTGCTGGTTTCAACTAGAGTAAATGGTTCTCTGTAACTTGAAGTCTTTTAAATCATCATTTGAGAACTTCACTAACTCAGCCAGAGGTTATGGGTCAGTTACTAAAAGGTGTGGGTGAGGTTCTGTGGTATGACATGTACAGATGGTCAGACTAGACTATCATGATGGTCCTTAAAGTTTGAGTCATCACAAATTTGTTAATAGTAAACAATGTCAAACCAACCTAATATCCTTCTTTGACAGGATAAATAGCTGTGTTGATAGGGGGAAGTGGTACATGTGATCTATCTTGACTTTAGTAAGGCTTTTGCTATGGTTTCCAATGGTCTTCCCAAACACAACTGGTTAGAAATGAGTACTCAGTGTAGTTATCAATGGTTCATAATGAAGCTAGAAGGGCATATCAAGTGGTGTCCAGCAAGGATTTATCCAGAATAGGGATGTAAAAGTGTAACTGTTTAAACGGTTTAAAAAAAAATCCATAAAGCTGATGCTTCTCAGTTTCTGTTGTAGTTGCATGCCCAACTCCCCAGGAGGGGGGGCAGAAACAGCAGGCTTTGCACTATAAGTTATAACAATAACAGCTTAATTTAAATGAGTAGCAATAAGTAAAGTATATCAATAACAAAAGGTAAAGCGATCTCATTTCTTTTTAACTAACTTGCAGTCTACTCCCATGAGTAAAGATCTGCACAAACAAGCCCTTTGCGAATAGGACATCAGAAACACACATTTGCTACTGAAATGATGGTGGCCCAGAAATCTAATGTATTCCCTTTTCGAGAATCATTTCTGAGAAATCTAAAAGCCTATCATTAAAATATTGCTGATATTGGCTTAACCTGTCAGATGCTAATGTAGTCTTCTAAAAAAAATAACTTATTTGTCTTCGGCTACAGCTTTTAGGTAGCAAACTAAGCCAGTTTACAAAACACATTTTCAGAGTATCAAGTATTTAAGATGCTGCTCATTCATTTGAACTTTGGATAAGAATTGCATCCAAGTATCATAACAAACATTCTTCAAAGAATACAATACCTTAATCTATTATGCTGAGAGTGAAGTTTACTCAATAAAGATAAATATGGGCTCACAATTATAGATCTGTATCATATCTCATCCATAAATAGTGGGCAACATTAAGCCACCTGTTAGAGCTGTACAAATCAACTGAAAAAAATTTGTCTGTGCATGTGTGTCCTTCCCAAAAGAGCAGGGGTGGGCAAGAGATAGCCCATGGGCTGAATCTGGCCCACCCCACCCCCCCAGGATTTTCAGGCAGGGAACAGCCCCAGGCCACTCCAAGTGGCTGGCTACTCAATGTGCCTCTCTGCATCACGCATGTAGTAGAGGGAGGGAGGCTTGGTGTGCTGCCCCTGCCATCTCTCCCGACCCTGGCACACAGCACAGATAGCCACATGGAACAGCCAGCCACTCTGAGCCTGGGGCTGCAGCAGGCAGGGAGCCCGAGTGAGTGTCCCACTGGGCTGCTGGCTGGGAGCCACCTAGGTAAGCCCCTACCAGCCAGAGCCTGCACCTAGCACACCACCCTCTCCCACGCCTCACTGCCTGCTGCAGGTTACAACTCCCACCCAGATCCGGCATCCCATCCTACAGCCCTCCCCCAGGCCAAAATCCTCTCCTATACCCATACCTCCTCCCAGACCATGCACCCCAAACTCCTGCCCCAGATCACTATTCCCTCCTCTACCCGAACTCCCTCTCAGACTCCACACCCCTCCTGAACCCTAGTCTCCAACCCTGAGCTCCCTTCTGTACCCATCTCCATCTCAGAGCCTACACTCCCTCCATAGAAAAGTGCAGCCCTTGACCACTTACCAAAATGTTGGAGTGGACCGCCATCAAAAATTATTGCCCACCCCTGCAACTGAGGGTTATGCAAGGTTAGAGCATACCACAACTCTCCCTGCATCTGTTTTTTCTGCACTGCTCAGACTGATCTCAGTTTCTCAAATGGTTTGAACAAAGTGGTAGTACACTTCTCTCTCTTTCAGATTGCCCAATTTGTCTTCCTCTTCCTAGCGTTCAATGAACTCCTTTTGAAACCATCTTTGTGACAAAAAACATGGATGGATTAGTTATGCAGCCTGAACATAATCATCTTCAGGTTGCTAGTAGTGCACATGTAAGCCAATAGCCTTTACTTGTGAATGGACTACGCTTATCAAAAGTCTACAGAAATATACCAAGTAAACAAAGGTAGGTTCTCTGTGTTCTAATGACAGGTGTAGAATCTATCTTAAGGAAAGATTGGGAGACTTATTTAGGCTCCTCAAGCAAATTAATCCACACTTTCTCCTCTTCAAGGAAGCTATTCTGCCAAGAAATTACAAAAGGGACTTGTGTGCATTTGTCCAAAGCATGAATTTGACCCTTCACATTTCTGAAACGCCCAGGGAATTGGGTGTGCTTGTTAAAGTAGCTTTAATTGTTCAGCCAGCAGTTACTCATCATATCACAATAGGTCTTGCTGATTTTGGCAGGAATACAGGAGTCATATTTTTACTTGGCTGAATTGCTTATGAGCAGTTATGTATTGGGCGCACAGATTTTCTTCAGCATCAGCTGGGCACTTAAAAAAAACTCTTTCAAACATTCTATTTCTTGTAGCTATTGTTCCACTTACAAGATTCCAGGGTGATAACAATGGAGCCCTTTGCAATTGGCATTCATTTAGCTCCTTCCCCTCCTCCCCAAGGCAGTCACAGGGTCAGAACAGATCACCAAATCTTCTACTGACCTTCTGTAAATCACAGGACACTCACACCACTCAACAGCCACAAAGCACATCCAACAACCAAAATTAGACCAGAGTATTACAGCCCACAAAGATTAGGGTATTATGTGCCTCAGGTAGAGAATAGGCACAGCTAAGGTGCACAACTGCCTGAGGCCACCCAAATGATTGAAAGATATGCCCTGATAATCCAGGCAAGCAACCTGCACCCACATTACAGAAGATGGAAAAACCCCAAGGTCACTCAGTCTGAGCTATGGGAAAATTCCTTCCCAACCCTACATATGGTCATCAGTTAGACCCTGAGCACAAGAGCAAGAACAAGTCAACCAAGCACCTGGGGAAGAGAATGCTCAATGCCACCTTAGAGTCCTGGCTCTCCCTGATCAACCTCCAGCATTGGCTGTCCCTGAGGTGTCAGTGGAAGGAGATTTTAAAAGCAAAAACAACAAAACAAAAACAGAGTTTCCAAAATGCACTGGGGGTGGGGAGAATCCCTTCCTGACCTCTACAGTTGGCCAGCTGAAACCCTGAACTTGTAGGAACATGAAACAAACCAGAAATAAGCTCTAAAGCTACTGAGCCTGCCCTGAGACTGAAAAGCAACATCATGGTATAATCCTACTCAAATTTATCCTGCGCTCCCTTAACACTACGGCCATGTCTACACTACAGATGAGATCAAAGCAGCTGCAGTAGATCTTCCAGGGTTCAAATTAGCAGGTCTAATAAAGACACACAAATTCAGACTGAGAGGGTGCTCCCACTGATGCCGGTAGTCCTGCTTCTACAAGGAGTAAGGGAAGCTGAAGGGAGAGTGTGCTCCCTTCAACTTTCCGCAGTGTGGATGGCACTAAAATTTGAGTTAAGATACTTTGACTTAAGATACCCAATTAACATAGCTGAAGTTGCCTCTTAATTCAAACTTATCCCCTACTATAGACCAGGGGTAAGTAATGTGCTCTCACAATTCCTATTGGGACTCTGCTCCAGAACTTTACTTGTCTGATAAATAGAAACCTGCTTCTAATTTCCAACCTGAATTTTTTCCTATTGCAACCATTGTCCTTTACCTTAAATAGCTCTTGGCTCTCCCTGGTATTTATTTATAGAACAGGACTAAACAAGCTAAGCTCATCTCATAAAAAGGCACTCCATTCTCCCAAGCATCCTAGCAGCTCTTCTCTGCACCTGTTCCCATTTAAATTCTTCTTTCTTGAACATGGCTAGCCAGAATTGTATACAGTATTCCAAATTAGTCTCTTCTATAATGTAATTAATACTTCTCTAGCTATTGGAAATACATCGCCTGAAACATTCTAGGATTGCATTTGTCTTTTTCACAGCTGAATCACATTGATTGACTCACACCCCCAGGTCTCTCGTCTGTCACTTCCTACTGGTAAGCCCCCAGCCTGCAGAAGAAATTCTTATTATTAGACTATAAATGCATGTCTTGCACTTTATACTATTGAATTTCATCTCATTTCTGTCACTCCAGTCTTCAAGGTCAATCAGATGTTCCCGTATAAAATTCCAATCTTCCTCTGTATTGAAGATGCCTCCCAATTTTGTATCAGCAGCTGATTTCATTAGCACACTCCTACTTTTTGTGCCAAGATCATTAATACAAATATTGAATAAGATTGATCTCAGAAATAGTCCTTGAGGAACTTGCCTAGTAACCTCACCCCAGTGTGATATATTTGCCTTTCAGCAGAACCTGTTGCCTTCTTCCCTTTAGCCAATTTCTTATCCACTTTACACTGTCTACGGTAATCCCCATCTTACCTAGTTTAACTAAGAATTTCCCTTGTGGTACCATGTCAAATACTTTACTGAAGTTCAAATATAATACATCTACTACACTTCTCTTTTTTTTTTATTAACAAAAACCAGTTTTCTCAAAGGAAGAAAGAACTCACATTAGACTGGCATGATCTACCTTTAATAAACACATGTTGTGCTATTTCCCCCTTTACTTTTATGAATTAGTTTTTTTTCCTTTCTCAATTTGTTCTAAAGCCCTGCATACTACTGAGGCATACAGTAGGATAACAACTCTGTAATTGCGTGGGTCACTTGTCCCCCTTTCTTAAACACAGGTAAAATTAGCTATTTTCCAGACTTATGGACTATCCCTAAGTAGACACATTTATTTACAATCCTTACAACTGGACTAGCAGTTTCAGGTGCCAGCTCTTTCAGTATTCTGGGGTGGAAATTACCTCGGCTCCCTGATTTGAGCACATTAAACTAAAATTTTCTTTTATTTCAGATGTGGTAAAGTTCTATAAAAAATATTTTTTCAAAAAACTTGGTAAACGTCACTATTATTTTTAATCATATTTTAATTTGTCGTAGAGATGGGAGAGGGAAGCCTGGGGAGGAAGGAAACAAAGCATTATTAGTTATCCTCATTTTGGCATGTTCCGTGGCCCTTTTCTACTTCCATGCAGTGCAGGTTATAATGGAAACAGTTCATAAGGAACATTAGAGTCTAAAAAGACAGCTTTAAAAAAGGACTTCACAGGAACGCAAAGAAGATCCATCCACCTGCTCCAGGAGGTAGCTATTTTTTTTAAGCACACTGTATTGTATGTATTGCATAGTACTGCCCACCTTTAAAAAATAGTTTTCATGTGCACACTTGAAGTCTGCATTCTAACACACCATAAGTCAGACTCCACAAGAAGATTGGTAAATGGCTGCATATTTTGGATGTTGTAAGGACATGAGCCATCAATACACATTCCCTGATATAATTACATACATTAAAAAAATCTGTAAACAGGGCACTGGTACCCTTCAATGGACTTGTAACAGGACACAGAACCTTTCACTTACAAGTTGTGTGTCTTTACTAAATGATGGATGACTGCACAGTGCGCTATAGGAAATGAATGGGTTGACTCATCAGACCGCTAGAAAGAGGACTGATAGCTACATCACCAAAAACAAAGACACCAAACTGTCATTAATTGACAAACCTGCTGACAGTCTCAAAAGAACCACAAAGATTTGTGTGGCTATAGAAACTGAACTAACACTTATGGGCAGTTCTTCCAGAATACAGTTGAGACATATTGTCAAGAAGGCAAAGGAGACCTTTTACTACCAGTCCCTATATTGTATATTTATAGTAATAGTAAAAGATTCCAGGCTCCAGAACTGTCAAGATGACACTTCACCTCCTTTTTTGAAAATGTGGTTATGAAAAGAAAAATAAACCCAGGTATTTCTCCATACAAATCTCTGAGCACTGTTTACATCTATGAGAATATTCTTAGTGAGACACCCACACTTTAAGGTATTTTACTTCATATTATGTTCTAACTTGGTTACATTATTCTAAAATAAAAACCCAAAACTCAATATTATTTAATTAGATTCTCCAAGACAAGTTAACCTAAGCCATATGGTATTTTCCCCCAGTAGTCACAATATTCTGACCTTGATACTAGGAAAATGTGTGCTCTTCAGCTTTAAAAAAAAATGGTGCTATATGGTATACTGGCAAAAAGGATGCAGTGAGAGAGAGCTACATATCTTACAATCATACAGTACAGACTGGCCTCATAAGTTAGATCAAAAGTAAAATATTCTGTTTATTTTTAATAACTGCAATGGCAGTGTTTGAACAATGTCACTAAAAAGCTGCCCTGCTATTCACACATCTGGCCATTAATCAAATAAATCTTAACATTTTAATGAAAATAAATTAAATCACAGAGAAGACATGATCTGTTCAATCAGCTAATGATGTTTTCATAAAGGTGGGAAAGAGCAGGATCTCTATGCTGTTGGATAAAGAAAGATCCAAGAACCAGAGAAAACTGATAGATACACAAATAATGCATAGCTAGAGTCCTACATACATGAATGAGGATGGCTAGAGTCTGGTTTTGCCCTTTAGGATAAGTGCAAAATAAGTTCAAATCTTTAGAAGAATCCCAGCCTCCCTCCTCTTCTTAGACCAGATAACGGCAAAGCATTTCTCAGTCTCTCTTTCTCTGTCCCAGGGGATAACATCTCAGACTACATCCTCTTCCATTGCCATCCCAATTGAGTGTCACTAATTAAGGACTCACCTGCAATAGTTATTTTAAAAGGAAAGCTCAAAAAATTTCAGGCTGAACAGTACTGCCACAGGCAAGACAAGGGGAAGAGATACACGAATTGGGAGAAAACAGGGATTATGTCACACGTTTCCCCTTCCCCAGTCATCCCAGCCCTTCCCTTCTAGGCGCCCCGTGTCATATTAGTTAGTGAAAACTACTGTACATCATTCCAGTCCCCAGTTGGGAACCGGAGGAGCTGCTTGCATGCAAGCCATGCTCAGCAGCTTCCAAGTGAGCAATTGCATCAAAATACCAATCCCGACACAAGACACATCTCCTCTCCCGCTGCATTACGTACACAGGCGAACGGTGGGGCTTGCAGGCAGAGAGCTGGACAGTTGTCAGTGCTCACACTCACAACGATGCAAGATGGAAGCAGAGCCGTAACTTCACTGATCAATTCTCACAGGCGCCAGCAAAAACACACCGATTCCCGCTGCAGCTGATCCTGCCGGGTCTACAAGTCCTTCAGTGCCTCCCCCCTCTGGCCGCACTGTAGAGCTGGGGGGGAAGGGGCTGGTCCGCTGCTTTGGTTTAAGAAGCGATCAGCCCCAGAACTGCCATGCGAAGAAACCCTCCCCTAGCCGGTGCCGCTGGGCTCCCCTCCAGCGCTGCCGGCCCTCACACGCCGCAGGGAACTCTGCAGGAGCCCGGGAGACGTGCCCCCAGCTGCAGCCAGCCACCCAGCAGGGCAGAGCGCAGGGCTGGGGAGCAGGGCGCTGCTTGCCTCCGCCGCCTGGGGCGCGCCGGGAGAAGGGGACAGCGCTGGGCTCCCCCTGGCTCCGGCCCCGCGTCCCTCGGGGCTGGGATTGCAGTGCAAGGCGCTGCGGCTGCAGGCGGCTCCAGCCACCCCCCTCCGCGCGCCCTACCCGGCCTCTCCGCGCCGCTCAGCCTGACACCTGGCCGAGCCCAGCCAGCCAATCAGGGCAGAGCGCCGGCCCCTGCTCTGGAAGGAGGAGGGGGGGGGGCAGCAAAGGAGGAACTAAGCCAGGGCGCGCGCGCGCGGACCAAGCTGCCTCTCCCAAGGGCGGGGGTGGCTGGGGGAGCGATGAGGAACACAGCGCGCGCGCTGGAACCACGCGAAGCCTGGGGCTGGCGCGCGCCTCAGCTAAGCCGCGGCACATGCCGCTGCAGCGCGCAAGGGGGCGGACGGGGGAAGCAATTGCAGTCAGCAGGGAAGGCGCTGCGTGGTGCACAGCGCGCCCCGGGGCACGGGGGTTACACGGGCTGTCAGTTCCCACCCCGGAGGGGGGGGGGGGGAAATACTCCCTTGTGTTAAAGCTGCCGTCAAGACTGACACCATCGCTCTCCCACTGCCTCCTCCCCCATCTCACCCCACTCCTGCAGGATATAATAGACAGCGGTGGGCTGCCAACGCGGGAAATGCGTGGAAGGAACCCACGGAGCGAGGACACGGATTAGCTCAAAGCAAAGATGATGAATTCGGTGCAGGTGCGGTGGGAGAGCTGGAGGGGTCGGCAGGGGGGAGATGGGCAGGTGTTAGGAAAAGGACGGACACTGCAGGTTCACAAAGGTGCTTAGGCACCTGGATCCCCGTTTTAAGCAAAATGCCTGCTCGCCTGCCACTTAATCCAGGAGGCACCTACCGTTACTGGGCACCTACGTTTCTGCCTTAAAAGTCCCCTATGCATGTAAATTTCTGCTTCCAAGCAGGCACATAGCTGCCTCCCTCTGGTACCTCGAGACTTGTCTCAGTTATGAAACTGGAGGAAGACAGGCCCAGTGGTGCTGGAACAATTTGTGCGGTGCTGGAGCCATTGAACCCAAACTGAAAGCTGTGTTCATGATGAAAACCACCTCAAAACAGGGGCAGCAGCACCCTGAATACTAGGACCTATGGAAAGGCCAGTTTTGGGGGGGGGGGTGGAGCACAAGATAACCTCCCCTCTGCCCTAGACCCCACCCATGCCCCAACTCTTCCTGCTCCACCTCACCCTATTGCCCAAGCCCTGTCCCTGCTGCACTCCCGCTATGCTCCTCCCTGCCTCCATTTCACCCCTTCCCTTAAGCCCCGTCCCACAAATGACACAACCTGGGAGACTGCCAGGGCCCTAGCACTGACAGCAGGAGTCAACCCACCCCTCCCCACACTGCTCACAGCAGCAGTGGGAAGCAGATCAAACCGTTCACACTGCTCTCCCAAGCCCAGCTCCCAGACGTGCTCCTATGTTTCCTGCTACCATGATAAAGAGAGGAGCAGAGCAGGCTGGGGCTGAGCCACTTCACTTCCTGTGGCTCCTGCGGCTGCTGGTGAATGCAGAGGCAGACCAACCAGCTGCTTTTGGCACCAGGTCCCCAGAAACCCTGCCCTTGGCCCTGTGGAGCCCCCAAAGTGCAAAGCCCTGGAGGCAGCTGTTCCAGACCATCCAATGGACAGGATGGCTCTACTGAAAGATTATGTTCAGAGGCTTCCTTGTGCAGAGGGCCCTATTCAAAACCTGTGGGGAGGGGAATGGTGCTTCCCACCTAAGAACTTGAGACCACTGATACAGCACTTGCTTGGGTTTTAGGACACACACATTCAATTTTCCCCTCAGAAAGACAAAGAATTTGATCAAGAGGCAGCCCATTTTTCAGTCAAATACTCTAACCATTGGACTGTGATATTCTGACATGGGAGTGCCTGTCTCTCTTCCATGTTGAAGTAGTTCCATTGTAGATAAAACACTTAAATAGTCCTTGAGCCAGAAAGAGAGAATAAGTTTGTAGCTTGATGGTCAGTATACCCACATGAGAGATGGAAGACCCAGGGTGCAGCCCTCCTTTCTCCAATCTCTCCCACTATTTTTCCAGACTACAACAGCTTCAGCTGCAGAGACTGAGGGAACTTAACAGCAGAACATCCTATAGCTCCGTGATTAGTACATGTTTCTGAGAAATGTGGGAGACTCCTGTTCAAATCCCTTCTACCTATCAGAAATGGCACGTTAGCCCTGCTATTTCTTCCACAAGCCAGCTAAATGTTCTACTATCTGAATTAAAAGTTATAAAAGAAGCAGCAGCTCTCCTTTATGGAGTGAGACAGGCATCTAACTCATTCTCACAAAAATAATTTGGTTTCTAATCGTTCCCATTTGTGGAACACAAGCAGAAACAGATGCCGATTTCAGGCGCACATCCCTCTCCTCAGCATTTCCCATTGGCTAGCTTGGACAGCTCCCTGTGTGGCATATTGGCTTATGAGGTTCCCCCATTCTTAGGCACCTAGTCCTGTCTGATCATTGTATAAGATAGGGGTCTCAAACTCTCATCCCACAGGCCATCCCCGGCTGAAAGAATTGTACAGTCTAGCATGGGACTCGCAATGGGCTGGGAAGGGGAGCTGTCCATTACTGGCCCCAAGCCCCACCCTTTCCCTCCACCACCTCACCCTCCACTGCCATGGCCCCATCTTCTGCAGGTCACTGGCGAGGGGAGGCTGGTGCACAGCGGCAGCAACATTACTCCCCTCCTCCCCCGTGTTCCCCATGGTGGCAGGAGCCACGGGGAAGTGGAGCATGCTGGGCAAGTGCCCTCACTCTGTTTCCCTGTGGCTCCTGCCTCAGCAGGGAGCACAGAGGGGCACAGCTGCTGCCACCACATGATGCCAGCTCCCCACCTCCCATGATCCCTGAAGCTGCGTCCTAGGGAACAGGATACCATGGGGGGGAGGGAGGAAGAGGATGGGGCAATGGCAGGAAGGGGCAGAGTCTGGGGCCATAACATACAGCCACCTCCCCCCCCCTCCCCCAGCCCACCAGGAGTCCCAGGCCAGCTTGTGCAATCACCCCAGCTGGGGATGGCCCACAGCCAGGATTTTGTGACACTTGGTATAAGGAGCCTAGGCACCTGATCCATGCTTTACAGAGTACAGTGTTGTTTTTATGAATTTCTTAAGAGTTAGGGGTTGCAACATTCTGCATCACAAAGCTTAAGTCCCTTCATGGATCAAAGTCAGACTCTCTGGCCACCTCTACACTAGAAAAATATAGTGCTGTATTACAGCAATGGCCAAAAACAGTGCAAACTCAAATATTTGTCACTATCATCTTATGAAGACCTGTACAGAGCAGATTTTCATTACTTGATGGTAAAACCCCTTTTATCTTTGCTTCTACCAATATCTCTTTTTTTGGGCCTATTATGTCTTTTAAGAGTGGCACTCAAATGGGGGTGGAAGGAAGGGAAGCAGAAAGAATCTTCCCTCTTTTCCCTGGTGTGAGGCTTTCTCTTCTCCAGAACATTTTGTTATGTGCACAAAGAAATGTGCAGATATGCACCATCAATAGAAATGCATGCTGCTGGCTGCAGGTGCTCTGCTAATCACCCGGGGAGGCATTTAAATCTCTCCCAAGCGGCCGCCCAGTGCTCAGCTTACAGGGAACACTGGTCAGAGCAACTATATATTTTCAATGTTTGCCTTCAAAGCTCACTTTTTAATGTTTTGTGATAGAAATGTTGCCGTGTTAGTCTGGTGTAGCTGAAACAAAAAACAGGACTATGTAGCACTTTAAAGACTAACAAGATGGTTTATTAGGTGATGAGCTTTCGTGGGCCAGACCCACTTCCTCAGATCAAATAGTGGAAGAAAATTGTCACAACCATTTATACCAAAGGATACAATTTAAAAAAATGAACAGATATGAAAAGGACAAATCAAGTTTCAGAACAGAAGGGGGATTTGTTTGGCATTTTGACTGGTCAGAAAACACCATGTCCCATTCTCTGCTGTAAAGAGTCTTACAATACATCGTGCCTTCAGGATGACATGATCAGACAAAACAGTAATCTCTGGAGCTGTAGCATTCATATTATTTTATATAATTCACACACACACATTTACATACTCACTAGAAGATTTACTCAGCCTTGCTTGAGTCCTTAACTCAAATAAGTTTTGTTTTTCTTCATGTAAATCGTTTTTCTGTGATGGGGGCAGGAGATCAAGGATTCAGTATGCAGGCTCTCCTGGGGAGAGAGGACAACCCCAGCCCTCTCTCACTGCAGCAGCTTGGGGCCAGGAGAGAAGCACTTGTCCGTAGCCACTGCAGCTGCTCTGGGCACAGCAGGGGACAGTCAGGCACACACACACAAACACTCTGAAATATATAGTAGATAGCTGTCCCTTTTGCCACCCCGCCCCACTGCTGGCTCAATGGGGTTATAGCTGTCCTGGTTCCCATCTCTGGCCTCTTGCTGCCCCTCTCCCCCCCCCGTGGTCATTCTATAGTATAACTGTCCCTCCTACCAGATCCTTCCCTTTCTATTTTATGAGAAACAATCACATTCCAAGCACATCCCATTGTCCTACCACAACCAAACCCTGATCTTGCTTTTAAGTTATGAAAAGAGGAAGCTGCATAACAAATTAGCTGGTCTTAGCTCTTACTGTTTAGGAGGAATTATTGAACAAATAGACTCTGACAAACAGATGGATGGACACACAGACACAAAGTTTCTGAAATTGTGTGTGTGTGTGAGAGAGAGAATAATTTAGCTTAACAAAGACCTGATTTACGAGAAAACCCTAACAAATTTGCTGCTTACAAATTTTCATTTTCTCTCCGTGCAATTGCCTCTGAAACAAGATCAGATTTTATATTTATTATAATGGTGTCCTTTTTCTTTCTGGGGTAGTGAGCTACAGATTCAACTTGAATATATCTTTTTACCACTATTAGTTACATAAGGGCTACGTCTAGACTACATCCCTTTTTCGGAAAAGGTATGTAAATTAGACGTATAGCAATTGCTAACGAAGCGGGGATTTAAATCTCTTGCGCTTCATTAGCATAAAAATGGCTGCTGCTTTTTTTCGGCACGGAGCTTTGTTGGAGAAAAGCTCCAGTCTAGACGCTGATCTTTTGAAAAAAAAAAGCCTTTTCCGAAAGATTCCTTATCCCTTATTTCAAGAGGGATAAGGGATCTTTGGAAAAGGCTTTATTTTTTTAAAGATCAGCGTCTAAACTGGCGCTTTCCTCCGACAAAGCTCCGTGCCGAAAAAAGGGGCAGCTATTTTTATGCTAATGAAGCGCGGGAGATTTAAATCCCTGCTTCATTAGCAATTGCGATATGTCTAATTTATATCCCTTTTCCGAAAAAGGGATGTAGTCTAGACGTAGCCAAGTAGTATTGAAAAGTTCTTTGGAAGCATAGTGATAGAAATGTAGCCGTGTTAGTCTGGGGTAGTTGAAGCAAAATGCAGGACAATGTAGCACTTTAAAGACTAACAAGATGGTTTATTAGATGATGAGCTTTCGTGGGCCAGACCCACTTCCTCAGATCAAATAGTGGAAGAAAGTAGTCACAACCATATATACCAAAGGATACAATTTAAAAAAATGAACAAATATGAAAAGGACAAATCACATTGCAGAACAGGAGGAGGATGCGGGGGGGTGGGAAGGGGGAGGAAGGAAGGTAAGTGTCTGTGAATTGCTGATATTAAAGGTAGGGAGAGTGGGATGTTTGTGAGTTAATGGTATTACAGGTGATAATTGGGGAAACTGTCTTGATAATGGGTGAGAAAGTTCAAAGACTTGTTAAGTCCCTGGTGGTAAGTGTCGAATTTTAACATGAATGACAGTTCAGAGGATTCCCTTTCAAGTGCAGATGTAAAAGGTCTTTGTAGCAGAATGCAGGTGGCTAAGTCATTTAGAGAGTGTCCTTTCTGGTTAAAGTGGCAAGAAACTGTTTTCTCTTTGTGATCTTGTCTAATATCTGTTTTGTGGGCATTAATCCTTTGGCGAAGTGTCTGAGATGTTTGTCCAATGTACATAGCAGACGGACACTTTCGGCACATGATAGCGTAGATTATATTTCTGGATGCGCAGGAATATGTGTTCTTGATCTTATAACTCACTTGGTTAGGTCCAATAATGGTATCAGCAGAATGAATATGTGGACAAAGCTGGCAACGGGGTTTGTTGCAAGGGAAGGTACCAGGGTTGGTATTAGTGTGGTATGTCCTGTGGTGGTTGGTAAGAATCATCTTGAGGTTAGGTGGTTGTCTATAGGAGACTATGGGTCTGTCTCCCAGAGCCTCTTTGAGTATGGTATCCTGTTCCAATATAGGCTGTAGTTTCTTGATAATGTGTTGGACAGGTTTAAGTTGGGGGTTGTAGGTGATGACAAGTGGTGTTCTATTGTTGGTTTTCTTGGGTCTGTCTTGAAGTAGATGGTTTCTAGGTATTCGTCTGGCTCTTTCAATTTGCTTTTTTGTTTCTCTGGGTGGGTAGTTGAGATTTATAAATGCTTGGTAGAGATCCTGAAGCTTCTGGTCTCTGTCAGTGGGGTTAGAGCAGATGCGGTTGTATCGAAGGGCTTGGCTATAGACGATGGATCGTGTGGTGTGTTCTGGATGGGAGCTGGATGCATGTAGGTAAC
The DNA here is from genome assembly GCF_052426305.1 of Pelodiscus sinensis. Classification (NCBI taxonomy): domain Eukaryota; kingdom Metazoa; phylum Chordata; order Testudines; family Trionychidae; genus Pelodiscus; species Pelodiscus sinensis. The sequence goes on along the minus strand of NC_143053.1, from coordinate 178,805,175 downwards.
TGTATGAGTCAGTGGGTTTTCTGTAGAGAGTGGTGTCTAATTTTCCATTGTTGATTTGTACGGTGGTGTCCAGGAAGTGGATCTCTCGTGTAGAATGGTCCAGGCTGAGGTTGATGGTGGGGTGTAGGTTGTTGAAATCTCTGTGGAATATCTCCAGTGTTTCTTGGCCATGTGTCCAGATCATAAAGATGTCATCGATGTACCGTAGGTAGAGGAGGGGTGAAAGGGGACGGGAGTTGAGGAAACGTTGTTCTAGGTCAGCCATAAAGATGTTAGCATACTGTGGGGCCATGCGTGTACCCATGGCTGTGCCGCTGATCTGGAGGTATAAGTTGTTCTCAAACCGGAAATAATTGTGGGTGAGAACAAAGTTACATAGGTCTGCTATCAGGTTGGCAGTAGTGTCCTCTGGGATAGTGTTTCTAATTGCTTGTAATCCGTCTTCATGTGGGATGTTGGTATATAGAGCTTCTACATCCATGGTGGCAAGGATGGTATTATTGGGGAGGTTATCGATGTTTTGTAATTTCCTTAGGAAGTCAGTAGTGTCTCGGAGATAGCTGGGGGTATTGGTTACGAAGGGTTTGAGAAGAGTGTCTACATAGCTGGATAGACCAGTAGTGAGCGTGCCAATACCAGAGATGATGGGACGTCCGGGGTGCCCAGGTTTATGGATCTTGGGAAGTAGATAGAACAATCCTGGTCGGGGGTCAGAAGGTGATTCTGTGAGGATTTGTTCCCGAGTAGCTGTGGGGAGGCTTTTAAGGAGACAGTGTAGTTTCTTTTGGTAGTCCAAGGTGGGATCAGAGGGGAGAGGTTTGTAAAATGTGGTGTTCGAGAGTTGTCTGGTTGCCTCCTGGTTATAGTCGGCCTTATTCATAATGACCACAGCACCCCCTTTGTCAGCTGGTTTGATTACAATGTCCAGGTTGTTTTTGAGACTCTGGATGGCATGGTGTTCAGCGCGGCTAAGATTGTGTGTCGCTTGTTGTCGTTTGTGAATAATGTCAGTCTGTGCGTTGTTGCGGAAGCTGTGTATATAGAAATCCAGATTGTAATTCCGACCGTCAGGGGGAGTCCATATAGAATTATTTTTCCTTTGGTGTTGGTAGGGGGGATCTGGTAGATCAGATTGATGTTCAGTGGTGGTTTGGAAATATTCTCGGAGACGGAGGCGGCGAAAAAAAGCCTCAAGGTCACCACAAAATTGTATCCAGTTTGTGGGGGACGTGGGGCAGAAAGAGAGACCCCGGGACAAGACAGACTCTTCTGCTGGATTGAGTTTGTAGCTGGAGAGGTTAACAATATTATTCGGTGGGTTGAGGCAGTTGCTGTTGTAGCCAGTGGTATGGAGCAGGTTAGAAAATTTATTGTCTTTTCTTTGTTGTAGGGAATAGAAGTGTGTATAGTAGATTTCTTGTCTGGTGGAACAAAAGTCTTGCAAGGTGTCAGTCGGTGTGGATGTTTGTCTTGAGATGAGACGATCTAAGTTAGAAATGTCATTCTTGATGGTTTTCTGTTTCTTGTATAAAATACTTATCAGGTGGTTTCTTAATTTCTTGGATAGTGTGAGGCAGAGTCTTTCACTGTAGTCAGTGAAGTATGTTGATCTTAGTGGATTGTTCACTTTCAGTCCTTTGGGTACGATGTCCATTTTCTTGCACTTGGATAGAAAGATGATGTCTGTCTGTATCTGTGCGAGTTTCTTCATATGGTTGATGGATTTCCATTCCAAACGGCTAAATGTAGTGCCTTGCATGTAGAATAGTGATAGAAATGTAGCCGTGTTAGTCTGGGGTAGTTGAAGCAAAATGCAGGACAATGTAGCACTTTAAAGACTAACAAGATGGTTTATTAGATGATGAGCTTTCGTGGGCCAGACCCACTTCCTCAGATCAAATAGTGGAAGAAAGTAGTCACAACCATATATACCAAAGGATACAATTTAAAAAAATGAACAAATATGAAAAGGACAAATCACATTGCAGAACAGGAGGAGGATGCGGGGGGGGTGGGAAGGGGGAGGAAGGAAGGTAAGTGTCTGTGAATTGCTGATATTAAAGGTAGGGAGAGTGGGATGTTTGTGAGTTAATGGTATTACAGGTGATAATTGGGGAAACTGTCTTGATAATGGGTGAGAAAGTTCAAAGACTTGTTAAGTCCCTGGTGGTAAGTGTCGAATTTTAACATGAATGACAGTTCAGAGGATTCCCTTTCAAGTGCAGATGTAAAAGGTCTTTGTAGCAGAATGCAGGTGGCTAAGTCATTTAGAGAGTGTCCTTTCTGGTTAAAGTGGCAAGAAACTGTTTTCTCTTTGTGATCTTGTCTAATATCTGTTTTGTGGGCATTAATCCTTTGGCGAAGTGTCTGAGATGTTTGTCCAATGTACATAGCAGACGGACACTTTCGGCACATGATAGCGTAGATTATATTTCTGGATGCGCAGGAATATGTGTTCTTGATCTTATAACTCACTTGGTTAGGTCCAATCCAGCTACAAACTCAATCCAGCAGAAGAGTCTGTCTTGTCCCGGGGTCTCTCTTTCTGCCCCACGTCCCCCACAAACTGGATACAATTTTGTGGTGACCTTGAGGCTTTTTTTCGCCGCCTCCGTCTCCGAGAATATTTCCAAACCACCACTGAACATCAATCTGATCTACCAGATCCCCCCTACCAACACCAAAGGAAAAATAATTCTATATGGACTCCCCCTGACGGTCGGAATTACAATCTGGATTTCTATATACACAGCTTCCGCAACAACGCACAGACTGACATTATTCACAAACGACAACAAGCGACACACAATCTTAGCCGCGCTGAACACCATGCCATCCAGAGTCTCAAAAACAACCTGGACATTGTAATCAAACCAGCTGACAAAGGGGGTGCTGTGGTCATTATGAATAAGGCCGACTATAACCAGGAGGCAACCAGACAACTCTCGAACACCACATTTTACAAACCTCTCCCCTCTGATCCCACCTTGGACTACCAAAAGAAACTACACTGTCTCCTTAAAAGCCTCCCCACAGCTACTCGGGAACAAATCCTCACAGAATCACCTTCTGACCCCCGACCAGGATTGTTCTATCTACTTCCCAAGATCCATAAACCTGGGCACCCCGGACGTCCCATCATCTCTGGTATTGGCACGCTCACTACTGGTCTATCCAGCTATGTAGACACTCTTCTCAAACCCTTCGTAACCAATACCCCCAGCTATCTCCGAGACACTACTGACTTCCTAAGGAAATTACAAAACATCGATAACCTCCCCAATAATACCATCCTTGCCACCATGGATGTAGAAGCTCTATATACCAACATCCCACATGAAGACGGATTACAAGCAATTAGAAACACTATCCCAGAGGACACTACTGCCAACCTGATAGCAGACCTATGTAACTTTGTTCTCACCCACAATTATTTCCGGTTTGAGAACAACTTATACCTCCAGATCAGCGGCACAGCCATGGGTACACGCATGGCCCCACAGTATGCTAACATCTTTATGGCTGACCTAGAACAACGTTTCCTCAACTCCCGTCCCCTTTCACCCCTCCTCTACCTACGGTACATCGATGACATCTTTATGATCTGGACACATGGCCAAGAAACACTGGAGATATTCCACAGAGATTTCAACAACCTACACCCCACCATCAACCTCAGCCTGGACCATTCTACACGAGAGATCCACTTCCTGGACACCACCGTACAAATCAACAATGGAAAATTAGACACCACTCTCTACAGAAAACCCACTGACTCATACAGTTACCTACATGCATCCAGCTCCCATCCAGAACACACCACACGATCCATCGTCTATAGCCAAGCCCTTCGATACAACCGCATCTGCTCTAACCCCACTGACAGAGACCAGAAGCTTCAGGATCTCTACCAAGCATTTATAAATCTCAACTACCCACCCAGAGAAACAAAAAAGCAAATTGAAAGAGCCAGACGAATACCTAGAAACCATCTACTTCAAGACAGACCCAAGAAAACCAACAATAGAACACCACTTGTCATCACCTACAACCCCCAACTTAAACCTGTCCAACACATTATCAAGAAACTACAGCCTATATTGGAACAGGATACCATACTCAAAGAGGCTCTGGGAGACAGACCCATAGTCTCCTATAGACAACCACCTAACCTCAAGATGATTCTTACCAACCACCACAGGACATACCACACTAATACCAACCCTGGTACCTTCCCTTGCAACAAACCCCGTTGCCAGCTTTGTCCACATATTCATTCTGCTGATACCATTATTGGACCTAACCAAGTGAGTTATAAGATCAAGAACACATATTCCTGCGCATCCAGAAATATAATCTACGCTATCATGTGCCGAAAGTGTCCGTCTGCTATGTACATTGGACAAACATCTCAGACACTTCGCCAAAGGATTAATGCCCACAAAACAGATATTAGACAAGATCACAAAGAGAAAACAGTTTCTTGCCACTTTAACCAGAAAGGACACTCTCTAAATGACTTAGCCACCTGCATTCTGCTACAAAGACCTTTTACATCTGCACTTGAAAGGGAATCCTCTGAACTGTCATTCATGTTAAAATTCGACACTTACCACCAGGGACTTAACAAGTCTTTGAACTTTCTCACCCATTATCAAGACAGTTTCCCCAATTATCACCTGTAATACCATTAACTCACAAACATCCCACTCTCCCTACCTTTAATATCAGCAATTCACAGACACTTACCTTCCTTCCTCCCCCTTCCCACCCCCCCGCATCCTCCTCCTGTTCTGCAATGTGATTTGTCCTTTTCATATTTGTTCATTTTTTTAAATTGTATCCTTTGGTATATATGGTTGTGACTACTTTCTTCCACTATTTGATCTGAGGAAGTGGGTCTGGCCCACGAAAGCTCATCATCTAATAAACCATCTTGTTAGTCTTTAAAGTGCTACTTTGGAAGCATGTGAGAGAGAATACAGAAAATAATTACCAAAATCTTTCTGGACTGTTTGAATGTATTTTTGTTACTTACCTTGTCAAAGTAGGTTGTGAGTTATCTGTGCTGCTTATAGTATGATTTATTACATATACATTTTATCTCAGAGCCTAATATGGTTGTAATTACAAGGGTCAAAGTTAATTTGCTGTATCACCTGATTGCTGTTGAAGTTACTGTGCCTATAAATATGTAAAGTTTATTATGTAACACCTTCCTAAAATGCAAACAATCTTCTTAGTCTATGCCACTGATCTTTTTCCTCCATTGAAGATAAAGATCAAATTGTTGATGTTTTTATTAACATCAACTGGTACAGAGTAAGTCCTCAATGATATATAATGCTGATAGTTATGCTGTTGGTGGGGCAGCTCAACCCTGTAACTGGTAGATTACGTACATGATAAATTCACAAATTATGTTTTACTCACCACCTCCCATCTGTCCCAACAAGATTAGTTCTACAGGGTGCTGGAACAATTTTATAGTGGGAGTGCAAACCATAAACCCTGTGTCTAATGGAAACCACTTCAAGTCTGGAGGTGCTGCTGTATCCTACAGACCCCTATTTCAAGCACATTATGTCAGATGATGTGCCAATAAAAGGTGAATAGCTGTACACATTCAAAAAAAAAATAAAGGAGGGGAGAGAGAGAGGGGACCAGATGGTACAGACTACCAAGACTTCCTACCATATGGGATGAATGTACTGTTATCCTAATCAAGTTGTGGCCCAGTCAGTCATTTCCAACAATCAGTGAGTCATTGCTGTAATCAGACCATGCTCTTTATACTTCTGATGTCATTGCAGAATGTAGTGTATTAGGCTAATTAGTTTTTTCAGTAAAGTTATTTTCATACTTCTTTTCTTGCTTGTTTAACTTCAGTTTGAAGTAGCTGCAGCTGTTCACTGGAAGGGTACATTTGTTTGATTTCAGCTAAAATACTTTGTGTTCAATAAATCTTGGCAGATTATCTAGGATAATATTTCCATTTACATTCATATTATATCACATGTGAAAGAAAACAATACATCAAATAGTTATAAATGTGTGACAGAGTGCTGGGTGGGATCTCACTCTGATCACTCTAAATTAGTCCCCCCAGTAGGCAGCTGATGGGGATAATTACCCAGGTTGCCTGGATGAGCCAATTACTCCATCAGCCCAGCGAAGTGCAAGGGGAAAGGAAGATCAGGGCTTCTGAGCCTAGCAGACAGAGGCTCAGAACAGGGAGTGTTCTGTTAGCCCCAGGTCCTGGAAGAAAGCCAAAACCTAGATGAATATTGTAAATAGGCTGTTGCACAAAGACTGTTTTGGTGAAGGGAACACAAGACCAAAAAGCACATGGTAGAGGCACAGCCACAAGAGAAGCACCATGTTCTGTGACAGAGTATTAATAAATCCATGTGTCTGAGTTAATAAACTAGGTGCCAGTCTATGACATATACATAATTTCAAAAGTGTCTTTAAAAAAACAAATCTTTTGGATGCAGTTCTTCTGCAAACATCATCTCACTAACAGTAAAAAAGTCACTTTAGATAAAACTTACAAAAACAATTTCTCTCAGCAGCATTATTCAAGTGCAACATGACATAGTAACAAATTAGTTTGAAGAAAATAACTCACGAGATAAAAATAAAGGTCACTCATTGCCTATATTACTACAGTAATCAATAACATCTACCCAACATCTTTAATGTGATTAAAATATATATTTTTTAAAGATTAGTCATTCATATGAACTACAAATAACATATACAATCACACTAGCTTTGGCCAAAAATGTAAGAGTATGAGTGCTGAACCATGAGAAAAGATTCAGGGAGTAGCCGAGTTAGTCTATACAGGATAAACTTAAAAAACAACAAATAGTCTGGTAGTACTTTAAAGACTAACACCACATATAGATGGTATCTTGAGCTTTTGTGGGCACAGCTCACTTCTTCAGATGACCAGAGTGTTGGATGTCCCGAATTAAAATAAATAGGGTGGGGGGGGGGGGGAGAGAGAAGGAAAAAACGGGAGGGAGGGGAAACAAGAAGAGGCAGTGGGTATAAAAATATCAAGGGGAAAGCAGAACTGGAATGTAACAGGAAAAACAAATAGTCTATAAGCACCTAAAGACTGGATAGTCAAAAGAGGCAGATAAGAACCATTAATAGGCAATTAGAGAGGAAGAGTACTAACACCAGATACAATACAGACAAAGAACCATTGGTATCTTCATTGTTTGGTAATGATAATGTCCCAGCCATACAGTATCTTATTTAAACCATTAGCATGAGTATCAAACTTGTGAATGAATTATAGTTCCACTTCTTCCCTGTGTATTTGGCTTGTGGAATTGGTCTGTAAGACACTTGAAGATCAGTTAGCTGAATTCAGGAATACATTGTATCCTATGTTACAATGTTGCACCATTTGATGCATTATGAAAGTTTTATGCTTTCTTCTGTAACACTTTGTATTGACCACTGCTGGAATGGAAAACTGCGGTAGAGACTCTTTTGTTCCAATCCAGTATGTTAATATATGTGAGTTTTACTAGGAAAGATTACACAGTGGGAAAGGGTATTAACTCAGACCACACTTGAAGCTACCCTTAGCAGCCAAAGGTATATAACTAAGAGAAGGTCTAGAGAAAAAAGATCATGGGAGAACAATAGGAGCAGAAGGTATAGAAACCTGGGAGTTTATATATCCCCACCCATCTCCAATAGTAGCTAATCCATGATGCTTCAATGAAAAGTTTTTCCATTGTTATATTAAACTGTTAAATATACTCTCGCTATAGTATAATTAACTATTTCAATATATAACTCAAAATGAAACTAATGTACATAGTAAACTTTAGACAGAATGTTTGACAAACTAAATGAGAAAGTCAAAATCTGTTCCAGTGAAATGTTTTAAAGTATTTGTTTGATGGATAACGGTACTGGTTCAAAAATATTTCAGCTAATCATGGCAAAAGTAGGGTTAAAGAAAACAAAACCAAAAGCCACCTGCAGTTTCCAACGTTTTATAGATACCACTGAATTTGGCCCTCGGATGTGACAAAAAAGCAATAAAAGTTACACATGGACAAACTGTAAGGTTGATCATAATTTAAATGTAAATGAACTTAAGTGGGAAAGTAGTTTGTCCCAAATTGGCATCCATCATTTGAGGATGTGCAAAATGAGTGCAACTTATACATTGGGGAATAGATGCTGGAAATGGGGTAGGTTTAGAAGTTAAAGTTAAAAATAAGTTAAAATTAGTTAGAAAAGTTAGATGACTTCAAGTCACCAGGGCCTGTTGAAATGCATCCTAGAATACTCAAGGAGCTGATAGAGGAGGTATCTGAGCCTTTAGCTATCATCTTTGAAAAATCATGGAAGTTGGGAGGGATTCCAGAAGACTGGAAAAGGACAAATATAGTGCCCATCTATAGAAAGGGAAATAAGAACAACCCAGAAAAACTACAGACCAGTCAGTTTAACTTCTGTGCCAGGAAAGATAATGGAGCAAGTAATTAAGGAATTCATCTGCAAACATCTGGAAGATAAGAAGGTGATAGGTAACAGCCAACATGGATTTGTAAAGAACAAATCATGTCAAACCAATCTGATAGCTTTATGGTTCACAGTCATGCTAGAAGGGCATAACAAGTGGGGCTCCTCAAAGATTAGTTTTGGGACCAGTTCTGTTCAATATTTTCATCAATAATTTACATGATGGCATAGAGAGTACACTTATTAAGTTTGCAGATGATACCAAGGTAAGGGGGAATTGCAAGTGCTTTGGAGGATGGGGTCATTATACAAAATGATCTGAACAAACTGGAGAAATAGCCTGAGCCGGTGTTTCTTAAACTTTTTAAGACCACGGAACACCAAACAATAATATTTTTTATGAGGAAAAAAAAGGGTCGGGGGGAAAGTTATTGAGGAAAAAAAAGAGTGGGGTTGGGGGAAGTTATTGAGAAAAAATTGCCCCTTTAAGGGTGGCTATTTTGAATTCTGTTGTTCTCTACGGCACACATCTGACTGCCTCGTGGCACACCGATGTACCCCGGGACACAATTTAAGAAACACTGGTCTGAGGTAAATAGGATGAAGTTTAATAAGGACAAATGCAAAGTACTCCACTTAGTAAGGAACAACCAGTTTCACACATACAGAATGGGAAGTGACTGGCTAGAAAGGAGTACTGCAGAAAGGGATTTAGGGGTCATTATGGAGCACAAGTTAAACATGAGTCAACAGTGTGACGCTGTTGCAAAAAAAGCAAACATGATTCTGGGATGCATTAACAGGAGTGCTGTGAGTAAGACACAAGGAGTAATTCTTTTGCTCTACTCTGGGCTGATTAGGTCCTAAGTGGAGTATTGTGTCCAGTTCTGGGCATGACATTTTAAGAAAGATGTGGAGAAATTGGAGAAGGTCCAGAGAAGAGCAACAAAAATGATTGAAGATCTAGAAAATGTGACCTATGAGGGAAGAGTGAAAGAACTGGTCTTGTTTAGTTTAGAAAAAAGAGAAGACTGAGAGGGGACACGATGGCATTTTTCAAATATCTAAATGGGTGTTACAGGGAGGCGGGAAAACAATTTTTCTCCCTCGCCTCTGAGGATAAGACAAGAAGCAGTGGGCTTAAATTGCAGCAAGAAAAGTTTAGGTTGGACATTAGGAAAAACTTCCTACCTATCAGGGTGGTTAAACACTGAAGTAAATTGCCGAGGGAGGTTGTGGAATCCCCATCTCTGGAGATATTTAAGATGCCTATCTAACCTGTTCTATCAGGGATAATCTAGATGGTGCTTGCTCCTGCTGTTAGGGCGGGAAACTTGACTTGATTTCTTGAGGTCCCTTCCAGTTCTAGTGTTCTATGCTTTGAGGTCCCACAGGAGGTACTGAGGCTTTTATCCCGCAGTACAAAAATATTTACTGGAGATTTGTAATATTTGTTTTTGGCACTTTAAATTGCCACTGGAGTGTCGCAAAGCATGTTATAGGTGACTGAATGCTGCTGGAGGAGGGGGCGTGGGCAGGGGCTGGTCAGCACTGAAGCTGACTTCCCTAGCCCTGCCCCTTCTGCCTCAGGTCCTGCCCTTTTCTAGAATGCAGAGCCACCCCCCACACATACCTGGCACAGGGATTCGGCAAGTCTGTTGGCCTCCTAGAAGTGAGATGTAAATCAGGCTCCATACCATCAGACTTCAAATTATTACTTATTATTTTCTAGAAGAGTGAACTTCAGCAGGTAATAACTAACTGCCCAGAACTCAGTTTCCAAATGCCCCCAATCCGTCATGTAAGACATATTGCCTCTTCCAATCAATATAAAGGAACTGAGATATTTAAGTTTGCATAGTCCCCATTAAAGAAGGATTCACAGAGCTCCTGGTTCCTGCCATACAAGCCTTGTATCAATGTTCATATCTTCAGAGGATTGTTAGCTGTGAGCAAAAAATAAAAAAAACAAGGCATAAGTAAATAAATCTTTGTTGCTTGCAATAGAAATATATCAAGTAATAAGTATTCTGTAATTGTGTAACTAAAAATATTTCTTATAGTGAAACAGAGAATAATTAAATAATAATTTTCAATTCAGAGCAACCTTTCCTCAAAAGACTTCATTAAATTAAGCTTCAAAATACCCATGTGATATAGGGTGTTGCGATAATTAAAATGAAACAGTTAAGTCAAGACTCAAGGGCAAATAGTAAATCAGTGCTGGGAATACAATTATTATTAATGTACTGTTATTTAAATTATTAATTTGAGATGGCACTTTGTAAAGATTTCAAAAGAGTTGGTCCCTGCCCCCAAGGAGTTCACAATATACATTAGATAAACATTAAATGTGAAAAAAGATAAGGCAGAAGTTAGAGATTAGAGTGAAATAAAAAAGTGAATATGTTTTTGTATAACAGACAATCACATACATTCTTGCTCTTAAGTAGAGACAGAAAGGGTACATCTACACTATCAGTGGATTGATGCTGCAGCAGTCAATCCACCGTGGGTAAATTTAGTGGACCTAGTGAAGTTCTGCTAAATTGACTGCCAAAAACACTCCCATCAACTCAGATACTCCACCAGAACAAGAAGCTTAAGGTAAGTCAATGGGAGAGTCTCAACCCAGTGAGGTGTAGACACCACAATAAGTCAACGTAAGGTACATCAACTCCAGCTACATTATTCATGCAAGTGGAGTTGCATAACTTAGGTCGACTTTAACCTGTAGTTAGACCTGCTTAAAGAGAGCTTACATTTAAAAAACACAAATGGAGGTCTAACATGCAAGCAAACAAACATGGGGAAGAAATGGTGTATTTTTGTCATGTGTTTTGTCATGTCTGGCATAGGTGCTGGAGCTAGGCCTGCTGCCGCCACCCCCGGCTTGAAGTGGCTTCCATTATATATAGGAATTACAGTTTGTTCCATGACTCTAAACATCCCATTGTGACGGGGTGAGGTCACAGCAGACCCCCCATAGGGGTGCTTCCCTGAGTGCTGACAAAGCCACTGACACTCACCTCCTTGGTTTCTGGGGCTTCATACTACCCTGTCCTACTGGGTTAGCTCATCTGGTCTGCTTCCAGCAAAGGCACAGAGCTGAGATCATCCTTCCCCTCTCCCTCCCCTGCCCCAAAGAGCAAGACAGACACTGAAATACTTCAGGTCTGAGGAAATTACAGTTTTGGGCCCAGCTTCCAGAGATATCACTCCCCAAATGGGATCAGAACTCCAAATGAATTATTTAGGTAAACCCCATTTAGCAATGAAAGGCAGATGTACACACTGATTCCTTCCCCAGGTAACAATTATTTACACTGGGCTTGATGGTAAATAAAAAAGTGATTTTATTAAGTACAAGCAGTCGGATTTAAAATGATTACAAGTGAGAACAGGGAGAGCAAAGTAGATTACAAGTTTAAAATACCAAAAAACAGTTAGCTACTTCTAACATAACACTCAAGCTTATTACAAATTCAACCTAAAATTGTTATTATTCCAGCTAAGCCTCCAAACAAGGGAAGTCTCCTTTTCCCTGGGGTCTTTAGTTACCCTCTTGGGTGTGCCATATCAGCCAAAGACAAAGAAACTGCTCGCTCCCCATTGTTTATGGGTTCCATTTTGGACAGGAATTCTGTTTCTACATTCCAGCTTTACATGGACAATAGCTTGGTTGGGGTGGCTGTGTGACTTTCTAAGATCAAGCACTGAGTGGACTCAAAGGACAAAATAGGCTGTTTCCCTCTGTGTCTGAGTAACCACCTATAAATACCCTTGATGGCTTGCATTTGCACTTCTAAAACCATACTCCATATACCTAACTTTACACCCAAGAACGATACATACACCAAAATATGATATACAGATCCAGTGGATTACGACATCAAGATTGATAGGCTACGTGAGATATTTTGTCCAAAGCATTTTCGAGTTATGTATAATTGTGTCCATAAGTCCATTTCATAAAGCATGGGGAGGTCCATCATACCCATGATAGAAATTGTTTCAGTACCCGTGGTTGCTGACTTTACTGTAAAAATAAAAATAAAAATTGGAGGTAGAGGTTGGGTGAAGGGCAAGAACAGGAAGAATGGGAGTTATCATATGACTAGCCAATATAATGTGATTTTTCAAAAAGGCTCCAGAGACAATCATACCAATATGATCAGGGATGCAGCCCCAGGGTCTGGGTGCTTCTGATTGCCTGTTGCTGGGACTGGGTGACAGTGCATGGAATCTGTTCATTCCCTCCGAAGCATGTGGCACTGGCCATTGTCACAAAACAGAATACCAGGCTGGATGCACCACTGATCTGACCCGCGATGGCTGTTCTTATGTAGCAATAAAAGGTGTAGGATAAAAGAAAAGGGTAGAACTCTTTGTGGTAAGGACCATTTTTTTGTTCAGTGTTTGTCCAGCACCTAACACACTAGCATCCTGGTCCATGCCCAGGGCACCTAGGTGCTACAGTAATATGCATCATAAACAGAGGGACAACAGCAGCTTGTCACCAGCCTCGCCACGATTAACAAGATAGGCATCAGAGCAGAAGTGTGTCTTAAGCAGGGATTTCAGTGAGAATGAGGTGTTGCCTTCCTCAATTTTACTGGGGAGTTCTCACGCATAAGGGGCAATATAGGTGAAAGCATGAAGGCGTTTGAGGGAGAAACTGCCGGGGGAGGAAGGAGATCTTTGTGCCCTCTCCTTAACCCTAATGCACGTGGGCCATGCCAAAATTCAACTCATATGTAGTCATGTAAAAGGAACATTTTAAAAGACAGATGCTTAGCTGCAAACTTGCCCTGAAATGTGTATTATGTTTTATAGACATTACTCGTGTGGTTGTAAATGGCTGAGAAACAAGAAAGAAGGCAGTGTCTTTGGTTTCTTTTCATGTCAATAATTTTCCTCAAAATGTTGACACGCATTGCAAAAATGAAATTAGTTATACTTATACCTCTGTATACAGTAGTTTTTTTCTCAATCACATCCAGAAAGGTCTGTGTGGGCTACTAAGAAGTTTTCTTTTATAACTGTATTTCTGCAGTTTCCCTGTAAAGACAAGGGGTGTCAAATACTGTTCTTTTCTTTAAAAATACAAAGCCAAACAATCCCTATAAATAGCTGCATTGTAGGAGAGAAAGAAAGAATGTGTAATTCTCCAACCAGTCATGAAAATATTTCACAGAAATCCGCCGGGACTTCAGTAAATAAATTGAATTCACGGACAATTTAGCACTGTATTTTCTCGTTTTGCAGTTATATCTTCTTACTGTTTTCTTCATCAGAATCTATCACTGCATATCATAAATTGGTGCAAAACAGAAAAAGGAATCTAAACAAGAAGGCTCTAAAATATGTTCTTACAGCAGTTGTTTCTGGAGCAACTATGTAGTTAATTGGTTGCTCAGCTAAATCTTGACTTAACTGGCTTGGGTTCTGTGGAATAATCGAAGTATAGCTGCTTTTGAAAATCATTTTAAAACACTTTTCACCCTAACTCCATCCTCCAAAAGGACATTTTTGTGTTTTAAAAAGGTCTTTACTCACTTTTTGAGAGAAATGGGGAGGAGGATTATGCTCCATGTCCAGGAAGAAAACTGCTAATAATGTTATAATAAATATTATTAGTGTAAGCATAATGTATGTCACTTCACCAGGGTCACACTATGTATAAATCAGCATGAATTGAAGACATGGAAGAGTTTGGACCTATATGTATATAAATACACTAGGTGCATGTAGTAACTATTCAGGTTCTCTGTGATACATAGAGATGACAAAACCTACAGCATCTTTTCAATTGCTTAGGAAGTTTGCATATAAAAGATGTTAAGAGACAGCAGTTTAAAACCAGATAATAGCTGACTGGCAACAAGAATAATAGTTGTTCTAATCCCATAATTTAGGGATGCAAAACAAACACCATGATCAAGAATATCCATGGTAGCTTTATTCAATTAGAAGAAGCTAGCATCATGAAGAAAGCTCGGTAATTTTCATACGGGACCAACGAAGATTAATTGTAGTAGTCACAGAGCAACATTCTAGCAATTTGTACAATTAACCCAACATCCACTTAATAAACCGTATAATCTCCAAATTACAAAAATTTAACTCCAGGAAACCCTCGGCATTCCTGCAAAGGCACTCCCGGATCCACTATGAATGCTGAAATTCGCAAACACTAGGAGTTGCATCTCACCTCAGCTGCTGCGACAGTTCAGTTATGGTGAGTTCCCTGCAACTCCTGGCCTCACCACCAGCCCCCCAGCTGGGACAGAAGACCCGCAAATATGCAGAATTGTAAAACAGTGATTCCATGAATCATGAGGGTCTCCTGTATTTGGGTATGTCTACACTACCCTCCTAGTTCGAACTAGGAGGGTAATGTATGCATACCGCACTTGCTAATGAAGCCCGGGATTTGAATTTCCCGGGCTTCATTAGCATAAGCGGGGAGCCGCCATTTTTAAATCCCCGCTGCTTCAAACCCCGTGTAGCGCGGCTACACGGGGCTCGAACTAGGTAGTTCGGACTAGGGTGCCTATTCCGAACTACCGGTACACCTCGTTCGAAGCAGCGGGGATTTAAAAATGGCGGCTCCCCGCTTATGCTAATGAAGCCCGGGAAATTCAAATCCCGGGCTTCATTAGCAAGTGCGGTATGCATACATTACCCCGCTAGTTCGAACTAGCGGGGTAGTGTAGACATACCCTTTACTATTTTTTTCCTGTCACCAAAAGACAAACCTAGTTTGAGAATAGTCATTCCAACTAGCCCCTGTAATTACAACAGGATTTCATGGGTTCAACCTCTCTCTCATTGAAATACATTTCAAAACATGTAGCTCAAGACCTACATGTCTACTTCCACTATAGAATCATAGAACCAAAAGGTTAAAAGGGACCTGAAGGTTATCTAGTCTAATCCCCCACTAAAATGCAGGATGTGTCATGTCTAAACCATCCAAGATAGACTCCTTTTGAAAACTTCCGGTGAAGGAGCTTCCACTGCCTCTCTATGCAGTCTGCCCCATTGTTCTGCTGTTCTTACAGTTAGGAAGTTTTTTCCTGAGATTTAATTTACATCTGCTGTGCTGTAATTTGAACTCATTGCCTCTTGTCCTGACTTCTGTGGCAAGAGCAAACAGCTTTTCTCCATCTTTACAGCAGCCTCAAGTATTGGAAGACTGCTATCTCCAGTTTCTCTAGGTTCTGACTTTCTAAACTTTGATGCAACACCCATTTAATTTTACCAGTAAGTCAAGCTGTACTCAAACTATATTTTTCTTCCATTTTAAATAAACTTTACAATGTTAGCTTGCATTTCTTATATTTTAACATCTTTTTATGAGACTTTAAAGAATGCAATTAATGTTGTTAATTGTTTCCCTGTACACTCCCGATTCCCTCGCAATAACCCTATGAGGTAGGGAAATGCTATTATCCCCATTTTATGGATGAG
Organism: Pelodiscus sinensis; assembly: GCF_052426305.1. NCBI lineage: Eukaryota > Metazoa > Chordata > Testudines > Trionychidae > Pelodiscus > Pelodiscus sinensis. The sequence continues at coordinate 178,789,197 of NC_143053.1, read as the reverse complement.
GAACTTTAGGAACATAGTGGCTAAGTGTCAGATAGGAAGTGGCATTGTGGCAAAACAGGGACAGAAACCCAGATGATTCAAATCCTGAGCTAGTGCCCTAACTGTGTATTAGCCTTCCTCTCATCATCACACTTAGGCCTGCTCTACACTTAACAGTTAAGCTGCCTTATGTCATCCTAATTATCTCAGTTGAAACAAAAGACAGAACTATGTAGGACTTTAAAGAATAACAAGATGGTTTATTAGGTGATGAGCTTTCGTGGGCCAGACCCACTTCCTCAGATCAATATGTGGAAGAAAATATGGTTGTGCCGATTTTTTTCCACATATTGATCTGAAGAAGTGGGTCTGGCCAATGAAAGCTCATCACCTAATAAACCATCTTGTTAGTCTTTAAAGTGCTACATAGTCCTGTCTTTTGTTTCAGCTACACCAGACTAACACTGCTGCATCTCTATCACTAATTATGTCAGTGTCTACACTACAGCTTGTCCCACCAATGTAAGTGCCCCACTACACCAATATAATTCGACCTTCATGAGAGATGTGAAGAACGTATGTCAGTGCAGTTAGAGCAGTGTCCGTGTAGACATTATGTTACTTACATTAGCTGTTAGCTCTCCTGTTGATTTAATGGCTCAAGCAGAGCTGTGAGACTGACAAGAAAGCTGGGCAGCTAGAGCGTGGCTATCCCTGGCTCTTCTGAAGATCTGGGCATTTCCCTCTCCCTCCACTCCTGGCAAGGTAAGAAGCCCCCAGGTGGCTTCGTCCTCCCTGCCAGCAGAAAATAGGGAGTGGAGACGGGCCATCCCACTAGGACACCTGGAGCCTGTGGGGTAGATGGGCTCTCAGCACAGAGCTATCAGCAGAACTGAGAGCCTGGCCTCTCAGCTCCCCACACTGCACCTCTTAGGTCAGTGGAAGTACTTCTGTTGAGGACAACACACCTCCGCCAGGAGAGCAGTGTGGACATGCACCACTAAAGTAATTACTCTGGTGGCTGTAAGTTGACCTAATAAAAAGTTGACTTCAGCTTTAGTGTAGACATATCCTATGTAACGGTTTCAATAGGAGAGGGAAAGAAAAAATAATTTATTCAATTGAGGAAAGGAGCACTGTTGATCCAGGAGACACACAGGTCAAAAAGCAATGTGGCCAGCTATAACACTGAATCTTTTGGGGAACAGAGGGTATGGTGAAGGGGAGGAATCACTTCAGAAAGTGAAAGTTAGGGACTCCAGGTATTCAAAATAATCCTGGCTTAATTAAATACAGGCAGCATGATCCAACATTTCTCATCTTTACTGTTTCTTTATTATGTATTAAATACACTGTCAATGTAAGAGATTTATCTGTTTGATTTTTATATTTGAGATATTGGGGCTTCAACCTGTTGTTGCTGGTTGACCTTGGTAAAATCTTTGATGAAGCTGAACAGTGGTCACATAAGGTTATGTAACCCAAGCTGCAGTTGCCTTCCTAATTAGAGAGACTATGGAAACCACATGCACAAAGAACAGAGCCTGGACTCTAGCGTGTACAATGAATAGGTAAGAGCAAAAACAATGAGAAGTCTTGTGGCACCTTAAAGACTACCAAATGTATTGGGGCATAAGCTTTCCTGGGCTGGAGCTTTGTCAGATCAAGTGGAAACATAAGTTTGGCAGGGATGTATACATATGTAAAGATGGAAGTGTTTACATTACTATGGGGAGGACCAGTGTTAACCAGGCCAATTCAATCAGAAGGGATGTGACCCACTTTCAAGAAGAGAGCTGCAATAAGACAGTTGGGACTACCTGTACATAGAGATGTAGGGTTGGAAAGGACCTCAAGGGGTCATCTAATCCACCCACTATGCTGAGGCATGTTTAAATATGACCAGACCATCCTTAACCACTTAGCTGTAGCATGAAATAGAGATGCACAGGGACATATCTAGTTTTATGCCATGAGCATAAAGTCCTTTCAGAAATGAAGAATTAGGTGTAGCAAAACAATGTTCTGAGTTGCTGCCCTCTCCTTCCTGTACTACCCATATTCTGCTCCCCTCCCATCAAACCCCATCTCCCTAAACTTTCGAGCATTTAACTGCCAGCTTCTAACACACCTCAGTTAAGCATATACAAATAGTAATTTAATGGCTTGATCCAATGGGTGGATTTTCACAGAGACAACCAAGGGCACCTGCTGAAAAGGGCACCTTGCCAAATTTCAAGAACTTATTCTAGAGCATGGTGGCACTAGAAATTTTCAGTGAAATGGTTGAGAGAACTTAACATCGGCAACACAATGTATATTTCCTAACCATTCTACTTGAAGATAGCTGGACTGGTTTTACTGAAGCTTTAAAAAAAATAACATAGCCTGAGAGAAACTCTGAGCATGTTTTATTTTAGCATAAACAGTTGGGCTATGTCTACACTCGTGGCTTCTTGCACCAGAAATATGCAAATGAGGCTAAGCGTGGAATATCAGTGAGCCTCATTTGCATACTTAATGAGCCGCCATTTTTGCAGAAGAGGCTCTTGCGCCAGAAGGAGCTGTCTACACTGCCCCTTCTTGTGCAAGAAAACCCCTATTGTGCAATGTAGTTACTCCTGAAAATAATTGGTGTAATGGCATTGCACAAGAGGGGTTTTCTTGCGCAAGAAGGGGCAGTGTAGACAGCTCCTTCTGGCGCAAGAGCCTCTTCTGCAAAAACGGTGGCTCATTAGGTATGCAAATGAGGCTCGGTGATATTCCACGCTTAGCCTCATTTGCATATTTCTGGTGCAAGAAGCCGCGAGTGTAGACATAGCCTTGCAGTTTGGTAAAGCAATAAGCAACTGATAACAGGGTATAACCGGGTGCACCTCACCACCACGGGCACCTCCTGCTGGACACCCTGGAAATGAGCTTTTTGGCCCAGGAGAACGTATTTTCTCCACCTCTGGGTCCTGCCCCATCACAGTAGTGACCCCACACTCTGGGGTCCTCCCCCTCTGGGAAGCCTCAACCCCCTGTGTCCATCTTGCCTCAGTAACCCACTGCCAGTCTTCATCTAGCCCCTGCCAAAAGGGCAAACTGCAGTCTGAAATGGCCACGCATCATTGGCGAGGAGGTGTGGACCTCTGCCTTTGCCTCCCCTGGCTGCCCTTCTGCAGCCTTTATACCCTCAGGCCTTGCTTCAGGCCCTGCAGCCTGGGAGCTTGCCTGATGAGAACTTCCCCAGCTTTGCCTGCCTTTTCCCTAGTATACTCAGACCTTGTCCTACAGCCTGGGAATGAAGTCAGGCCAGAGCTCCCCAGCTCTGCCTGCCTCTACCCAGCACTACTCTGTATCAGGAAGCCTCTAGTTTCCGTAGCAGCCATGACCCTCTTGCTCCCCAACCAGAGCAAGAGTCAGTCAGTCTCTCCTCCCCTCTTGGAGACTTTATTTATATTCCACTCAGCTGGGCCCTAATTGGCTAGTACCTGCCTCAGCTGTGGGGCTTTGCTCTCAGCCCTCTTCCAGGGCTGGGTTTTACTTTTAAAGTGAAATATGTGCTACATATGCTTACAAATACATAGTCGCATAGTTGCATGGGAATATTCATGTAAATATGTATTCATTGAGTTTATGCAGCCATCTTGAAGCACCATACAGGTTTGTATATTATCCATGAAGAAGCAGAATAGGTCTGATATGGTGATATAAACCACAGTGTAAGAAGAGTATTATGAATAGTGAAAACTCTGAACCATTTAATACATGCAGTTTGAAAGTAAGTTGTAAGCAGAAATATGTTCACATATGTAAACCAATGATGAAATTAATAAAAGCTAAAGTCTATTCATGTATATCATAAACGGCAGAAGACTGAAATTAGTTGATTAAATTGATCCCTGAAAATAGTTTCCTCAGTTGTAGTCATAACAGATAATATCAAAGATTATGTCCAAATGGAATCTACCAGACAATTTTTAAAACATCTCAAATGGCCAGTCCACTGATGACTTTCCCATTGAGTCAGTTTTCCTGCCAAAAAGAAAGCTTCCAAAAGGAAGAACTGTTGGTTATTACAATTAGTAGAACATGGAGATGCATTGAATTGTGCTCACATTATTTTTGTTTAATATTTATAATACAGCAAGTCCCAAACACTCCAGTTAGGATCAGAGCCCCATTGAGCTGAGGTCTGTACAAAAACATACCAGGGACATTGTATCTCTCCCAAAGCATTTGCAACACAAAATACCGTAATTCCCCTCTCACGTTTTGTATAATCAGTTCTTTCCACTGTGTTATCACAACGGAAAGAAAAACTGTTACCTCATCCCAAAAATCTGAAACAACATGCAGTAAATTGGAGCAAGATTATAACTGTCACAACAAGGTGCTAAAACGATTTTGTGGCTTTATGGAATTCAAATCCTCCAAGGATTTTCCAAATTCCACATAATGTTCTTGTGTGCTAATATTTGCATTGGGATTTTTTACATTCACAGATACATGTCTGAGAAAACAAGCATTTATCTGTTTTAGTGATTCCGTATCTAGGGAGAATACAACACTACAGTTTTTTCACCTCAATTTGACTTTGTTTAATCCCATATTAGGATTGGGGTACATCTATACAGTGCCTCACAGCTCAAAATAAGTTATGCAATTCGAGCTATGCAAATTACATAGATTATTTCGACATAAACTGCTATTCCAACAAGACCCTTAATCCTCGTGGAACGAGGATTACCGGGATGTCAGAATAGCAAGCCTGTTGTTTTGAATATATTTTGAAATAACGGGCTTGTTGCCAAGGGTACATCTAGACAGCACTGCTATTTCGGGATACGTCCGGTATTCTGAAATAGCATTTTCTGCATTTTAGCAACAAACCTGTTATTTCAAAATATATTTGAAATAATGGGCTTATTATTCCAACATCCCAGTAAACCTCGTTCCATGAGGATTAAGGGACTTGTCGGAATAGTGGTCTATTTCAAAATTTGGTGCTATGTTGGCAGTGCCAAATTTCAAAAAAGACTATTTAGAAACTAGCCAATTAGCCCATCATAAGATGGGATTTTCAGGTCTCTGCTCCACATCGGTCTTCTCTCCTGAGCCTCCGGTCTCTCCCTCCGTCTCTCTCTCTCTCTCTCTCTTTTCCTCCTACTGCCTCCCCTTCTCTCTCTCCGCTCTCCTCTGCTTTCTGCCTCTCTCTCCGTCTCTTTCTTTCTCTTCTTCTCCTCCTGCCTTTCATTCTCTCTCCTCTGTCTCCGTTGGGGATGCACACGCTCAGGTGAGTCCGGCTCCCCTCTGGCCGATTCCCTCTCCCAGCCAGCCTGTTCCTCCTCCCAATTTCCCACAGCCAGCCTCGCTGCCCCCGACTCCCACCCCAACCAGCTTTGCTTCCCACCAGTCCCGTGGCCTCCGATCCCCACCCCCCCCAGCTCTGCTTCCCGCCCTCATCCCCCTCCTCCCAGCCAGCCCCACTCCTCTCCCGGCCGGTCCCTCCCCCCTCCGGCCCCCGATCAAGGGTGTCTGGTGCTTTTTTTTTACCCTACCCTTGTGACATACGTGGCCGGGGCGGGGCCATGTACATCACCACCCCGCCTCCCTTCACCTCCCACTGTGGTGCTTGGCTGAGTTCTGCACCGCTCAGCCGGGGAGCCAGCAGAGCAAGTGGCCGTTTGGGCTCCCCCGCGGGGGCCCAGCTGAGCGGCGCAGAACTCAGCCGAGTGCCACGGTGGAAGGAGAAGGAGGGGGCGGAGTGGTGACGTACATGGCCAGGCCCCGCCCCCTGGCCATGTACGTCACCGCCCAGCCCCCTTGCCCTCCCTCAGTGGCGCTCAGCTGAGTGCTGTGCCCCTCAGCCGGGCTGCCATGGGGGAGCCCAAATGGCCGCTTGCACCGCTGGTTCCCTTGCAGCGGCCTGGCTGAGGGGCGCAGCACTCAGCCGAGAGCCATGGTGGGAGAGAAAGGGGGGCGGGACGGGGTGGGGCAGTGACATACATGGCCAGGGGGCGGGACCATGTACATCAGCATTACAGACTCACAGACATTGGGCTATTATATATATCAGCGTTTCCCGGCATATTATATATATCAGCGTCCGGCATATCTGATAATCCGGCACCCCCTGGGTCCTAAAGGTGCCGGATTATCGGAAGTTTACTGTACTGCTGTTTTCTCTGCAAATGGGATAGTCGTGCAAGAGATTCCCACTACATCAAGATAGATTGGTCACTCCGACAGTCATTGGAGCCTGGGAAGAAAAGTGTTCAGCATCCACCACTTATTGAATCAAGGAAGATTTTGTTACCACCCTTACACATCAAACTGGGTCTGATGAAGAACTTTGTCAAGGCCATGGACAAAACACAAGCAGCTTTCAAGTACCTCCGTGGAAAATTTCCAAGGTTAAGTGAAACTAAGATAAAGGAAGGTGTCTTTGTTGGTCCTCAGATTCATGAACTTCTTCGAGATGATGCATTTGACCATGCACTGCGTGGCCTTCCAGTTAGTGGCAATACATTTTCTCAGAAACAACAAGGCAGACAACTACAGGCTGTTGGTGGAAAACCTCCTCAAGGCATATAAAAGCCTTGGTTGCAATATGTCACTAAAGATACATTTTTTGCACTCTCATCTAGATTTTTTTCCACCGAACTGCGGAGCAGTGAGCGACAGGCACAGCGAGCGATTTCACCAGGACATTGCAACAATGGAGAAACGCTCTCAGGGCAAATGGAGCCCATCAATGCTTGCAGACTATTGCTGGACTGTGACAAGAGATGCTCCATTTAATGAATACAAGAGACAAGCCAAGAAGCGCCGAGTAGACACTGAATAGAACTAAACTATGTACATAATAGTTTTTTACCTTTTGTTTCATAATAAATTTTATTTATATAACCCTTTTGCTGATTTTTAAAGTGTTACATAAACAGGACAGGTGAAATATTATCATGTAAAGCAACCATAAACACATGAAAAGACCTAGGTTTACAATTTATGATTAAAACTCTATTATCTACACAATATACATAGACGTAAAATGTAAAAACTTAAATATCTTGGAAACAGTAGCCAATCAGTTGTTTTAATTGTCATATTTGAATTCAGCACATCAAAATACATAATAAATAGCACATTTTATCTCTAAAAAATTGTAGACCAGTGTTATTTTATGTGCAACCAATTATATTACCTACTTCTGGTATCTTTTTTATAGTTCTCAGTCATAACTAAAGCTGGGCTAATATAGTAAAAAAGTATTTTTGAATATCAGGTTGGATAATTTTTTAAAACTGTTTATTTGTACAATGATAGTATCTAGCTATTCCGACCAAGAGCAAAGCTCCACTTTGCATACACCTAGTAGTCCCTGCCTCAAAGTTCATAGTCTAAATAGGTAAGGCACGCAAAGGATGGGAATAAAGAAGTTTAATTAGCCTCACTGTATAGATTTGTGGCAAGTTACACAGAGACTGTGGCACAGCCAGGAACTGAACACAGATCTCCAGATTCCTAGTTCTGTGTTTTAACCATAAAAACATTCTTCTCCTGTTCTCAGCACCTTTTTTCTGTTTTTCACAAACATTCAGGCTGTGTCTTGACTGCATCCCTTTTTCGTAAAAGGGATGCAAAGTAGACATATTGCAATTGCAAATGAAGTGGGGATTTAAATCCCCCCCGCTTTATTAGCATAAAAATGGCTGCCGCTTTTTTCCGGCTCGGAGCTTTGCCAGAAAAAAGCGCCAGTCTAGACGCCAGAATAAAGCCTTTTCCAAAAGATCCCTTATCCCGCATCTAGACTGGCGCTTTTTTCCGGCAAAGCTCCGAGTCGGAAAAAAGCGGCAGCCATTTTTATGCTAATGAAGTGGGGGGGATTTAAATCCCTGCTTCATTTGCAATTGCGATATGTCTAATTTGCATCCCTTTTACGAAAAAGGGATGCAGTCTAGACACAGCCACTTATGGGTGAATTTTTGTTCAGAAAAATAGAAAGTGAAGACATTTTTCACTACAAAATATCCCCTTCCATCCTCCTGCAGGGTGAGTGCATTATCTGCAGCTGCCAAGGATGAGAAAAGCATTTGATACCGAGGGTACATTCCTACAACAATTAAACACTGCAGCTGGTCTGGGTCAGCTGATCTGGGTTTGCAGTGCTCAGGCTGCGGGGCAGTAAAATTGCTGTATAGATCTGCTGGTGGCCTTTAGTCCAGACTCTGGCATCCTGAGTGGAGGAGGGAAGGGGGAAGAGGTCTAAGAGCCCAGGCTCCAGACCACGCTTGAACATCTTTGTGGCAATTTTTAGTCCCAAAGCCCTTGTCCTGCAAGTCTGAGTCAGTGACCTGGACCAGCCACAGCTGTGCCACCGATTTTTATTCCAGTGTAGACATAGCCTGAGCATACAATATGATCAAATGTCTCAAAAGAAAATCTCATGCACTCCAGCATCAGAAATACCATAAATGGAAGTATTTCTATCTTAGACCATATAACTCTGTATTAACTACAGGCAGTCCCCGGGTTACATGGATCCGACTTACATCAGATCCCTACTTACAAACAGGGTGAGGCATGCCTGCACTAGTTGCTTCCCCCCAGCAGACCAGGGAGACGCGAAGCTAGCGCCCCCCCCCCCAGCAGACCAGGGAGACGCAGAGTGGCTTTTCTCAGCAGACACCTCAGCTTGAGAATAAAAGACTGAGGGAAGTGAGGTGTGGGAGAATAAAACTGAGCTCTGGAGAAATGTTTGGCTAGAGTTTCCCCAACAATATGTACCAGTTCCGACTTACATACAAATTCAACTTAAGAACAAACCTGCAGTCCCTATCTTGTACGTAACCCGGGGACTGCCTGTATATTGTGTTTTGTCCATCAATGTTATAATACATTTTATGATAACTTTTGCTGGCTATTAAAGCTTTGGGCAGAAACTTTCCATTCCTAATTCAAATGAAAGTGTTTTAGTTTCCAGAGGGCTGGGACATCCGCAACTCACACTGCAAGTCACTTTCCTTTAGGTGGCCAGAAATGGACCCTTAATTTGTGTTACTTTAGGCACATGCATCTGAAAATGTGGCTGATATTTACCAGAGGACAGGCAAAGAGCAAACAGCAGAACCAGGAACTGAACACAGTTTTCTTTATCCCAAGGTTGGTGCCAAAGGGCAGCAACAAAATTTAAGGAGTCACCCAGGCAATTTCTTTTTCTTTTAAAAATAGGAGTTTGTTTAGCCATTTAAAAATCTGATCATATAGTATTAAGATTGCAAAGTTAAAAGAAAAAAGGCAGGAATACAAATGATAAGATTTCTTTCATGTCTATTAATGTCATGAAAATGCCCATCCTGCATATTGCCATGTGACCTTGGTACTTTTAACATATTTTCTGTTAATAGAAGCAGTTTAATCTACATGCTTTAGGCCAAATCCTATTTGCTTCATTCATATAAACAGCCATAGTACAAGATATACCTCTTGTGAAGGTGAACCAGAGAAAAATAAAACTTTGGCCCAAACTAACATCTCTGTAGAAACCTTAGTTTTTGCAGTTCCAGTGACTTTGATTTTCATTTTTCTTGCTTCCTTTACATTTAATGTAGCTTCTTAATAGTTTAATGTAATTATCACCTACACAAAGATTCCCTAAAAATAACAAAAATAGTAACTGAGCTAGTACGTGAGCACTAAGAAGCAGCTCCTGGTACATTAAGAGACAGACACTTAGATAATCTAGCTGAATTATTAACACAAAAGGACAAGTTTTTTACTATGCTTAGACATATAATTTATGAGAGAATATAGAGTGACCCTAGACCCTTTCTATCCCATCTTTGAAAGAGCTTGACTGGCAGTGAGCACAGACCTGTCATAGGCCCAGTAAGACCCCTGGACACCAGGGAGCCAACGGGGGGAAAAAGCCACAGAAGGAGGGTCCCCAATGGCTGGCAAATGAAGATAAGCCCAAAAAGATGATGGAATTCTGAAATATTGGGAGCCCCCTTCCCTTAACTGGGTACAGATTAAATTATTAGGGCCCACCATTCCCACAGTTCTGAGAGTGGAACCCACATCTAGGAGCCAGAGGCTACGCTTTGCCTCCGAAGCCCCAGGAGTCCCTCTATATTTAAGAGGCACTTTTCTGATTTTCACATTACTTGATGGAATATAGGGCCTTCCCAGGGAAAGGAAAATACTCTCGAAAAGGAATGTTCAGGGAGGACCCCGTGTCCAGGGTTGAGAGAGGATGAAGAAAATATAGATAAGGAGTAGGAAAACAGCAGTTAGGGATTGTAGCTACAGACGTGTGTGGGCGGAGAGGGGGAACTAAAATAGCGAAAGAAACGATTCCAACCTATGTTCCCAATTGTTCTTGTCAAACACTACCCAGTATCTAATTTTTCATTCACAAACGAGCTCACAGAGGACGTAGGCAAAGACCTAATAACAACTGTAGCAAAAATCAAACCAGGGGGCTGCAATGGAGGGGGGAAAAGCAGCCTTAGAAGGGCAAAAAGCCAACTCCCCTGTTAAGCAGAAGTGGGTTACTACAGGTCAAGCAAGAGCAGTGGACAAAGGATTGTCTCAGGCAGATTAGGATCAGTTGGGACAGGGCTATTTTGGGCCTATTAGAGTCAACTGATTCCACTTCAGGCCTGCCTGAGACCTTTTAAAGCCTCCCCTGTTGGGAGGAGGGGAGAGAAGAGACAGGTATGCAGAAAAAAACAACAGCTACTCACCTAAGAGACAGCAGGAGAGTGAGGCGCTCCAGGAGAAGCTGGGCTCCCTACCCAGGGAGAGGCTACAAGCCCAACTACCTGCTGAGGGGAGAAGTGCAGAGGCTGGCAAGGGAAGAAGGGGCCCTTGCCACACAAGTTTCTCTCTCCAAAGCAGCCTAAGAGCCAGCACAGTCTGGATTCAGGTCGGGACATGGTTCAAAACACACGTTAGTGGTTTTGATGGATGATCGCCTGATGTCAATGGATGAATCCTATCCTGGACCTTGCCATCATTCAGTGCTGTTGACTGTACATATTGTCCACCTGAGAGAGACACCGTGAGGGTCCAGAGACATGTGCTAAAATTAAGTCTTTTCCTGGAGGTAAACACCAAAAAAGATAGTAGAGGAAAACTGTACCTTCTCCATTAGATCCCCCACTTGTAAAGTTCCACCAGGTTCAATTCTCTAGACCTTTTTAACATCTGCACGCAGCCAGTAAGTGACCTACTAAGATGTCATAAACCGAAGTGCCAGATGACACAGTTCTACCCAACCTTCACTATACACAAATATACCACTAGCACCAAGATGGCCCAGTGCTTGCATGAGATCAGTTCATAGATGACGAACAGTTGGCTAATAATGAGGCTAAGCCAGATAGAAGTGATGCTAGTGAGCAGAGGAAAGCATGTTGCAGCTATGTTGCCGTCTTCTTTGATTGAAGATACGCTTCCACATATGATCAGTTCAGGCTGTAGTTTAGGAATGCTTCTGGATTCCTCACTGACGTTAAGATCTCACACAGCAACATCCACATCTGTGGTTGCCTAGAAGACCACAAGCCATCTTGTTGTAAAATGATCTGCCCTGAATTGTACATGCCTCTCTCACCTCCCATCTAAATGACAGCAGTGCAGTATACCTGGGCATGATGCCTTCAACCCTTAGGAAATTTGTCTAATACATAATGCTGTGTAGGGCAACTCCCCAACAACACAGCCTACTGAAAGCACATCTCTGTCCTGTACACTCTTCCTTATGTTGGTTTGACCATAGCATATGAGCCAAATCCAAGGACTCAGTCCTTATCTTCAGGGTATTTAGGGATTACCTAAAACACCATAATGTGGATGTAGCTGACAGCTCTGTTCCTCAAGCACAATGAAAAAGTTTTGGTTTTTTTTCAAATTTAATTCCAAATTTTCTTGTAAAAACATACATGAGAACTTTAACTTAAAGGAGGGAATTACAATCTTCAGCAAGGAATACATGGATTGATTTAATGATATTTGGAATATATTTTTTCAATTTGGGCTTGTGAGAACCACTTTTAGTACATCCACCTTCTTCCTCTACTGGTCTGATACAGAACGATAAATCACTTTCCACATAAGAGATCTCAGGGCTTTTCTTATTAAAAAAATGACCTTTGTATTTGTAAACAGCAAGGATAACATGATCCCCATGTGCACATTCTTTGCAGTATTTATGCATCACATGCTATCATAATTCATGAACAAATGCCAAAAGCAAATTCACATCTTTGTTGATGTGACCATGTTCACATTTATTCCTCCTCAATATACTTCCATTGTACAAGGATTTTAGCTTGATTAGTCACTTTATGGCAGGAGACTTAATCGTAAATCCATGTTTAATTGTTTGTGGTCACAGAGTGGTGAATGCAATTATTGTTTGAACTGTTTCTATGCAAAGTGGAGAACACTGCATATAAAGAACAAATCCTGGGTTATCTGCCTTTTTTTAAAAAAGTAAAAACCATACAAGTTTTCCCATTTTTCTAAACACAGCCTATATTTCATTCAGAATATCATTTCCTATGGCTCAATCCCATAAAATACCAAACAATCTGTCCTCAGCCCAGCAAAAGAGTTAAGCAGAATCTTAACATTAAGCACAAGAGTAATTATATTCTAATCAGTGTCAATACACACACACACACACATTTAAATGCTGTGTGTATCAGGGACGTTAGTTTCAGCAGCTTGCAGGGCTCTGTACATATACAATGTTTCATGTGGAATATAATACAAAGATTCTTCCTCTTGCTGGCTATCACCTCCAATGCATAAAAATACTCATTTTTAACATCCTTCATGGAGACTGTTTCCAAGGTTGTACTTCAATATTTGCACCCAGTAAAGCTCACACTGTGAACCTTATCTGACAACAGAACTACAGGCAGTCCCCGACTTACGCGGATCCGACTTATGTCGGATCCGCAGTTACGAACGGGGCTGCTCCAGAGTACACGGACTGCGGGACCTCGCAGTCCTGCCGCCCATGTACTCTGGGGCTTTGCTCTGCGTCTCCCTGGTCTGCAGACCAGGAAGACGCAGAGCAAAGCCACGGGTGGGGCTCGGGCAGCGAGGCACCCCAGGCGCGCCTGGACTGCCCCGCCGCCGGCTTCCCCGAGGCTTTGAAAAGCCGCGGGGGGGGGGGGGGGGCACGGGCAGCGGGGCACCCCAGGCGCGCCTGGGCTGCTCCGCTGCCGGCGTCCTCAGAGGCGCTCCCTGTCTCCCTGGTCTGCTGGTCTCCAGCAGACCAGGGAGACCGGGAGCAAAGCCGCGGAGGACCCAGGTGGCGGGACCGCGCAGCATCTCGGTCCGCCACCCGAGTCTTCCTGGTCTGCTGGGGTGGGGGTGGGGGGCGCAGCTAGTACGCCCCCCCTCCCCCAGCAGACTAGGCTTTTCTCCGGATGCCTGTGGCAGAGCAGCTGGGGTGCTGCCGGTTGGTCCCGCAGCGCCGCTCTGGGCGCTACTGGTGCAACCCAGCAGCACCCCAGCTGCTCTGGTCCTGATTCAGCCGCTGCTGGTCAGTTTCAGCAGCGGCTGAATCAGGACACCTGGGGCAGAGCAGATGGGGTGCTGCTGGGTTGCTCTAGTAGTGCCGAGGAGCGGCGCTACTGGAGCAACCCAGCAGCACCCCAGCTGCTCTGCCCCAGGCGTCCCCAAGTCAGCTTCTGCTGAAACTGACCAGCGCTGACTACAGGAAGCCTGAGGCAGAGTTGCTCTGCCCCAGGCTTCCTGGAATCAGCTGCTGATCAGTTTCAGCAGCAGCTGACTTGGGGACGCTTGGGGTTCTTAAGTTGATTCTGTATGTAAGTCAGAACTGGCGGTCAGTTTCAGCAGCGGCTGAATCTGGACGCCAGTTCCGACTTACATACAGATTCAACTTAAGAACAAACCTACAGTCCCTATCTTGTACGTAACCCGGGGACTGCCTATATAATTAGATGATTTCTTTCAGCACTGAACTCTTCAGTCTCCTTGGTGGCCTGTTGCTACTGTACACAGACTCCTATGCATGGTTACAGTGCTGATATGCAATTGCATTGTGCAAACCTGCTGAGCTTTTTGTCCCATCTTTGAACACAGATCTGCTTGGTCTAAGCACATATTTGCATAAGCAGCACATCCATGGATTGTGAGAACAGCAGCAGTACTGTAGAGAGTTCATAAGGTTCAGGCACTTTGAAGGTATGCTTGAACTTGTATTCATTTTCACACTGAAGATTAGATTTACTTTGCTTTTATTGGTACAAATCTGGTGCATTATACAAGAGCCCAATCATTCAGAGCCACTAAAAATTAACAGCAGTCTTTAACCACAGACAAGGAATTTGCAGCTTTGACCCAATGTAGAAAAAGGATCACCAGGAAAAAGAATCTTAAAGAAATGTAATGACGCATAACCATTTTGGAAGACAAAATATTCTAGAACCAGAGAAATAGTCTAAGGGACTGCTGACTAAAGGGGAACAAAAGAATGCCACTACTATGTTTGATGGCAAGATAAACTATTTTAATGAAAATCCATGTGTTAAAGGGAAGGAGAGAGAACAAATAACTAGTGAATAGTATATCCAGAGGAGCTACCAGAGGAGAAGCTGTTCTGGATTTGGTTTTAACAAATAGGGAGGAACTAGTTGAGAACTTGAAAGTGGAAGACAGTATAGGGGACAGTGATCACGAAATAATAGAGTTCATGATCTTAAGGAAAGGTAGAAGGGAGACCAGCACAATTGAGGTTATGGATTTCAGGAAGGCAGATTTTGATAAACTCAGAGAACTTGTAGGTAAGGTCCCATGGGAAGCAAGACTGAAGGGAAAAACAACTGAGGAGAGTTGGAAGTATTTCAAAGGGACGTTGTTAAGGGCCCAAAAGCAAACAATTCCGCTGTGTAGGAAAGATAGAAAATATGGCAAAAGACCAGCTTGGTTTAACAAGGAGATCTTGCATGATCTCAAAATAAAAAAGGAGTCATATAAAAAATGGAAACTAGGACAAATAACAAAGGATGAATATAGGCAAGCAACATGGGAATGCAGGGGCAAGATTAGAAAGGCAAAGGCACAAAATGAGATCAAACTAGCTACAGGCATAAAGGGAAACAAGAAGACCTTTTATAAATACATTAAAAGCAAGAAGACGACCAAGGACAGGGTAGGCCCACTGCTTAGTGAGGAGGGAGAAGCAGTAGCAGGAAACTTGGAAATGGCGGAGATGCTCAATGACTTCTTTGTTTCGGTCTTCACCGAGAAGTCTGGAGGTGTGCCTAACGTAGTGAATACAAGCAGAGAGAGGGTAAGTTTAGAAGATAGGATACACAAAGAACAAGTTAAAAATTACTTAGGAAAGTTAGATGTCAGCAAGTCACCAGGTCCTGATGAAATGCATCCCAGGATACTCAAGGAGCTGATAGAAGAGGTATCTGAGCCTTTAGCTATGATCTTTGAAAAATCATGGCAGACAGGGGAGATTCCAGAAGACTGGAAAAGGGCAAATATTGTGCCCATCTATAAAAAGGGGAATAAAAACAACCCAGGAAACTACAGACCGGTCAGTTTAACGTCTGTCCCAGGGAAGATAATGGAGCAGGTAATTAAGGAAATCATATGCAAACACTTGGAAGGTAATAAAGTGATAGGGAATAGCCAGCATGGGTTTGTGAAGAACAAGTCATGCCAAACTAATCTTATAGCTTTCTTTGATAGGATAACGAGCCTTGTGGATAAGGGAGAAGCGGTGGATGTCATATACCTAGACTTTAGTAAGGCATTTGATACGGTCTCGCATGATATTCTTATTGATAAACTAGGCAAATATAACTTAGATAGGGCCACGATAAGGTGGGTGCATAATTGGCTGGATAACCGTAGTCAGAGAGTTGTTGTTAACAGTTCTAAATCCTGCTGGAAAGGGATAACAAGTGGAGTTCCTCAAGGGTCTGTTTTGGGACCCGTACTGTTCAATATCTTCATCAATGATGTAGATATTGGGATAGAGAGTACGCTTATTAAGTTTGCAGATGATACCAAACTGGGTGGGGTTGCAACTTCTTTGGAGGATAGGGACATAATTCAAAATGACCTTAGCAAGTTAGAGAAATGGTCAGAGGTAAACAGGATGAGGTTTAATAAAGAGAAATGCAAAGTGCTCCACTTAGGAAGGAACAATCAGTTCCATACATACAAGATGGGAAGCGACTGTCTAGGAAGGAGCATGGCGGAAAGGGATCTAGGGGTCATAGTGGACCACAAGTTGAATATGAGTCAACAGTGTGACGCTGTTGCAAAAAAAGCAAATATGATTCTAGGTTGTATCAACAGGTGTGTTGTAAGCAAAACTCGTGAAGTCATTCTGCCGCTCTACTCTGCACTAGTTAGGCCTCAGCTGGAGTACTGTGTCCAGTTCTGGGCGCCACATTTCAAGAAAGATGTGGAGAAATTGGAAAGGGTACAGAGAAGAGCGACAAGAATGATTAAAGGTTTAGAGAACATGACCTATGAAGCCAGGCTTCATGAACTGGGCTTGTTTAGTTTGGAAAAAAGAAGATTAAGGGGGGACATGATAGCGGTTTTCAAATATCTAAAAGGGTGTCACAAGGAGGAAGGAGAAAATTTGTTCCTCTTGGTTTCTGAGGACAGGACAAGGAGTAATGGGCTTAAAGTGCAGCAGGGGAGGTTTAGATTGGACATTAGGAAAAAATTCCTAACTGTCAGGGTGGTCAAATATTGGAATAAATTGCCAAGGGAAGTGGTGGAATCTCCCTCTCTGGAGATATTTAAGAACAGGTTAGATAGACATCTGTCAGGGATGGTGTAGACGGAGCTTGGTCCTGCCTTGAGGGCGGGGGGCTGGACTCGATGACCTCTTGAGGTCCCTTCCAGTTCTATTATTCTATGATTCTATGATATGAAAGGATATAACAACACTGTTAGGGCTCGTCTACATTGGCCCCTTTTCCGGAAGGGGCATGCTAATTTTTCAGATCGTAATAGGAAAATCCGCGGGGGATTTAAATATCCCCCGCGGCATTTAAATAAAAATGTCCGCCGCTTTTTTCCGGCTTTTAGAAAAGCCGGAAAAGAGCGTCTACACTGGCCCCGATCCGGCCCGATCCTCCGGAAAAAAGCCCTTTTCCGGAGGATCTCTTATAGTAGGAATAAGAGATCCTCTGGAAAAGGGTTTTTTTCCGGAGGATCGGGCCGGATCGGGGCCAGTGTAGACGCTCTTTTCCGGCTTTTCTAAAAGCCGGAAAAAAGCGGCGGACATTTTTATTTAAATGCCGCGGGGGATATTTAAATCCCCCGCGGATTTTCCTATTACGATCTGAAAAATTAGCATGCCCCTTCCGGAAAAGGGGCCAATGTAGACATAGCCTTAAAGAGGAAGAGACTGTTAAGACAGAAAAAAACAAGCCACGCTATGTTTCAAGACTGGCTATGCAAATGCTTAAAGCTAATCTAAGTTTGGACAGGTATTAAAAGTGGTGTGGGCATACATGCACGTGTAGGGTGGGAGAAGAGACAAAGAACACCAACATTTTTTAAATACAAAGCCTGTTGAAGCAGCCATATGAACAGCAAAATAAGGTAAAATAAAGCAGAGCTTATTAACCAGAGTTCAAGTTTTTTATTCTGAGCTCTCCTGGCTTTTAAAAAGAAACACATACAGTTTAAAAAGGTTTCTAATCTTCAGGCCAGATTCTGATCTCAGCTACATCAGCATAAATCGTGAGTAAATCCATTGAGTTGGAGGAATTTATGTCAACAGTACTGAGATCAAAATCTAGCTTTCATTTTTTAGGTTCATGCCAGCTACCATACTTATATGCAGTGTATTTGTTTTGGAGGAGGTAGTTTGAAGAGAGATGCTTTTCTTGAAGTGGAGCAAATCTCAACATCATCTCTCCACTATTTCTTTCTTACTTAATAGTGCGTTTTTTTCATCTAAAATGATGGGTGAACACGGAGTCTGGAATTACATAATGCCAATATTCTAAGCACTAGTGCTTTTCAGTGCTCTTTGGATTCATATTTTCAGCTTCATTGTGAAAATGGGCACAAAGGACAACTCTGCACAATTTTAAAATCTAAAACCCTAATGAGAAACCAACCAATTGTTATGGCATTAATCAAGCCATCCTGGGTGAAATCCACAAAAATCAATGGAGGGTCTAGCAATTCATGAATGGCAAAACATTTATCGATTTCTATGGGGGTCAAGTTTTCACCCTCATCAACACACATGGAGATGTACTTAGCAATGGTCAAAATCAATATATATTAATATAATTGTAAGCATTTTTTTTTAAAAAAAATCTAATTTTATTTTCACTATTATAAGCAAGATTATTAATCTCCTGATAGGTTGCTTAGGATATAAGGGGAGCTTTTACGCTTCTGCTTTCCACCACCATGCGTGATCTCCCCAGATCACCATTCTCTGTATGATGGGATGTAGTGGGAGAAGAGAAGCAGTATGTACAGATCCACACTGACAGCCAATCAGAAAAGGGAGTAATCTGCTATGAGGAATGCACCAGTAACAGATTATTTTACCAGAGAGAATGACACATTTATTGGTTGCCATCAAGTGAGTAACTTTGCTCTCTAGACAATCACAGACGTCATTAAAGTTGACAGATGGGCTAAAGCACCCTTCATCAGGGCTAAATGGGAGGAGAAATTAAGCTCTTTTTACATAGTGAGAGCTGGAAATGGAAGACGCACCACAAGGCACCAGGCTGCATGACATCGACTAAGAACTCACTCAAGAAAAATATCAGTATCAGGGAAACTTCTGTTATTCTCTGTCTTTTTCAGGAAACCACTTGCTATTGTTTGTTTCTACTGTGTTCAGGGAAACAGAACTTCATACATTCTTTGTAAAGAAGCTACAGAGAAATATATCTTGCATCCCAGTCCTGTGCACTATCCACTAAGTCAAACTGCCTCCCAAGGGCTTTTGAAGCAACACTCATTTCTCTCTTCTGAACTTCCAGGCTACATTTATCCTGCCTTTATATTAGAGCTGTCTTGGCAGAATGTTTGTCTGTCAGAAAATGCCTATTTGTTACAAGTGAAACGTTTTATAGAAGTGTATCAATTGCAACAAATTTTCATTTTTGGGGAAAAAAATCCAACACAAAGAATTTTCATTCCTTTGAAATGTTCCAGCTGGACATATATGGAATAGAACATTTCAGTTTCTCAATGTGAAATATCTTTGATTCAATATTATAAACAACTAAGAGATGGTAGTGTATCTAAAATGGAATGAAAGATCATTAGATTCCTTCTGAGAGGTGTTCACTTTTACGTTGCTGCAGGTCAACCCTTTCTGAGATGTTGTGTCAGTAAGAGATAGGCCATTCTGGCCATTGAGAAGCTTATTAACCTGACACATGATAAAACACACACAATTTGACTGTCACATAGTCATCTATCTTAATAAAAAAATAGGATTTTACTTGCCAGTTTACATTCTATTTGCCAATTCTAGTTTTGATTCTTGTTTTTCTGGTTATACATAAAAAAACAAGAATTTAAATAATATTAAGTCTGAATCACTACTGTTGCCTACATTTTATAAGGGTATAATTTTATGATGATTTCAGTGAAGTTGCACTGGTGTGAAACTGGAATAACAAAGTGTTGAATCAAGTACATTTTGCACCTGTGCATATTAATGTGCAATGGTTTCGTGTTCAGATAAGACACTTACAAGATGAGATTCTCAGCTATTATGTACCACTGATTTATAGGAGATGAACATTTGGCCAACAGTATTAAATCCTTATGTGCTTTTCTCATAAGCCAATCCTTGCAGCATAATCTTCATAATTTTTTGTTGCACATCTCTGAATTCCCTCTGATCTGTATAGTATTAGTGAAATTTCAAAAATACAATTCTAGTTATAAGTTAAACAATTAAAAACATCCAATTCAGAGCATGGCTTAAACTGTTTCCTGTAAAAATATGAAGACAGTGCATCTATTATCTCTGCTGTCTACTTACACCTTGAATTTCCTCTAAAAATTCTGGTAAGAAGAAAAAAAAGTGACAAGCATGTGACATGTACAAGCTCTAAATGACAGCAAGGGAAAGTCCTGAGAGAATTTAAAAATAGGTATGCTATAAAAGGTATAGATAGGTTCACAGATTTTTTTTTAACCTCTCCAGCAGTGAATGCAGCCTTTATAAATATTTAGAATTCTGGTAGCATCATAGTAAAATTTACTGCCTGTGTTTAAATAGGCTAAGCACACTGCTATAGACTTGTCAAAATACAAGGATTTCATGTTTTGGGATGATTATCCAATCCCTTTTTCCAATGTTTCTTTTTAACCATGCAACTTTTGCCTTAATCATTTACACCAATTTTTTGACATATTTGCATAGAAATGATTAACATACCCTCAGTTACTACAGATCAGTTTGACATATGACAGATTAAGATCTGCAGCTACTGTAGAGCTGTGAGAGTGAACATTCAACACTCTAACTGCATTGATTTTTTTCCCCTTGGATCATCCTTCTAATCCTCTGAGGAACTTTTATAATAACTACTGCGCTGATATTTTTATTGTCTCATTCCTAAAACAGTGCATAGCTACAGAACCCATTCCAACAAAGCCCAGCCGTGCAATTAAAGAATTTATGCATTATGTGTTGTTTTCTAAAAGCAGTTTTGCTTAGCAGCAATTTTAATGCAAATTTTTTCCACAGACTTATATTGAATAATATGATCAGTGTCACAAAGACAGTTGCTGTTAAATGCAAGTAACAATTCTCTCTAAAAGTAGTTGAAAAAAATTATATACACTCTTCTCTGTCTACCATAAAGAGCTGCACACAATTATTCAGAGATGATATCCATTTAATTAAGTTTTTATCAAGGATAGTAGAAGTCTGTACAAGCAAATTAAATCTTATTGGGTTTAAGAAAAGGAAGAATGTGGTGACAGAAATTCAATAGAAACTTTTTTTAAGACTTGCATCAGCATTTTACTTAGACATTTTGTTTTACAATTAAAGAACACTCTAGGAGGTTTGTGAATCTTTCCCTGTCTGGCAGGGTAGAAGACTATGCTTCTTTGCTCCAGTGCTTCTTAGAGTGATTCAGTCCAGGGTGATCAATGAGGAGACACTGGGCTCTAACCTGTGGCAGGGCTGAGCACTAAGGAGTTTAACTGCAATCTCAGTCAGGGTAGGGCAGCAGCCAACAGTTAGCTTTCTGTGTAGGCTAGTAGTTCTGGGACAGGTGCAGGGGGAGAATTAGCTCCCAGGCAGGAGCTATAGCAAATGAGTCTGGTGCACTAGCTCCTGTGGGTAGCAGACCAATTCCGGCCTTCTGGCCTATTAGGGTATGTCTAGATTATGGGGGTTTTTTTCAAAAGGAGATATGCAAATTTGGTGCTAATTTGAATTTCTTCTTCCGATCGCTTTTTCAAAAGCGGGTTTTTCGAAAGTGAAAGTAGTCTGGACTTTTTTTTGTTACCTCCCCCTTTTTCGAAAAACCACATAAACCTCCTTATTTTAACCCAACCAAAAAAAAAAAAAAAAAAACCCACTCTCTTTCTACACACTTCCCCAACCAGTGGAAACTGTAAATATTAGCGCTCACTGCTGATTTCCACTCTGAAAGCAGTGTGACTTTAAGAAGACATATATATTAAGGAATTAAAAATATAACAGCTATAATAATTTAAAAACGTGATCCAGAACATGCACTGTGGAGATCCTCAGATTCATTTTTCAGGGCTGAAGTGCCTTTGAAATGACTTTCAGGAAAAAGAAATTGTACTGTAGTGCTCAGTCAGGCTAAAGTGGTAGTGATTTGTTGGTTTTGTTTCAACAGTTTCAGGTTTGTGTGTATAAAGCTGCCATTTTTTATTATAATAAACCTGGAACATATTGTTAGTAAGCTCAGATAATCAGGCCCATCAGACTGCAAATAAATGAGGAGGACTGAGTGTCTGAAGTCAGAAAGTAATCAATGTAACTCTCCTGCCAGCTGTTGTCAGCCATAAAAAGGGCCAGGTTCAATGATTTTGAGGTTCACTCTGAAAGCCTAACACATACCAGCTTGAGTCCCAACCCAGAAACCTGGAAGAACTATACAGTTTCCTGGGAGCCCTTCCCTAGGGTACCTGACATCTAATCAAGACTGTCCCAATATTAGGGGCTTTGTCTTTGCTAGAACCCTGTTACCTCACCCCCTTGCTATCTAGTCACTCTACCCTCCACAGGCAATATTTCCCCTATGCGAGTACCAAGTCCATTGTGCAAACAACATATATTGTACTGGGGAGTGAGGGGAAAGCCAGTATATTAATTGGGCTACATCTACAAAGCAAAGCTCCCATGCTCTCCTAGTGCATCACAGCAATACTGAGATATTCACTTACAGACATTAGCATCCAATGAGGCAACCTATTCCTGCAATAGCCACTTCCTTCCTCTATTGCACCCCCACTCCTGGTTTACTGTGCATGGCTTGTGGAGGCTAGAGTTCAGGCAAGTCCATCCTGAGAGCCTAAAGAGGAGTGCTCCCTGGTCTGCTCCCAGGGCTCTACCATGTAACTCAGCTGCAGTGATTACAGCTTTTACTGATTGCTAGCTATGTGGGGAAGGGCTCTCCCTGGAATTCTTCAGCTGTGCTGCAGCAGCTTTGGCAAACCGCAGCACCTTCCATTCACAAAAATTGCCTCATACAGAACCTGGAGCAGAGGCTCCAAGTGTAATAACCTTGCCAGACTTAAATTCAACTGTATTTTACCCCAGATTGTCACAAATGCAAATGAAGCTGGCCTATTCAGTTGTTCCTCTGGCTCTCACCGATCAACGCTGGCTGAGAGCTCACTTATGAAGCGTATGTCCATCTGGAGTTCTCAAGCAACTCTAGGCTGGTCTTCACCCTGTTCGTCAACTGGCCTGACTAGTGAGTTCCTTGCTTTAGGGCTTCAAACCACTGAGCTTACACATCAATACAATTTCTGTGTTCAAACACGGAGTTAATTTTATATTCCAGAAGAGGTTAGTATGACTGAATTCTAGCTAGAACCTCTGCATTGAATTTTGATCCCAAATCTTCAACAACATCTTTTAAAAGAAAGAAAGAAAGAAAGAAAGAAAGAAAGAAAGAAAGAAAGAAAGAAAGAAAGAAAAGTGACAGCCTCTAAAAGTGCAATATAAGGGCTGGATTCCGATCTCACACTGTCACAGTCAGGTATAACTCCATGGAAGCTGATGGAATCACACTGGTTAAGTCAGATGAGAATCTGACCCTTTCTAGGCAATATAATTCTGGAAAAGACCCATTAAAGTTGCTTGTTGGTCTCATGCCAGTATGAATTTTATATGCAAGTATTTTCTTAAAGCCTAGGACTGGCTTCTTAAGGAGATTCAAATTTTTTTAGCAAGTTTTATGCCCAAACCTGGGGAAAATGAAAGGAAAAAAATGAAACTCCCTTCTCTACACAAAATACACTGAATATTCTCTGTTAGTTGGCTTCCACAAAGTCATAAGAGGTGCTGGGGAGTGACAGCTACTGCAGATGAAAGGAAAGAATGATTCATCTGATATTGATTTGTTTTGGTTCTTAGCCCTCAGACGGATGAATATTATTGTACAGATCTCTGGCATAGCTTTACTAGAGATGGGTCCAAACCAAAGCCTCAGAGCTGAAATCTGAAGTGAGGATAAGGGATAAAATCCTGGTCTCATTGAAGTAAATGAAATGGTGAAATGTGTTAGTTTACCTCTGGAGACTTCAGTTTGAATATAGGCCTAGGACACAAGTAAGACTAAGAATTAATGTGGTAGCCTCAGCCTGGTCTTTTTTTGTTTCCAAAACAAAATACTGGACATCATTCTTTGCTCAAAAGTAGCCAAGATCTGATTCAAGCATGCTAGTTATCTGTTTTACATAAGCATTTAAAAAATCCTTTTCTATCAATACTTCTTAGACTATGTGCTTTTAGCAGCACATTTTATCTAGATGCATTTGCCTCCTGCTTTGCTATGATAAACTTCTTGCAGTTGCACAATGACATTTTAATAATCAAATGTTACCGAACATACTTTTCCTGAAATGTGTGCACATAAATCTCAGATTTAAGCTGTTTGTAGTTTATTTTTGCTGCAAGAGCATACTTCCTTTTTAGCTTTCTCTGCAGTCACATCTTTATAAATTTTTCTTTCCCCTTGTCATTCTGTCTCAGAAGCTTACCTTTAGCTGCCCACCCCCCACCAGTTTATTTTTTCTGCAGGAGCACTAGTCTGCTGCTGGTGGTCCGTTTGTGGCTGATGCTATTTAGGTAGGGACTCTCACACTGAGATTTACAGTACCTCACAGAAATAACAAACAGTTCATGGAAATCTTCTTAATCTTTGTTCTTGTCACGGTCCTCATAATTTTCTCAACCTCCTCCAAAACAGAGAACCCTGTCTGAGCAAGTGGCATAGGGTAGTCTTGCCTTCCTTTGCCCCACTGACTCATTCTACTATACTTGCTATAGTGTGTAGACGATAGTCATGGACCTTACTTTTCAAGTCCAGGCTAGACTGTCCTGCTAGGTGTCTCTGTCCTAAAGCAGGGGCTTATTCCTCAGTCTAATTGTCAGTTATTTACAGTTTCTTAATAGGTACAGCAGCCAGTTAATTGTCAACATCTAGAATTCTCGATTCTGATGCTCTGAGGGTACAAGCATCACATATTTGTGTAGGCAAGCACAGCCCTCTCTGTTTATCATGGCATATCATTTTTAATTTCCTGGAGGAACGTTTCTAATGGCATATTGGCCAGGTTCCCAGCATGAGACTTGAGCATATTATTACCTGGCTACAAGGTTCCGAAGAAGTATTAGATAATCAATGTGTGTCAAACCAGCTGTCAGTCTTAAAATTACCTAGCCTAAACTGACAAAGGAAACAGCAGGTGGGTGAGGTAATATCTATTATTGGACCAACTTTTGTTGAGGTTTCCCCTTTTTTCTCCACTCTGCTCATCTGACGAAGTTGGTTTTGTCCTCAAAAAGCTGATGATACTCTCTCCGTCTCTCTATGTTTTTGTTAGTCTCTAAAGCACTTCAAAGCTACTTGTTTTTTTAAAGTTGCAGACTAACATGGCTACCCCTCTGCAACTTCTATTGGGGAGAGAGAAAAGCTTTCAAGTTTACCTGAAGAAGAGCTCTGTGTAGTTCATAAATTTCTCTCTCTGAAGTTTGCCCAATAAAAGATATTACCTCACCCACTTGTGTGTCTATTGTCTTGGGACCAAAACAGATACAACAACACAGATACAATGGGTCATATAATCCCTCGTGACTATGGTATAGCAAAAAATGAGAAACCTTCCTCCAATAGCCTGAAAGCAGTGACAGTAAAGAGAAGATCTAAAGTGTCACCATCTTCCCTAATCCTTTGCAAAATAATGGAGCCACTTTGCAGAAGAACCACAAAACAGCACCTCGGGATGAATGAAACCTGGTCAGAGTGGGCACAGTTGGGGACAGCTGTTCTGTATACAATCCACAGCCATAGATTCTGACCCCGTCAGCACACATCTGCAGAGCTCCACTCTACACTCTTTACTGCTCAGAAGGGCTATGTCTACACAGAGGCATTATTTCAGAATAACTGGTGTTAATCTGAAATAACATAGTCCGTGTCCACACAGCAAGCCGTTATTTTGACTTAAAGTCAAAATAATGTTGAGCTAGAGGACTGCTTACTCTGATACTTGTAACCCTCATTTCACAAGGAGGAAGGGAAATCTGAGGAAGAGTGTTCTCTCAGACTTCCTGCTGCTCAGACAGTGCCAAGAGCCAAAATAAGCTATTTTGACTGAAGCTATGCAATTGATGTAGCTCAAGTTGCATAAGGTTTCAGCTTTAGCCCAGCTGTGTAGACATGCCCAAGGGCACTAGTGGGAAGAGGCCAAGAGGGAGATGTGCTGCTAGGGAGGAGGGAAGGTGAATGAATAGGACCCTCTACAAAACAGTCTGAGCTCCATGGACTGATCTTGCTGATTTGGGGACAACTGTGCACAAAAATCCCACCAGTCAGATACGAGGATACTTCATGAACTCCCAGGATCTATGCACAGGGATTTTCACTTAATTTTGCTTCTCTAACGAGTTTTTTCCTCAAGGGAGAGGATGATGAAGCCCAAGATATTAATTTTCTTTAAGAAGTCAATGTAAGGGTCAGGAACGATGCTGTGTCATCAATAACTCTGACAGTCCTTTACACAGCACCCGGCAAGCTGTAGTGAAAAGCTTCCTGATACTGCCTCAGCACCATGCCTCAAATCTGACCTGGAGAAAAGAGCTCACATATTGGTGGGCTGGTAGTTCAGCATCACTGTCTATTCAGCTTTGATTTGTCCAAGCACTACATTTAAAGGTAAGGCTGGTAGTTTATTCTTCACTTACACCAGTGAACTTTTAAACATCCTTTTCCTTCAGTGGCTAGGCATCATACATCTAGATCAAGTGATACATGTGCTTTATAGCTGAAATAAGTTGAACCACCATGGGAGGGTGTAAAAAAAATCAGAGGGTCTCAGACTCTTTGCTTACTGACAATGTGTGGTAAAGGTCCTCATTATATGTTTATTACTTCAGTTACAGTAGTACTTATAGGCCCCAATTGAATTCGAGATTAGAATGTGCTAAGTGCTGTACCTACACACCTGAAGAGACAGAATTTACATTGTAACAAAATGAAGAGTGGGAGAGAGCAGGTACTATCCCTGTTTTACCAGATGGGAAACTGAAGCACAGAGATTAAATGACTTCCCAAAAGTCACACAGGCTGTGATAGAATCAGGACATAGACCCATGCCTCTTGAGTACCAGCCCAATTCCTTAGCAACAAGATCATTCTTCCTCTCCTCATACAGCCTTAGGTTTGAATTCTCTGCCTGTCATTGGCTTAAACCAGACTGTTTAATATTAAAGATTTAAACTGGGCTGCAGCAAAGGTTAGAATAGAATTTGTGCAATAATAGTTCTGCTTGTAAAGCAAAGGGAAAGAGTCATTATCATATTGCAATGGGTTTCACTCCTCACCATTGGCATGCTTCCCCCCCCGGCTCATCTGAGTATTAGCTTGTCACTGGTCAGATACCCTTCCTGCAGTCACTTGGCCCATTGCCTTAATTTCACCTCCAGTCAAGATAGCCTTCTTCTTTGGGACTCGGCTGTTCCCTCTTTGTGACTTGGCCCTCTAACCAGGTCACTATAGTCCTCCCATTCTGGGGTCTATCAAAGTCTCTCCTCCATTCTCCAATTACAGGCTATGCCACTTGCCCAGTACCTGGTAGGGGAACCAGGGACCCTATGCCACACAACTATGGTCTTGTTTTTTACTGCCCTGGGCTCTGTCTTACCCCTTCCTTCTAATCTCTGGCAACTCTGGTTTACCACTCTTCTGTTTTTCCTTACCACACCTTACATGAGCTCACACAGCCCTTACAAAGGTAGGACTACAAATTACTTGCCCCTGCAGTCCCAGTCTGTTCTTAGCTTTACAGAATCCCAACCTGTTCCTGCCCAGGTGAGCTTCATCCTTAATTAAGCATTGTGGAGCCCCCCATCTCTTCTCCTGGTACAGCTTATGCAGTTAATTGGCTCATTTAACCTACCTTCAGCACTGGTGTAGGATGAACACCCCTCACTCTTTTTTTAAAAAGTAAAATCTTACAAGAGCTGAGTCCAAACCCAAACACAAGACTGAAACCCCTTCAAGTACCCTAAACATTGTGGAAGCTCTTCCAAATCTGGATCACCTGTGAATACATTCAAATTCAGATCAGTCAGTGAAACCTAACTGTGTGAAAGGGGGCCTTCTCTGGTTCGACATGCATTGTCATGCCTCTGTCACCTTGTTTTAAGGACATCCTGACTGTGACACAAAGGATGAGGCGCCAAGGTAAATTAACTATTAAGAAACAGAAACAACATCCTGGGAGAGCGTTAACACATGGGGCCAGTGCACCGTATTGAAATGAAGTGGCAGAAACAAACGCTTCTTTTAATTTTTAACAAGGTGTTCACTATTGCAGCTGTAACAGCGCAGCATAAATACAGGAGGGGTGACTGTCCCCAGGGTTTCCTTTGCACTGTCACTTAGAACAATATGCCTGCACAGTCTCCATGTTAAGAGTAATGTTATAAGTGATGGCAGACTAGCCAACATAGAGTACAATAATGTCCGAGGCATTGTACACTGGGAACAAGATTCACAAAGCGGTTGCTAGTCAGCTTGTCGCTTTTTCTCATACTGACTCTTAAAATGAATGAGACATGCTGCAAATACTGTGACAGGCGCCAACATGAGCAGGAGCCTTTCCCATCTTGTTCTAATACCAAGTCCTCACCTTGGGCAGAACCAAAAACTCCCTCCCAACCCTGAGCTGGGTGTTGCCCTCTCTCAGCTGTGCAGGAGCAGGGGACCTTTCAGGGAGTCACTGCTTCTCCCCACCCATTAAATGCAGGGATGGCTCACTCCTGCTCTTCCCAGAGAGTAAGGTGACTCAGAAGAAGTCCTATTTCCCTCTTGCACCTGCCTGTGGGATAGAGCTGTAGCCCAGAGTTGGGGAAGGAGGCAGCATTCTGCAGCAGCCTAATGGGCTGTGCAAAATGTATATATCCAAAGAGCAGGTTGCAGCACCAGAGAACAGTCTGCCTGAAGCACATTGTCCCCAGTGCTCATTCTGGGCAGTGTGGTTCCAGCACTATCCCCTGCTCTGGGCTGTGGATAAATGCCACGATCTAGCTCAGAGAAATTAATAAAAAGTGCATCTTAAGCATGGACTTTGTTGGACCAAGGCATGTTCTTTTTTCTGTCTGCGGCATAGCTTGGGCTGGAAGACCAATGGTTTCCTGTTCAACAGCTATGACCCTAACTAATGTCCCACTGGGAACCCAAGAGAGAGTCTGACAGTAAACCAAAACAATAAGTAGCTCTTCCTAAGGATTAATGCCCACAAAACAGATATCAGACAAGATCACAAAGAGAAAACAGTTTCTTGTCATTTCAAGCAGAAAGGACACAGTCTCAATGACCTGCTAACCTGCATCCTACTTCAGAAGACATTCAAATCTGCACTTGAAAGGGAATCCTCTGAACTGGCATTCATGCTAAAATTCGACACCCTCCGCACCGGACTTAACAAAGACCCCAACTATCTTACACATTACAAAGATAGCTTCCCCAATTATCACCTCTAATACTATTAACTCACAGACATTTCCCCTTCCCCACCTCTAATATCATTAACTCACTGGCATTCACCTTCCTTTCCCCCCCCCCCCCACATCCCCCTTCTGTTCTGTAATGTGATTTGTCCTTTTCATGTGTGTTCATTTTTTTAAATTGTATCCTTTGGTATATATGGTTGTGACTGTTTTCTTCCATTATTTGATCTGAGGAAGTGGGTCTGGCCCACGAAAGCTCTTTTTAAAAAAAATCATCTAATAAACCATCTTGTTAGTCTTTAAAGTGCTACATTGTCCTGCATTTTGCTTTAGCTCTTCCTAGGCAGAGTAGTCGTTGGTCTCTTGCTTGAAGGGGAATTACAGCAAAGGCTAGATTCAGGAGTCTACATGAAAACAGATGACCTGCCTGGTCTCTGCTGACAGAGCCACGGGGATTGTATCAAAACCTACAACACAAACCAAGGTTCAACTCGAGTCCACCATCGAGCTTCTGTTCTTCCTTCAGGTTCCATCCCATGGCCTCAGCAACCCCACATCTCCTCAGCATTACACCATGAAAGAGACAGAACTTTTGTTAATGCCTTCATGTCCCCATGTACAGAATAGATAACACAAGGGGCTAGTGGCTTCTGCTTCGAGTCTGGGTAAACAATTTGGGCATGGCCTTGGTGAGCATATAGATTTCCCTAAAGTCACATTTCATCCATATGCTGCATCCCTCACAAGAAGAACATAGCATAGGAAGGGTTGGCCTCTTTCCCCTACAGTCTTGGCAAGCATCCTTTGTATGTTCCCTCTGAAATACTGACACCCCTTCAGTTTGCTCGCTGATGCATTCAGACTCTTTCAGTTATGTTTTACTCTCCAGTGACTCAGCCTCTGTTTACTCTTCCTGAACAGAAAGCTAATGCCGGCATCCCACCCACATTCGACTGACCCCAGGTCACTGCTGTCTGAGTCTGCTTTAGACTAATCAAATCCATCAGTCCTCCACTCTCTGAGATTTGGGCTTCAGCTACCACATTGCCCAGGTGGGATAGTTGCTGGTGTAGAGCTGCAGCACTGAGGAAAAAAGGGGCTTTCCCTGGAACCACTGTCAACAAACCACATTCCCAACAAGGCCAGGAGAGCAGCTTTGATGGCCTCATAGTTGAGAGGAAGCACTCTTACCCAGGACAGATAAGCAACTTAGATGACTTCAATTAAAAAAGGAACTGCCCAGGGCTACTAGGGATGTAAAAGGTTAACCATTTAACCAGTCACCTAGGAAGCATTAGGCTTATCACAATGCTTATTGGGTAACTGGCTTCCCAGCCAACCACAGCAGGCTGAAGCAGCCCTGGCTGAGTCCAGACTGCTATAGAGGTGGGTCAGCAGACAGGGTTGTGCTTGCATTGGCCAGCAGGACCCTGCCTGCATGGGGGCGGCAGGTGAGGCCCCAGCTGCTCCGACTCATTGTGGGGCATCCCAGCAGTGACTTGGCTCCAGGGGCATCCTGGCCACAGACTGGTAGGAGTCCAGCTGTGGTCCAGCAGTGTCCTGGCCCCGGCCATGCAAGACTCCATCCCCAGCCGTATCCCAGTGGCATCCCGGCTACAGCTGCACGGGTCTTTGGCCTGGCAGCATCCCTGCCCCCATGGTATCCTGGCCCTGGCTATGTGGAAGTGGCCAGGCTGCATGGGAGCAGCCTCGTGGCTTCCCAGCCCTGGAGGCATTCTTACCAGATGGGTCCTGCTGGTGTTCTGGCCCCAGCCAGTTAAGATGGCCAACCCCAACCCCTGGTACTCAGACTCTGCCCGGGCAGACCGGCAGGACACCGCCTTCCCCCCAAGCCGTATCAGAGTATCAGTGACTGAGCAGGTGGTTCACCAGTTAAAGGTTAAATTTTTACTTGTTTGATCGGGTAACTATTTAAACTCTTTTTTACATTCCTAATGTCTATACTAGCGAGCTCAGCAGAGCTATTCGGCTGTAGTTGTGCTGCTGTAAGATTAGCTGCTTGACGCTGATGGGAGAGAGATCTCTTGTCAGCATAATTAAATCACCCTCATCGAGCAGCCATAGCTATGTCAGCAGGAGCAGATCTCCTGCCAACAAGTACTGTGCACACTACCACTTATGCTAGCATAATTTATGTTGTTCTGGAGTTTGTTTTTTTCACACCACGGAGTGACATATATTTTTCCAGTATAAGTAGAGGTATGTCTACACAGCAGGGCAAAAGTTCAATTCAGATATGCAACCTCAGCTATGTCAATTGTGTAGCTCAAGTTGAAATAGTTTAACTTGGCTTTTGGTGCTGTCTACACAGCAGGAAGTCGAAGGAAGAACACTCTCCCTTCAACGTCCCTTTCTCTTTGTGGAATGAGGATTACAGGAGTTGGAGTAAGAAGTCCTCTAGCTCGACATAATTTCGAAATAAAGGCTTGTGGTATAGATGCGCACTATGTTATTTCAGAATAATGTCAGTTATTCCAAAATAATGCTGTACCCTGATAGTATTGGCATGGCCCAGATGACCAGCACTATATCTTTGACTGAGCAGCAGCTACCAGCTGAAAGGTGACTAAGTCAAGATCTAACCCATCTTGGATGGTGAAAGACAGATACTCATCGCTATGCTGTTTGGTGTCCATTAGTTAATGAGCCTCTGCAACACCTACTCCTGGAAGTGTTTGCTCTGTTTTCTACCATATCTAACTGTGGTAGTTGTTCCTATTGGGCTGTAGTCTATACCAGCTGTTGTTTAATTAATGGAGATTGCCTATCTCCTAGGACTGGAAGGGACCTTGAAAGGTTCTCAAGTCCAGTCCCCTCCCTTCACAGCAGGACCAAATACCATCCCTGACAGTTTTTTTGCCCCAAATCCCTAAATGGCCTCCTCAAGGAGTGAACTCACAACCCTAGATTTAGGGGGGGCAAGGCTCAAACCATTGAGCTATCCCTCCCCCCGAAAAGCACTGCTGCCGCCTGTTGTGTCTACTGTTCCTGAATTCAGGTGGGGATCTCTTTCACTTCACTCCTTATACTTTATTCCAGAGAGAGTTAAAATAATTGTACATTCCCAACGCAACATACTTTTATGACGCGCTTTGAAATTCTTGCATGAAAGATATCAGTGCAATATATTGCTATTACAGAAGGCTCCCCTGATCAGCAGTTATTTGTAGAGATATTTTTTCTCCCCAATGTTGTTTTTCAGTGGGACTATAGGATCAGCTAGGCAGCGTGGTCCCTATCTTTATTGTCCCGTGCTGTGAAATAGAGAAGTCAGCCAGAGGATAATACACGTAAGGTTGCGGGAACCCTTTAATACTCTTTGCTGACATAAACTACAAAAAAAACTAAGGAGAAGTAAGCTAAGAAATTTGGAACCTGGATGAAGAACATATGCACAATATAGATATGAAGCTGATACATAGTGGTTTCAGACCATTTAGATAGTTCATAAAACAAAAGCTACTTACACTGTGCTTGCCTTTAAACCTACAAGCTCCTTTATCAAAAGGTCAGGGCTTAAGATGGTTAGTACCTCAATGTTATGGAGGTTGTTATTATAGCTATGGTTCTACTAAATTCACAGTCCATTTTCATAAATTTCACAGTCACACATTTTAAAAATCTTGAATTTCATGGTTTCAGCTATTTACATTCTAAATTTCATAATGTTGTAATAAAAGTGAATAAGTACAGGCAGTCCCCGGGTTACGTACAAGATAGGGACTGTAGGTTTGTTCTTAAGTTGAATCTGTATGTAAGTCGGAACTGGCATCTAGATTCAGCCACTGCTGAAACTGATCAGTTTCAACAGCTGCTGAATCTGGATGCCAGTTCCAACTTACATACAGATTCAACTTAAGAACCCCAGGCATCCCCAAGTCAGCTGCTGCTGAAACTGATCAGCAGCTGATTCCAGGAAGCCCGGGACAGAGCAACTCTGCCTCGGGCTTCCTGTAGTCAGCCGCTGGTCAGTTTCAGCAGCGGCTGACTTGGGGACGCCTGGGGCAGAGCAGCTCGGGTGCTGCTGGGTTGGTCCAGTAGCGCGGCCGCTCCTCGGTGCTACTGGACCAACCCAGCAGCACCCCAGCTGCTCTGCCCCAGGCGTCCTGATTCGGCCGCTGCTGATAAGCAGCGGCCGAATCAGGACGCCTGGGGCAGAGCAGCTGGGGTGCTGCCGGGTTGGTCCAGTAGCACCAAGGAGCGGTGCTGTGGGACCAACCGGCAGCGCCACACCTGCTCTACCACAGGTCCCGGGCTTTGCTCCACGTCTCCCTGATCTGCTGGGGGGGGGCACTAGCTGCGTCCCCCCCCAGAAGACCAGGGAGCTGCGGAACAAAGCGGCGGAGGACCCGGGCCGGACCGCGGCGCTTCCAGATCAGCCGGGTCCTCCGCCGCTTTGCTCCCCGCGGCTCTTCCAGATCACCCGGGTCCTCCGCCGCTTTGCTCCCCGTCTCCCTGGTCTGCTGGCTCCCCCAGAAGACCAGGGAGACGGGGAGCAGCTTTTCTCACCCCAGAGGAGGCGGGCAGCGGGACCAAGCGTCCCGCCGCTCCAGTCCTCCGGGGCGAGAAAATCCCCGTTCGTAACTGCGGATCCGACATAAGTCGGATCCGCGTAACTCGGGGACTGCCTGTATTTAAAAACATTAACAAACTTTTAAAGCCCTTAAGACTCAGCATTTCTCACACTGGAGGTCCTTAGCCAAAAGGGGATCATAAACGTATTGTATGTGTGTGTGTAGGGCGGGGGAGGTCACAATATCTTTTCACCTGTCTTCAGAGCTGAGTGACCAGAAAGCAGCATCTGCTGGCTGGGTGCCCATTTCTGAAGACTGTGCTCTCATCCATAGCAGCACAGAAATAAGGGTGTACTTTTGTATTCTTTTACTCTATAATGCAGAGTAAAAGTACACAAAAGTCCAGATTTAATGGTCCATGACATGTTTGCCATGGACATGAATTTGATAGGGCCTTAATTATACAAGAAATAGACTAACAAGTAGATTCTTGACAGGGAGCAGGTTCCTGCCAACAATCCCGTGCACTGGATGAAAACAAAAAAAAAAGAGGCTCAACACACCTCCCTGCATGAGAGCAAGTGTTTGCCCTCTGGTTGGAATTTGTCCCTATTGGCAAGCTGCTCTAGTGTAAAGTGAAGGAGTAAGGTACCACTCAGGCGAATAAAGGTGGCAGAATCTAAGACAGGGCTACTCAACACGCAGCCCGTGGGCCACATGCAGTCCATTTGTTTGTGGCCTGCGATGCAGTTTGGATTTACGTGGAGCTCAAAACACAGCCCGCAGGTGGGAGCCAAAATAAAAAAGTAGTTAATATAATTGTCTTCTGTTGATATGCGTTTTAGTAGTTACATTCCTGGACTGCCATTGCTCATTAAAAGTGCTGTCATATGGGTGAAAATTGGGTAAATATTGCATGTTATTAATAGCAGCAGAACTGACTTAAATGGGGCCTGTGTGCTGTGTAGTCTTGCCTTAATCTTTGTATTCATGCCTGTCAGTGTGAAAGAAGCTATTTGCATATATTTGCATATATATTTGCATGTATATGCAACCTCACTTAAGTTGCAGCCCTCAGCATGTGCTGTGAGTATCATTGTGGCCCCCGGGGCTTCCAAAGTTGAGTAGCCCTGATCTAAGCCTTCTGTGAGTTAGGAGCAGAATCCTACCCCATACTTTTATTGTAGTCAGCCTGAACAACCTTTTCTTATTCCCTGAAGTGGACTGAAAGGATATCCTATCCAATTTTGATGGATAGACAGTAGCTCTGTTTTCCTGATTGAAAATTTAATATAAGAGAGAGTGGGAGAACTGTAAAATAAGTCACAATTAATAACATACTGCAGTGCAGCAACTGCTTCACGTTATAAGACATATATAATTCACCAGGCAGAGACTGTTACTCTCTCTGTTTGGAAAGCATTTAGCACGCATAACCCTCTCATGGATTAGAGATTCTGGACCTGCCTTTGCAAATAGTTCTTGGTGTGGTGTTAGACAGGCATCTGGTGGCTAGGCTATCCACATAGCATCCATTCCCAAAGTGAGGGGTGAGGGTTGGGTACAATGCCAGAATGGAAGCAGATGAGATGGACCACAGTGGACTGGCCCTCTGTAATGGATTATGTCACAATGTAAAAATCTTCTGGATGCCGTTGATAAGTATAATAACATGTAAGACTATTTTCATTTTCTAATTTACTCAAATAATGTTCAGAATTCAATAAGAATCTAGAAGATTTTATCCAAAGTATGGATGTCTAAAATCTCCTTTGTGAAGATCATCTTCACACTCCCAAATCTGAAATTTTACCAGGAAGCATTCAGAACTAGACACATCATCACTAGGATCACAAAGATCAACACAAAGCATGACCAGGCTGGGTTTAGATTTGTAAAACTGATTCCTCTCTCTGCTATACTGAGAAGTGATTAGGGCATGTGACTTGGTGGAAAAGCTTCTGAATTTTAATCTTAGCTGTGCTACTTTGTACAATCTATTCCTCCATTTCTTTCTGTAAAAAGATAGATAATAGTAACCTGACCCAAAGGAGTATTGCAAGTCCTTTATAGCAAGTGTTTATAAGGAGCTTTAAAATCCTTGGATTAAATTAGAATGATTATTCTAGTAAGTATTTTCCTCAAATTTTTACTATAATACTAACCAGAAACACGACTGTCATTTTTCAGAAAATTATATTTCAGACCATTTCTCCATGAATATGTCACTACTTATGACTCCACCATTCTTCACAGTATCTGACAATGTAAATATGTATTCATTCACTAGCACTCATCTGTTGTTCTCCACCTAGGGAAACCTTTTGATACCATAAAAAATTACTTACAAATAAGACATTATGTCATCTGACATTAAAATTACTGCTTTACCTAAGCAGCTTCTTTTATTAGATATTTTAGAACCCACTTAGAACTGATCAACACTAATATGTGCCTTATCTTTCTCTTAAATGACAGCAATATGCTGGAAAGACATAGCCGCTCATGGGAACCATTTGGGGTTGGCATCACCAAAAAGAAAGGAAAAATTGGGATGATTTTCCTGCCTTTGATAAAGTCATGTCCTCTCTTGCTTGATAGAATGTACTGATCTGTGCAGCAATAACGTCAGCTGGAACAAGAGGTGAAAGTAACTTATATCTCTTACAGGTACTGTGGTATTGCTCCTCCTCCCCCGTGGGGCTCAGGGCAGTTAGTTGAGTGTGTGTGCATTATGACATACCTGTATGAAATTTAAGTGAGGGGTCAAATGCAGGGGGCTCAGAGCAGAGGGTTGGGGTATGCATGGGTATGGGGTGGGCTCAGGGCAGGGGGTGGGGATTTGGGGGGTGTAGGACTCAGGACAAAGGCCTGGAGAGCTATTTCCCTTCTGTCACTCATTATCAAGTCACTCACTTTCTCTGTCCCCTCCCCACATCAGCAGGTGGGAGAGGAGTGCAGGGACACTGTGTGCTTTTCTTTCACTCCCAAACAGCGACACAAGGGAAAGCAACAAGCAATATCAGTAAAAGTGAGTGGTGGGAGGGGAGTCAGGATTGGGGCAGTCCCTGACCAGTGTGAGGTATGCACCTAGACAGCCCCTTTCACCTGCCTGCTCCTTAGTGCAGCAGCATGCAGGGGTGTCCCACCTCCCCCTGAAACAGAGCACCCCAGCTGGTTCTTAGCAGAGTGATGCACCAGGGCTGAAGCTCACATAAATACACGTGAAGAGCAAGTCTTTTGTTTATGGACTGGATAAGGCTGGACCAAACATCAAGATATTTTCAAAAAATATTCCCTAGAGGGAAAATACTCACTGCCCTTTTCAAAGTCTTCTCTTTCTTTTCCCCTGCCCCACTCAATTCACATAAGTTGAATCATAGAATACTAGAATTGGAAGAGACCTTGAGAGATCATCAAGTCCAGTCCCTTGCCTTCACGGCAGGACCAAGCACCATCTAGATCATCCCAGGCAGATGTTTGTCTAACCTGTCTTTAAATATCTCCAATTATGCAATTTATTGCAGTCTGCAATTTATTGCAGTGCTTAGCCACTATAACAGTTAGGAAGTATTTTCCTAATATCCAACTTTAATCTCCCATGCTACAATTCAAGCCCATTGCTTCTTGTCCTATCATCAGAGGGTAAGGAACATTTTTTTCTCTCTCTTCCCTGTAACACTCTTTTAGGTACTTGAAAAAGACTATCATATCCCCTCTCAGTTTTTTTCTTTTCCAAACTAAACAAATCCAGTTCTTTCAATATTCCCTTATAGGCCATGTTTTCTAGACCTTTAATGTTTTTTTGTTGCTCTTCTCTGGACCTTCTCCAATTTCTCCACATCTTTCCTGAAATGTGGTGTCCAGAACTGGACACAATACTCTAATTGAGGCCTAATTAGTGCAGAGTAGTACGGAAGAATGACTTCTCTTGTCTTGCTTGCAACAATCCTGTTAATGCATCCCAGAATCATGTTTGCTTTTTTGCAACAGTGTGACACTCTGGACTCATATTTAGCTTGTGGTCCACTATGACCTTTAAATCCCTTTCTGCAGTACAGGCAGTCCCCGACTTTCGCGGATCCGACTTATGTCGGATCCGCACTTACGAACGGGGATTTCTCGCCCCGGAGGTCGAGGTGGCGGATTGCTGCCTGCGAGCTCCGGGGCGAGAAAGCCCCATTCGTAAGCTGCTCCCGGTGCCCCTGGTCTGCTGGAGACCGTCTCCAGCAGACCAGGGGCACCGGGACTGAAGCCGCAGCCGTGGCAGGGTCCCTCGCCTCTGAGACTTTGCCAGAGCAAAGCCTCAGAGGCGCGGCACCCTGCTGCCGCTGCGGCTCTGCTCCCCGTGTCCCTGGTCTGCTGGGGAGGGGGCGCAGCTAGTGTGCCCCCCCCCCAGCAGACCAGGCTTTTGTTGTGGACCCTGGGGCAGAGCAGCTGGGGCGCTGCCGATTGGTCCTGCAGCACCGCTCTGGGCACTACTGGACCAACCCGGCAGCACCCCAGCTGCTCTGCCCCAGGCGTCCTGATTCAGCCGCTGCTGGTCAGTTTCAGCAGCGGCTGAATCAGGACTGGGGCAGAGCAGATGGGGTGCTGCTAGGTTGGTCCAGTAGCACCCAGGAGCGGCGCTACTGGAGCAACCCAGCAGCACCCCAGCTGCTCTGCCCCAGGCGTCCCCAAGTCAGCCACTGCTGAAACTGACCAGCGCTGACTACAGGAAGCCCGAGGCAGAGTTGCTCTGCCCCAGGCTTCCTGGAATCAGCCGCTGATCAGTTTCAGCAGCAGCTGACTTGGGGAGCTTGGGGTTCTTAAGTTGAATCTGTATGTAAGTCAGAACTAGCGGTCAGTTTCAGCAGCGGCTGAATCTGGACGCCAGTTCCGACTTACATACAGATTCAACATAAGAACAAACCTACAGTCCCTATCTTGTACGTAACACGGGGATTGCCTGTACTCCTTCCTAGACAGTCACTTCCCATTCTGTATGTGTGAAACTGGTTGTGCCTTCCTAAGTGGAGTACTTTGCATTTGTCCTTATTAAACTTCATCCTATTTATCTCAGAACATTTCTCCAGTTTATCCAGATGATTCTGAATTATAATCCTATCCTCCAAAGCATTTGCAACCCCTCTCATATTGGTATCATCCACAAACTTTATAAGCATACTCTCAATGACATTATCTAAATCGTTGATGAAGATATTGAACAGAACGGGTCCCAAAACTGATCCTTGAGGAATCCCACTTGTTATGCCCTTCCAGCATGACTGTGAACCATTGATAACTACTCTCTGGGAACTCAGAAGAGTAGCCGTGTTAGTCTGTAACTAAAAAAACTTAAATAACGATGATACAGTAGCACCTTTGAGACTAACTAAAAAATATATAGATGGCATCATGAGCTTTTGTGGACACAACTCACTTCTTCAGATGACAAATATGGAGCAAGAGGCACAGAGGTTGAATTATAAAGCAGAAAAAGATGGGGGAGGAGGAGGAGGAGTAAAAAGGTCAATTAAAGTGTCTGTGCTAAATGAGGCTAACAGAGTAAGCTGTAAGTGCCCGATACTTAGCTTTTGATGTTATTTTGGTGTTGAATATAACAGCTCATCCAGTTCATGTCTTTGTTCAACCAGTGTGAGATAGTATCATATTTGCCTGGGAAGGTCCATTCTGCGGACTCTCTTTCTAGTTGATTCCTGAAATTGCTTTGTAGGGGTACGTCTACACAGCAGAGCTAAAGTTGGAATAAGCTACACAACTTCAGCTACACCAATTGCGTAGATTAAGTCTAAATAGTTTATTTCGGTTTTTGGCACTGTCTACACAAGAGGAAGATGAAGGAAGAACACTCTTTCTTCCATTTCCCTTACTCCTTGTGAAATGAGGGTTATGGGAGTCAGAGCAAGAAGTCCTCCAGCTCAATATTATTTTGAAATAATGGCTTGTACTGTAGACACACTCTCTGTTATTTAAGAATAACGTTAGTTATTCTGAAATATCGCTGCTGTGTAGATAAACCCCAAGAGAATATCCACCTTTAAATCCATGAATGAGTGCCCAGGCAAGTTAAAATATTCCCTAACAGAGTCTGCATGTTACCATTTTGAGTATCTGCTTTGTATCCATTAATCCTTTTCATAGAGACTGTCCAATTTGTCCAGTATACATGGCAGAGGGACATTGCTGGCACTTGATGGCATATATCACAGAAATTTACCAAAACAGATGTTAAATACACCCACACACCACATGATATTTTGTGGAATTTCTTTCTAAGAACCAAGAGGGTCTAGCACTGCTTGAACATTTCCCACTAGGATTTTAATTGATTGAGTTGCCAAATTCCATTGCTGCTTGTGGAACAGTGTATGAAGTGTTCTGTGCTACCCACATCTTCAGAGAGCACTTAAACATCTAAGCCAAAAGAAAGCAACCGTTAGTTGGAAAACTATAAACAGAGCAGATATCAGTGAAAATTGTTCCTGCTCTAAACAGAGATATCCTGCAGGTGTCAAGATAAAACTTCTTGCTCACTAAATGGTAACTTTGAAGGCCCATCATTTTCTGAATGACATTACGATGTGATAACTTCAATAGCTGAGCTCCCCTCTATTTTTTTCTTTTAAAAAATAGGATTGACTAGGGAAAACAGTCCTGTTGCTCTTTCAGCCTCCTACTTTAATTACCACTTCCTCTGCAGTTAAGAGGAAAGAAAAGAATAGCAAAATTCTTTGTTACTTGAGACCAGTGGTTTTAAAGATATATGCACATTGGATGCAATATTTTAAAGCAGACTATATTAAATCAATTACACAAGTGGCCCTTCGATTCCTCTTTGTTCCCCCCACAATGCCAATCAATTCTTATTCCCAACATTGTGCACGCTATACTGTATTTACCACTCTAGGTTCAGACAATTGGTTACAGAGTCACCTCAATCTATGCAATCATATTTTAGACGGTCATGCTGATATCTCCCCAAAAGATCAAGATTAAAAATACAGCTGTGGCTCCCAGTCTTTTGTGTTGGACGTATTCCCCAAGAAATTACTGACTGCATAGTCTCTTTGATTTTGTACACAGAGTTCCAAATGCACCAAAGGCTCTACTGGCAATTGCACTTTGTAATAAGAACCAAACCATCTAGGATTCTTCATCACTATTCCTCTGTTCTTTGTCATTCTCATCACACATGTAAAAAGAAACTCTCTTGTTCCACTTTCTCACAAAACATTCTGGTACCACTGGAGTAATAATCATATTCCCACAATATAAAAACTAGGGGTCACCAAATGAAATGAATAGGCAGCAAGTTTAAAACAAAAGGAAGTTTTTCTTCACTCAGCACACAGTCAACTGTGGAATTCCTGGCCAGAGGATGTGCTGAAGGCTAGAACTTTAACAGGATTCAAAAAAGAGCTAGAGAGATTCATGGAGGTTAGGTCCATCAATGGCTATTAGCCAGGATGGGTAGGGATGGTATTCCTAGCCTCTGTTTCTCTGGAAGTGGGTGACAGGAGAGGGATCATGTAAGGATTATCTGTTGTGATCCTTCCCTCTGGGGCATCTGATATTGGTCACTGTCGACAAACAGGATACTGGACTAGATGGACCTTTGGTGTGATCCAGTATGGCCGTTCTTATAGAATATTAGAACTGGAAAGGACCTCAAGAGATCATGAAGTCCAATGTGTGTTTTTTTCTTTCATGGTGGCCAATAAAGGTATATACTGGACTACATGGGAACTAATATATATGGAAGGGAATTTCATTAAAAGTGAATTTTTCACATTTGCTAAATGGTCCACCTACTTCTAGTTAATCTTTGAATATCCACAGTATTTATTTTGAATCATAATGTAAACTAGGTGTGTGTGGCGCCCTTTAAAAATCTGTTCTTCCTTTTATTTCTAGGAGATATTGCTTTGGCTGAGGATAAAAGGAGTTAGTTCTCCTTTTATCAGAAATGTACAGTTTGCTGGGAAATGCAACTGTAAGCAGTTTTACTTCTGGGTGATCTGTGAGGAAAGGCTACAGTTTGGCTAGATTCTCAGTCAGAGAAATCACTGAATTGAACTTGTTTTTCTATGGCAACTTTAAAGTAAGAAGAGACCAAAGGTCTGTATACTAAAAATTCACATAATTGTGCTTCAACATACTATACACAATTACTTTGAGGGCATTGGCAAACTGAGCATTGCATATATAAGTGGATGGGAACTATAGTGCACTGTGACATCTTTAAAATTTCTTGGAAGAGAAAGTGCAGTTTGAAGAACATGGAAAACCTCTGAACTAACTTCAGTAACAGACATATAAAGCTTCAGAGTGGTAGCCGAGTTAGTCTGTAATAGGAAAAACTTAAAAAACAACGAACAGACTAGTAGCAACTTAAAGACTAACAAAATGTGTAGAGGATATCATGAGCTTTCGTGGGAACAGCCCACTTCTTCAGATGACCCGAGTGTTAGAAGTCCAGATCCAAGAATAAATAAGGGAAGAAGGGAGGAGAGGGGGGAGAAGAGTGAAAAAAAGAAAGAAAAGGAGGGAAAGAAAGGAGGGGAGAAAGAAAAAAGAACAAAGACATTGGCTAGCTCGCACGCTACCTTCCATACTTAATCTACCAACCAAGCAATGGAGATGCTAATGGTTCTTATCAGCCTCTTTTAATTATTTAGTCTTTAAGGTGCTACTAGACTATTTGTTGTTGTTTAAGTTTTTCCTGATACAGACTAACTAGGCTACCCCTCTGAAGCTTATCTACTCATGGTCTCTTTTTTTTCTTCCTCCCCTACTTTTTTTCTCCTTTTCTTTCTTTTTTTCCTCCCCCAGCCCCTTCCCCTATTTATTCTTGGATCTGGACTTCTAACACTCTTGTCATCTGACAAAGTGGGTTGTGCCCACGAAAGCTCATGATATCATCTACATGTTTTGTTAGTCTTTATGATGCTACTAGTCTATTTGTTGTTTTTTAAGACATATAAAGGACATCCTAATAACTTGCTACAGCTGTAATGTATTAATATAAGCCAGTGGTCCCCAACGTTTTGGGGCTGCCGGGCGCCTGGGGGCGGGGGCGGGGCCGCTCACAGGCCACGTGACTGGGGGCGGGGCCAAGCATGCGCCACACGCCCGAGGTCGGCACCGGCATGTGCTGCGATCCCGGGCAGGGGCTGCCCAGGTTCCGCGCGGCGCCGCCGGGGCTGGGGCCAGCTCCAGGGCCGGCAAGGGTGCCCGCGGCGCCGGCAGGGGCGGGGGCAGGGCCAGGGCCGGCAAGGGCATACGCGGCGCCCCCGGGGGCAGGGGTCAGGGTCGGCACCGGCACGCGCGGTGCAGCCGGGGCCAGCCATGCACCCGGGGCGGGGCCAGCCCAGATTTCTCCGCGGGCGCACGTAAAGGGCCCGGGTTGGGGACCACGGATATAAGCAATCAAGTTTCCCTTAATCCTTACAGTTTCAGCTATCAAACAATCACTAAAGTTGCTTTTTTTAAAGCTTTAGCACTAAATAACATAACCAAGTAACATTAGAATGATTTAGTAACATTACAATCAAATCGGTGTAATTTTAATGCTGTCTTTACAAGTGTAATTAATATTTAGTTCATGAATAATCTTTCAAGATTGGCTGGTAAATGTGTCCTTCTAGTTGAGCAGAATGTCTGAAAATGGATATTTATAATGGACATGCACAACACATCTCAAAGAACAACCACCATCATGAGGAAGTGAGTAATTATATTTTTAAGTGAGATGAAATCAGACTCCTGAAAGGGGTATAATAGTCTGTAAAGGTTGAGAACCACTAATCTAGCCTG
Organism: Pelodiscus sinensis; assembly: GCF_052426305.1. Classification (NCBI taxonomy): domain Eukaryota; kingdom Metazoa; phylum Chordata; order Testudines; family Trionychidae; genus Pelodiscus; species Pelodiscus sinensis. The sequence continues at coordinate 178,745,628 of NC_143053.1, read as the reverse complement.
CAAATTAGACCATTAATTGGCCGAGCAAAACTAAGCCATACAATCAGTTTGATGGGCCAAAGGGACCCTTAGGATTAGAGGTGGGCACCAGGCCCACTGACAGGGTGGGCAAAGGAGGCAATTGCCCCAAGTCCTGGAGATTCAATGGAATCTGGAGCTTCTGGCCACCAGCACCATAGCTACTGTGGTAGCAGCGGGAGCCCCAAGCCCCTTTGAATTGCTGCCAGAGTGCCGCTCTGACGCTCCACATGGCTCTGTGGGCTGGGCAGCAGGCACTGCAGTGTGGGCAGTGCTAATGGCTGACTGCCCTTGGCCCCGCCCCTTACACCCATGGTTCCATTCCTTCCAGGTACACAAAGCCATCCCCACCACACCCACATTGCCCCCAAAGCCTACAGTTTTCACTTTGAAGCAACTTTGTTTTGAAATTACTTCAATTTTATTTTTAAAAAATTGTTTAACGAGTCCCCCAAGACTAAATTTGTTGAACCAAAATTTATTTTTTAAAATTAAACTAGCCAACCTATCAAAAAATCAGTCATTTGCAGAACTCTGCTGTGGATAGAGATGTGGAAGGGGAGGGGTCAGGCTGGGTGTACACTTTGCCCTGCATAAGCAATAAAGTGTGTGACCTGCTAGTCTATTGATGAATATTTCCCATGAAAATTATTCCACAAATTGTCGTGGGCAATCTGTTCTATTGTCCAAGTGCTCTTTTTTAGGTGTAAAATTGTCCTAATACAGCTCATGTATTTCTCTCAGGAAGCTTAAGCCCATTATTATTTTCTTTCTTCTTTGACTAATGAAAATTGATCCATCTTTTTCATGACAACCCATTACATACTTATAGATAGTTATCACATATCTCCTTTCAGACTTTTTTTCTATTATAAAGACAACTATTTCACTTAACCTTTTGTAAGAGATAAGGGGTACAATTCTCCTCTCAGGGATGCACTGTGGCTTTTGACTGTAATGATTCTCTTTCCATATGATAAATATCTGTATGCTAGAGGCAAGACTTGCCATGTGGAAATGAAGAGAATTTTAACGTGTTCTAAACTTTCTATCATTTTGTTGTTCCTGCTTCTTTTGTTCATGTGCACACACGTGCTTCCGCTCTCTTTCTCTCTCTCTCTCTCTCTCTCTCTGAACTTTGTGTCTGTTTCATAAAATATGGCTTACCAAAGGGAATGGCTTTGTCCATTAGAAAGCTATACCGTCCTGAGTAGAGTTGGATTCCTGCCTCATTAACTTTAGGCCAGTCCTCTAGTAATATAGCTCTTTTGCAACATAATTACATTATTGACTCTTATTTGGTTGATAGCTGTATAACTTTAGGCTGCAATCTTCTCAGATATCTAATTCAAACTATGTCTACCATGCATACCAAGGTGCAGCAATATGTAGGGTATATGTAACTACACACCACAGTGAAAAACAGGCTATGTCCACTCTGTGGTGTGTAACAACATATGTCAGTGAAAAACCATCAGAGCCTTTCCCCAGTGCCTGTGATGGGAAAAGTCTCCAGCAAAAGGGAGGCAGCTATTGGATATGATACACTAAAAATAGCAGTGCAGCCACAGTGTTTATGTATGTTTTTACTCACCTGAGCAGAGCCTGGCTGTCAGGGTTGTGCCATGGAGAGTGCTGGTCCAAGGCAACCCTCTCCACCAGTGCCCCAGATGCAGGGCCCGGGACAACCCCTCCCCTTGCAGGGCCTGCCCAGGCCCTGCCTGCACCCCACCCCACCCCTTCCCCAAACTCCAACCCAGCTCTTGTGTAATTAACACAAGCAACTTCTTCTTTATATATATACCCCTGCTTGTGTAACTTCCACTCCAATTTATCTGATGAAGTGGGTTTTATCCCAGAGATGCACCGTTGTACTGTTACTGAGCACTCTTAGCCCACATCGGAGTCAATGTTATTTGATAGCACTCTTCACTTAAGAGGACAGGGCCCACAGAGGCTCTCTGGATGTATGCAATGCTCATCTCATGGACCTGGTAAGAAGTAGGGTGTCCTCTCCCTTTTTCAAGATTCGTATTTACTCAATGCCCAGCTTGTGTTGAGCAACTTCTTTGGGTGCTGCTGTATCAGAGTGATAAGAAGTCCTACGGACAGCAAAGGGGTTTTGTAGCAGGGACAATAGTTTACGCCTTGCAAGGCCTACAAGCTCTCATCCCATGCACAGCAAGAGAATACTTGTGGAAGTAGCAATAAGCGAAAGGATTAGAAATCAGCCAGAAGAGTAGAGGAACAGAGAAGAGGGTAACATTTTGAATGTGGATCTCTCAAACATCTTGTATTCCCTGGCTACGTCTACACTGGCCCCTTTTCCGGAAGGGGCATGTTAATTTCACCTATCGTAGTAGGGAAATCCGCGGGGGATTTAAATATCCCCCGCGGCATTTAAATAAAAATGTCCGCCGCTTTTTTCCGGCTTTTAAAAAAGCCGGAAAAGAGCGTCTACACTGGCCCCGATCCTCTGGAAAAAGCGCCCTTTTCCGGAGGCTCTTATTCCTACTTTGAAGTAGGAATAAGAGCCTCCGGAAAAGGGCGCTTTTTCCGGAGGATCGGGGCCAGTGTAGACGCTCTTTTCCGGCTTTTTTAAAAGCCGGAAAAAAGCGGCGGACATTTTTATTTAAATGCCGCGGGGGATATTTAAATCCCCCGCGGATTTCCCTACGACGACTCGTGAAATTTACATGCCCCTTCCGGAAAAGGGGCCAGTGTAGACGAGCCCCCTCTGTTTCTTACTCTCCTCCTTCCAACACTGTCTGTAAAAGGTTAAAAGAAATTAATGCAGTGAAAATGTGACCTTGATAGGAGACTATGTTCCCTCCCTTTCGCTTCAGCCTGTCTTCTTTTTTATTATAATGCCATAGTTATATTTTGTACCAGTTTGCTTTATCAGTTCACAGAACAATGGTTTCTACTCTCACCCTCAACTCTAGCCTTTATGCTGTGCAGCATAGTTCAATGCATGTAGCCTTGGATAGGACTCACACCTCAGTACTTAGAGATGGCCATAATTTTTCCATCCAAACCATATCTTAAAATATGAAAAATTGGTTCTTTTTTAAAGTTAAAAGACTCCCAAATATATATTTAATTTTCTGATTTATTCCTCAAAACAGAAAATAAAAGAAAACGACAACCTTTATACCACTGAGTACAATAGTGGTATCAGTTTGATTTGGGTTTTTTTTTTTTCATTTTTCTCATTCAAATTTTTCCTTTCTTTACTCTGTGAGCTTTGTAAATGTCTTTAACTATGAAAATGGCAAAAAGAAAAATGAGATTAACTCTACCACTCTAACTTTTCAAAGTTTCTTCAGCTTTGGAAAATTACAGAGCAGCAAAAGGAAAAAAAATATAAATGAAAGTGACTACCACAATTGTAACACAATGATGGTGGCTAAGTAAGTGGGGGGTGAGCAGAAAGGGAGAAAGGTCAACATTTCTATTGAAAAAGTGATTATGAAAAATTTGGAAAAAATAGAAATTTTTTGAACCCTGTGAAATGGCTACCATTTTTTATGAACGTTTTTAGACTACTTACTGAAGGTGCCTCTTCTTATTTTCTGGGAAGACCCTGTGTGCTGCAATCTAGCTCCACAGACTACAATTCCCATGAGCCCTGGAGGAAAACAGGAAGGAAGTGACTTTTGTTTTGGAGATCTGAGTCTCTCCACATGTGTGGAGGAAGACTCAGCAGCCTATGAACTCTTCCCTTTGTTTTTTGGAACAAAAGGGAGCCAGGCTGCTGTGGAGGAGTTGCCCTAGAGGGGAGGCCCTTTGGCTGTACTTGAGACTAGAAGCTACTCTGCATCCTGGCCATCTTTGGAAAACCGCTGCCTGGGACAGACCTCAGAGATACAGATTAACTCTAGGTTCAAAGAGAGGCCAACCTGGTGAACCAGAGCTGCTGCATAGCTTGGACCCACATACACACTACCTACAGAGAATCTCCATTACAGCTGCAGTTCTTCAAGCGCACCCATGCAAGCAAGAGTCTGGGACTCTGAGTCCAGGGGTGTGCACACTCTGGGGTGGGATAAATATTGGCAGTGCAAATGGCAACCTAGATAAGTTCCTCTTACGTCTGTGTACTTCGTTAATTGATGTTATTCACTGTTAATTTGTTAAATCCTGTTTCTTTAAGTTAAGTATAGGTTATTCATTCTAATGCAATCTATTAGATGTATATAATTTATGATTTGTAATTGTTGTTCTGGAGTTAGATCCAGTTTATTGCTGGAATAAGTTTATTCCTGGAGATTCCCAAAGCACATCAGTAAGTGTGTACAGGGCCAGCCAGGTGGAAGCACCATCATTGTACATTCTTTATGAGCAAGGGACAGCAGCAAGGGAGTAGATAGGTTTTCCCCAACCAAACAACATCACCACTGGGGTACTCAGAATTTCCTTTTATGTCAAGACCATCAAGCACCCAGGCACACCTGTGAGTGTGACCTGCTCCCGCGTAACCCGGGGAGAAAAAAGGGGGTTATAACTAGTTCCATGGTCACTAGCCTTGCTACTTTGTGGACCCTTGAGCAAATCCCTTCACCTCTATCTTTCAGCTTCTGCATTTGTAAAACAGCGCTATGGATATTTTGCCTAAAGCTCTTATGGGACTCAAGAATGCTATAGAAAGGAATGTACTTTGTTTGTTTTAAAAGTTTCGATTCCATAGAGGCACATTACTTATGAATTTCTGCCTTTTTCCTCTCCTTACTAGTTTAAAAGATCAATCTTCTCCTTTGCCAGCAGCAGACAGCACGTAATCTTCGGTTCTTTAGATGAAAAGGAAGATACAATAAATATTACAAGATATTGATTTTGGAGTCATTAGCAGAATTTCTTGAGATGATCAATGCATCATAATGATCAGGTGAAGTCCTGCAAGCTTTTTGACGGTCACCAAACTTTAAGGTCTCCTTCTTTTTTAAAGGAGAATTGCATCTTATTTTTCTTTTTTTAAGAAAGGTATCAGCCTTTTTCTCAGCTGTTGGGACAGCCTAGATTCCTTTGGATGCAGCAATACAAAAATCCTTGTTCTTGGCCTTGTCATTGCTGCAGTCCTCTTCATACCCACAGGAGTTATTTTTTACTACCATATCTCTGCTTCATTCAGTGGGTTTCTAGCTCTCAGGAACATTTAAAATACCAGCACTCATAATACTGCTACATGTCTTCACACACAAACCCAGTCTGGGCAACTATTGGCATCCGGTGCAAGGAAAAGTCAGTAAGAGACTGATTTATGAATATAGTGACACTTATAAAATGTAAAGAAGGCAGGAGAAGATCAGAGGAAGAGAGGGATCATTTATCTAAGGTCTGTGTAACGTAGCTTAGGAGAAGCCAAATCACAAGGAAGGAATGAGGGCAACTGGAGTAATTACAAGATTCCCTGAGTTATTTTTTTTAAATAAGGAGGTAGGTTTTCATACATCTATGCCCTGCATTTCAACTGAGATTCTTCTTCAGAAAAATCAACCAAAGATCCTAGCAGTTCTATAATAAATTCATTTTGAGGGTCTAGGAGGAGCTCAAATAGACTGAGGTATTTGTGTTTGTGTGGAAGTGATGAATCCCTGCTGGCACCTATGAATTCCTTCTTACATTCCTTCGGAATGGATGAAAACATCTCTTGTTAATTTCAGTGGGAGTTTTACAAGTGCCAGATCCTGACTTCCCATCCCAGCTGACAGTAGAATAAAGCCCTAGTAAATATGACTGAATCCACACTTCTAGTGAAATGAGTATGTAAGAGTGAAGGATTCTGAAAGGTTTACAAAACAATACTACATTGAAAATCCTAGCTACAGCCATACAGTCAGTTCAGTTAAAGGCAAATTAGTATTTCTCCATTCCAAAGAGCTGGTTTCCATACTCAAGAATGGCTACACTGGACCAGAGGCACATGGTCCAGCTAGCCCAGTATCCTGCCTTCCATCAGTGGCAAGTGCCAGCTTCTTCCGGGGCAATGAGCAGAACAGGGTGACTGAGTGATCCACCCCCTGCCATCCAATCCCAGATTCTGGCAGCTATACAAAATCACATGACATTGATTCTCATCCAGCCACAAGCCCATGGATGTTACCCTACTACAATTGTCTAGGTACGCTCACCTGTAATGATCTATAACAAAACAATGCAATTTAAATCACTGAATACATTTTAGCTTTGCTTTCAAGCAGTAGCTCAGAGCCTACACTTCTCCCTCTCCTTATAATCCAAACAAATTGCTATTCAGAGAGCATTTTACTTTTCCTATGCTGTCTGAAAAAAAAATCACAGAGGAGTTTTACATAACAGTAAGAGACACACGTCATTGCTCAATGTACTACATTTCAGGAAGTCCCACAAAGTAAAAAATGTGCAGAAGCTAGACGCAAAACTTTATGATTTAATCCTAATGTTGAAATCCGGGAGACAATCAAACTCATGCAATTTTTTTTTTATTTCTATGATTGCACTATTTCAAATGGTCTGGAAACGTTAATGATTAAAAATGGCACATCAGTGGGACAATGTCCCCAGAAAGATTCCAGACCCTTTAACTGACTATTCTGTAATTCTCATCCCTCACATGCTACTTTGAAGACGCGCTTTAAAAACCCACACTCTTTAAAATATCAGATACTAATAAATTCACTGGTTAAAATAAATCACTGCTTGTGAATCTCAGTTTGGTCATCTTGAATTTCTGTAGAAGACTTAGAGGGGTAGCTGGGTTAGTCTGAATCTGCAAAAGCAGCAAGGTGCCACAGGACTCCTCGCCGCTTTTGTAGAAGACTTGTGATTTTCCAGCTTGAGTTTGAAAAGTACACACAACACAATGCCTAAGTGTGGGATGGGTGAGTAAATGGAGAGTGACAGGCACATGTGCCCTTGTAAATCCAGCCATTTGTTTCTACAACTGGAACAGACTGAAATTGTAAGAGAAAGGCCAGTCTACAGCAGATTTTTTACATCAGCCACAAGGAGTGAAACCAAACTGGACACTCAGATTTCACTGGTCAAGTAGCTGCAGGCAAGGTCTCTTGTGACTGTGGGCAGCCAGGTGTATATTAGAGCAGTTCAGGAAGTAGAAACTGAAGGCTAAAATAATGTCTTGTTTAAGAACCTTTGACTTAGAAGAGTAGGATTGGAAGGCAACTGATGAGCCATCAATCTTTCAAAAATGACAATGAAGGAAGCTCTGAAACTGATCTCAAGCAAAAGGCTTATGTCAGAAGCAACAGTAAATTATTAAGTTAAGACAGCTGCTCTTCCCACATTATCAATAGGCTTAAAATGACTTCAGTAATTACTTTAGGTCACTTGGGTTTTTAAATGAAGATAGGTATTTGAAGATAATTTTGTAAGTGTGATTAAACATTTTTGGGGGAGGAAGAGGGAGAACGAGCTAATGGCACAGGATTGATATGATGATGATGTAGGGCTTTTCAGCATGGTTACTAGATCAATTCAGATACAGGTCGGCAATAACTAAAAGTTTACAACTTGAGTGGAGCTTTCCCAAACTAAGTTAAACCTTGCTGGGATCCATAGCATTAAAAATGCAATTGTGTGTATTATGGGGGGATTACATGCAGAGCCATCCGGTCCATAGGATGATTCGAAGCAGCTGCCTAAGACCCTGAGCTGCAGGGCTGAGGGAGGTCCATGGAATTACTGGGGAGCGGCAGGAGCTGGCACTGACAGCAGGAATCAGGCCCATCCCCACACTTACCAGCAGTGGCAAGGAGCCATGGGAAGAGTAGCAACCCGGCAGCCTGCTCTGCTCCACTTTCTCCCGGCTGGGTAACTCCACTTCACCACGGCAGTGGGAAGCAGAGCACCCCAGCCTCAACACGCTCTGCTCCTCCGAGACAGGTGGTTGGGAACCAAGCTCACAGAGTGCAGCAGGGTGAAGCCAGGTCATTTTGCTTATTGCTGCTACAGTGAGTACAGGGAAGAGGGCTGACCCCTGCTGCTGGCCCCAGCTCTTCCCATCCCCAGTAATTCCCTGGGTTGCATCGCTCAGGAGAAGAGGGGAGGGGAGCTGGGAAAAGGGATGCAACAGGAGGTGGGAAGAGGCAGAGCCTGGGGAAAGGGGAGGGGTTGTTCTGGGCTCTATACCTCCCTAGGGAGGGTGCTGATGATATGTACCTTCTCTAATAGCAGGGAGATGCTAATGTATTTCCCATATTATCACCCCATTGAAGTGACCCCTCCCCCCCAGAAGAGGTACACACAAACTAGTGCAGGAAACATATCTATATAATTGTGTGTATAATATTTATATACACAGCCCAGCCCAGAGAGGGGCTGTAATGAGATGAAACAGAACATAATATTCCATTCATGCTTATATCAAAGAACGTATCCTCCATTTAAAGTATCCTCCATTTAAAGCTATTTTTTGTTATATCTTCTAGTACAATTTCACTGCTTATTACCTGATAGCCCTACAGCAAAATATTGTGAAAAGGATAAAATATTGAAATATTCCATAAACAGATCAGAGAAGTGCTGATAGGACACGTTGTACTATTAGACAACATAAAAGCTCTTTACACTTACCAAAAGAAAACTGGCAGACTAAAGAGAGAAAAATGCACTGAAAAAGTCAAGGCGCAGTGCTGTATTAGTGAAGCTGGTTTGGAAATATGACATGATCAGTTACTACTGGAGCAAATTTGAATGAGCAAGAAATTAAAGTACTAATTTAATCCCCATGAGAAAAGACCTATCTATCTTGTATTAACATGTGTTTGTAAGGGTATGTCTACACAGCAGCCTTACTTCAGAATAACATTTGTTATTATGAAATAACTATGTGAGTGTCTACACAGCTAGGCCATTATTTTTAAATAATTTTAAATAACGGGCGGCTTATTTCGACGTTTGTAAACATCATTCCATGAGGAACAATGCCATGATACGCCATGATACACAGAGAGGGCTGTGCTTGCCTACACAAATATGTGACGCTTTCACCCTCGGTGCCCGTGTAGACAGAGCGGCTGGAGTTATTTCAAAATAATTGGCCTCCAGCCCTTCCCATAGTGCTCTGCTTGCCAATCTGTCTACACTCATCAAAACACTGTAGTCTCCCCTTCCCCTGGATCCCTTAAAGTTGCAGCCTCTGGGGAAAGGGATCATTCCAGATAGCAGGCCCTGACAGATCTGAGCCATCCAGCAGTTGCTACTGCTGCGACTTAACTCAAAATGAATGACTCTGCTGTTCCCATCCAGCCCTTCCCTGCTCCCAGGAAGCAATCTGCCAGTTCCCAGGACCCTGCCTGGGGAGGAAAAGACAGGTGCCTTCCTGGTCTGGTGCGGAGATCCTGGACCTTATTGAGGTTTGGGGTGATGACACCAACCTCCAGGTTTCCGCACCAGACGCTGTCATGCTGATGTCTATGGCTGCATGGCTGACAGCCTGGCCACCAAAGGGCATGTCCACATCCAGGAGCAGGTGAGGATGAAAGTTAACAAGTTCCATCACTAGAAAGAGGTTGGGGACACACACACACACACACACACACACACACACACACACACACACACACACACACACACACACACACACACACAGCAGTGCCATACACAGGCATCCTTTCTCCCTCCCTCCCAGGGTCAGCGTGGCAAGGCATGGGAGTGTCTGCCCCCATACACACCTCCCCTCAACACCCGCCCCCAAGTGGTTGGGCATACAAGTTTTCTCCCTGCGGGGACACTGCCACTACCAGACCTGGCATGTGCGTGGCACAGAGAGAAGGCCAGCTCCCCATGGCACCCCTCACGCCTGCAGGATCCCAGTCTGGCCAGCACCTTCACATGCCTGCTTGTCCCCAGGATGTGGGGGTAGTGAAACTCTCCCCTGGGACATCTGGACCCCTACAGGAAAGGGCCCTCTAGACCCCACATGACCTTGCTCCAAGCACATCGCCTTCATCTCAACTGACACCTTTCGGTCTTGCCTCAGAGATGAGGGCAAGGCTTTAGGTACAGTGCCTCCAGGGATGACTGTCTCTCTGTTCTCCACAGCCAGACCAGCTGTGAGACAGGGGTGGTCAACACCACCTGACGCAGCCTCCTGTCCCCAAGGGACCAGCCGGCGCAGGAGATCCATGGACGGATTCCAGCGGGAGCACTTCGCAGCACTCCAATCCCTGGAGCAGACCCTGGACCCAAGACGGCAGGAAGACATTTAGCTGCGGTGAGACACCTGGCAGGAAATGCTGGAGCAGGGTTGCACCATGTGTGCGGCAGTTCAGTCCCTGATTGCCAGCATGCTGCCTGCTCCTGCCCCTCCCACTTCTCTCTCTCCTGCGCCTGCCCCTCCCACTTCTTTCCCAACTTCCCTCCACTCGTGGCAGTGGGATCACCAGAGCCAGGCGCTGCTCCCAGCCTCAGCCCTAAGCCTCTCTTCCCCCACGCCATCACCCCTTCTCCCTCCCTGGTTGTTTCCCCAGTCCCTCTCTAGTTACTTTGACTCCAAATAAAAAAGCAAAGAGTTTATTTTTTCCAAAACAAAAAGTGTGGTTTATTTTCCCTGCAGGGGAGGGGGGAAGGAATGGGGTGTGTGAGGAAAAGCACAGAGGGGCGATGCACAGGCCCCTAGTGGTGAGGTCCAGGGGAGTGTGTCACTGGGGTCCTTGTGAGAAACTCTCCCTCAGGGCCTCCTGGATGTACACAGCCCCTGATGGGCCTGCCAGATGGTAGCTGTGTGTGGCTGCTTGAAGGCCTTGCCGAGCCCATCAGCCTCTGCCTCCACCCAGGGAGGAATGCCTCCGCCTACCTCTCACAAATACTGTGACAGACACAGTGGCTGTGTCTACACTGGCATGAATTTCCGGAAATGCTTAAAACGGAATACTATTCCGTTTTCAGTTTTTCCGGAAAAGGAGCGTCTACATTGGCAGGCTGCTTTTCCGGAAAAGCCCTTTTTCCGGAAAAGCGCCTGTGGCCAATGTAGACGCGCTTTTCCGGAAAAGACTACTGGGCTGTCTACACTGGCCCTTTTCCGGAACAGTGTTCCGGAATAAGGACTTATGCCCGAGCGGGAGCAGAATAGTTTTTACGGAATAGCGGCTGATTTTGTACATTAGAGCATCGTTGCTTTTCCGGAAATTCAAGGGCCAGTGTAGACAGCTCGCAGCTTATTCCGGAATAAGTGGCCCAGTGAAGACACAGCCAGTATGTGGCCACCATGTATGGGATGTTCTGCTCCCCAACATCCAGCTGGGTGATGAGGCAATGGAACTGTACCTTCAGATGCTGGAAGGCGCCCTCTACCACCATGCGGGCCCTGCTAAGCATGGCAATTGAACCATTCCTTGGAGTGGTCAAGGTGGCTGGTGTAGGGCTTCATTAACCGGGGCAACAGAAGGTAGGCCGTGTCCCCCCACAATACAGAGTGGCATGTCAACATCCCTGACCCTGATGTTGCGGTCGGGGAAAAAAGTGCCAGCATGCAGCTTCAGGAACATGCTGGAGTTGTGGATGATGTGAGCATCATGTGTCTTCCCCAACCACCTGACATAGATGTCCGTGAACTGGCTGTGGTAGTCCGTGATGGCCTGCTCGAGCATCAAAAAGTATCCCTTCCTGTTGATGTACACAGATGCCCAGTGGTCAGGGGGGCCCAGATGGGGATTTGGATGCTGTCAATAGACCCTCTGCAGTTGGGGAAGCCAAATCAGCAAAGCTGGCACCCATGTTGCCAAGGTTGATGACCCTGCACAGCCACATGGTGTTGATGGCCTGCACCACCTGTAGAAGGAGACAAACAAACAAACAGAGAATTGCAGGGTTGCCAGAGCCCTTGGGAGGTCCCCGATTTCACCCTCCTCGAGCAGGAGCAACCCCCCACTAACCTTACATCCCGGCAGGGCTTTGTGAGGGTGGCACTCCAAGGAAGGGGGCTTCTACCACCACCACCAATAACCACCTCTCCCCCCCCCCTTTCCTTAGGGAACCCCATTCCAGCAGTCCACCATCCTCTTGGGACAGTAGCCTGAGAGTGCCATATCTGTATGACCAGGGCCCTAAGGGTCAATCTCCCCACGCTGACCTAGTTCCCGACAGATCGGTAGCTGTCTGGCATGGCAAACTTCCACAGGGCAATAGAGACACGTTTCTGGAGGGGGATGGCTGGTAGCATGTGAGTGTTCCTCTACCTGAGAGCAGGGGTGAGTACACAGCTCCAGAAAGGTGTCCTTCTTCATCCAGAAATTCTGGAGCCACTGCTGATCACCCCACCGCTCCATGACGAGCCGGTCCCACCTGCTGAACTGGTGTCCAGATGCCAGAAGTGGTGGTGCATGGTGCACAGGGGAGGGTGAATAGGACCCAGCAGCATGAGTGGTGCCCACAAAGAGCTGATGATGGTCTCCCAGCGCAGCAGGCTTTGGGTTCCTGCAGAGTCCGGGAGGCAGCCTGCAAAAACTGCTGCATGAGGTGCAGCATAAGCTGCAGTAGCTGTCGGGTGCCCAGAGGCAGCTCCTGTTCCATGGCTAGATAGCTGAGGTGTCTGTAAAAGAAAAAGCTTTGCTGTCCCTCAAGGAGGTAGAGCCTGAGACACTGCTGTACGGGGGGGAGTCCCATTAAGCACAAGCCTCATATAGCCTCAGGAAGCAGCTACAGGAAATGAGTGCTGTCCCGATGCCCTGCCTGAAGTGGTCCTGGGTGACCTGAAATGCGATTCAGCATCCAGTGAGTGTGGACGCTCTATTTTGAAACAGCTCAGCGCTATTTTTATGGGAATTCAGTGTGTAGACGCGCTATTTCGAAATAAGCTATTTTACAGCGTTTCGTCCGGAATAGCTTATTCCGAAATAATCGTGCTGCCACTTTCACACCCCTCCATCAGTGTTCCTGCTCTTAGGTTTTCCCCAAACATTGTACTGTGTTAACAGGCTTAGAGAGTTGAGAAGGAATAAACAAGTCTCTGCCCTCTGTTAGGAAGGTTATTTCCCCAAAGGCGCTTACAGAACATACAAGATATATAAAAAAATATTGCAAACTCTGAGCCAAATCGTGTCCTCTATGGCATGCTCTACCAGAAGCAAAGATTATGCAGGAAGTTGCTGTCGCAGCCTCCTCTGCAAGCACTGTACAGCAGTAATTCATGAGGCTCTTCAAAGCTCTCAAGGGCTGGAAAGGGAGTCTGGGGAAAGCATTTGCAGAGAAGAATAGGAAAGGATATTAAAGCTAAACAGATGGGATAAAGTTTGAAAATTCTTAGTTCAAGGTGCTTGTGACTGTTAATTTTTACTGAATAGCATTTATAAGTCCAATGATAGAATACAGCTATTGATCTCTGTGAGCACATCCCATAATGTTAGTTACCCCAAAAGGGGAAGGAATCGAGGGGATGCCTCTCTCCTCTCACCCGCCCCTCCCCCCCAAACCCTACACAGAGCTGGCCAGGCATACCGGGAAACACATAGTCCATATGCATGCATTCCTTGGGAGCAACAAAATAATTAGAGAGAATTCTTTGTGGAGGCTTCTTCAGTAGCATGGCCCCTTCAGCTCCCAGGCGGTGGCACCATAATCCAACCCTAAAAGTTTTTTGTTTCTATGGGTGTAAATGCACAACTCTCTCTCGCGCTCTATTAAAAATCTAATTTTTAAATCATCTGGGCACTGACTCATGACTTTTGAATGCTTAAGGTTTAGCAATGGTTTTTTTATGTAAGGGTTAATGAGTTTTGCTGGATTTTATGTTCAAGAGCGCACAGTTTGGTGCTCAGCATTGTATGCAGCAATCAAGGGCTTAATCCCAAGAGAGGCAGGGCAGCTATAACTCCTTGGATTAGATTTTAGGAGCTAGATTTTTTCAGAAGTTCAGAGTATTCACAGCTCCCGTCAGCTTCTGCGGGAGTTATAGATGCTTCAGTCCAGGTTTGCACAGGTTTTAACCAACTGTACTAAACTGCAGTTCTTCTATTTTTGAAAATCCTATTCATAATGCCATACACATTCATAAAGCCTTTCAGATGGAGATTTTAAAACCTTTTACAAACATTAATTAAATGAAACCTTATAACATCTATATAAAATAGATCAGTAGCATTAGAGAGACAAGGTGGGTGAGGTAATATCTCTTATTACAACAACTTCTGTTGGCGAAAGAGAGAAGCTTTTATGCTACACAGAATTCTTCAGATATCAATCATTTCATGGAGGACTAAAACTAGTAACAGGAAGTGACTCTCAAGGTTAGGCAGCCAATTTGTGGCTTAGTTGGCAATAATGACCAATAATGGTCTTGCTTCTCAATAAGCTGTTGTAAGTACCAATTCACACTAAATAGATTGAATGCTAAGCAACACTGCCACATTAATGGGAGAGTGAAGAAAGGAAAAGAGCACAAGAAAGAAGCTGGCAGGGTATAGCCTGCTTCAGCCTATAAAATGCCTGGGGATAAGCCCTCGCTGAAGTACTGAGATTTTTTTTAAGTCCAGTAGATCATAGTCATAAATGGCTGTGCCAGAACCAGTTAATTCTTGCTCATGTAAGAAAGTCCATTATTAAAGAGCTAACCGAGTCAATGACATTGCGTCTACTTTTCTTCTCACACCAATGGAAGCTGGCAGTAACTCAACTGAAATCAATGGACTTATAGAGTAAGAGATGTAAGTTGAAGAGAATAAGAGTCATATCCTTGACTTTACGAAAAACTGGGTACAGCCCAAGAGCCTTTGATACTAATGAAGTGTAAAGTAGGTGATATCTTGAACAAACTTCAAGGGCTGGAAAATTTGAGTGGATGACCGGAAAACACAGTGTTTGCCTTTGATGTTGGACAGTCAGAGGTTACCAAAAATAAATACATGGCATACAAACTGGAGTAGCCTGAAGTTTAAAATGGTGAAAGGAAGGAAGCTCTAGAAGAGGCTAATGTTATCTTAGTGGCTTTTTGGGCTCATGGGTATGGTAGGAATATGTGAAAGGAGGGAAACTCTAAAAAAGGCTAACGTTACCTATCAGTGGCCTTCAAGGCTCTAGGGGAAAAGGAGCCCCAAAGGGGGTTGTCAGCAGCTAAGCTCCCTGACATTCATTCAACCTAAAACAGTTGTATTCCTCTAAACCAGATGGAACTGCCAAGCTATGGGAAGTTCTGTACTGAGGCCAAGGATCAGAGAGTCATGGCAGGCCTTCTAAGTAAAGAGAACATTTACAGCCAAGAGGGAAGAAGCTTGGAGAAATCAGGCTCTTCCTAGCAGTCTTCCACTTTCCCCCATGGGAAGCCAGACTTTGCATACAGGAGATGAGGAATTCTTCATTGTCAGGAAGATGGCAGATGTTTTGGCTGAGGCTGAACCTTTCCTTGGAATATTTGGAGAGGCCAAATTGCTGGTGGGTTCCTGGTTGTCACAGCTCTAAGACTGACTAGTTTCTTCATATTTGTATATGTTCCTTTATGTGGGGTATCATTTTGGAAAGATACTTCTACAGCCCACTACCAT
This sequence comes from Pelodiscus sinensis, assembly GCF_052426305.1. Classification (NCBI taxonomy): domain Eukaryota; kingdom Metazoa; phylum Chordata; order Testudines; family Trionychidae; genus Pelodiscus; species Pelodiscus sinensis. The sequence goes on along the minus strand of NC_143053.1, from coordinate 178,730,137 downwards.
GTGGCACAATGTAGTTCCAAACTGTGCTTCCATGAAAAAACTTAAAAAACAGTGAATAGTCTAGCAGTACCTTAAAGACTAACAAAACATGTAGATGGTATCATGAGCTTTCCGGGGCACAACCCACTTCTTCAGATGAAACTTCTTCAGAAGTGTTTCCATGGATGGTTAAAGATCCTTCACATGCTCATGCTGCAGGGGATTGACCTTTTAGTGTACACATACCTCTAGAATCATTTTCACTGGGGCTCTTTCACTGCCAACACATTTCATTATGATGATTCATCTTTGTTACTATTTGGGTTAAACGGTGCCATTTAGAAAGCCCTGTCATTGTGCGGCAGATGCTCAGAGAAGAGAAGTAGCCGGAGAGGAATTGCGCCTCCAGATGCATGAGAGAAATGAGTCCTTCTACCCCTTCTCTGTATAACAGTAACAAGGAGGATACTGCACCCCTTGGTGCAACCTGCTCCCTGCAACACACCAGAGCAGCTTTGCAAGCAGGCAAAGGCAAAGAATAGGCCCATGGCCCTGTTTCCTTTCTGTCACTGCCCCAGCTGGTTTGTGCCTCCAGGGAGCCATTCCTGCACCACCCAGAGCACAGGTATTTGCTTCTCTTGGGTGTTATCTGTGTGTATGAGGGCAGCTCCTTGTGCCTTTCTTTCACTCATCCTCCCTGGGACTCTAAGAAAGAACAAAGGGCCACCTGGCTCTATTTGTTGGTTGATGCTAAAAAATACATAGTATTTCAAGCTGCTTAACAATGTTTCTAGATTTAATAATAGGGCTAATATAACATCACGTGGAAAGCATCTCCTAGTGCATGGCAATAACATAAGTTGTGGCATGTGCATTTCTCTGAATATATGTATAGGATTTGGTTCAGAATTTAAAAGCCGCTCATGAGATTTTGGTCATATAGGCTATTGTGTTGCATTGCTGATTTCTTACTCTAGTGCTCTGATCACAGTATTTACTGGTGTGTTGCTGTGATATGTGAAACATTTGGATAAAATGGAAGGAAAGTCATATTTAGCATTCATCCTTCTGGATTTTAAAACATGTATTACTTAGAAAATGACAAACCAAGCAGAACATCATGGGCTGCAGGAAATAGCTTGTCAAAGTTCAACAAATAATGATGGCTTTTTTTTTTAATGGATATAGGTCAGCTTGCACAAGATAAAGATCTTCATGGGAAAGGTCTAAAAGCAGATTATGCTGGAAAATGATAAATTATATATGTGTATGTATGTAATTGGGATATAGATATATATAAACTCTACAGAAGCCTAGATACTAATAAAGATGATTTTAAAAAAAGGAAGCAGGGAATGAATTAAATAAATAATAGTCCTTAATCATGTAGAATAAAATAGAGAGAGAATTTAGAGTACCTTTGGGGAGTGAAGGTGGAAAGAAGAGAATTGAGAATGAAGTTCTGATGGTGATTGGAGCATGTGTTTTAGGATGAAATGCTGATGCTGGGGGAAATGAAGAACGAAATGTTGACGGGGAAGATAAGGACAGAGAGTAAGACATTGGGTCAGCCTTGCTCCCTCTCCATCACTCTCTCCCTTTCCATACATCTAGCCATATTCATGAAAATGTATGCAGATTTATGCAGCTCTGAAATCTGCTACTTTCCTTTCTAAGGAAGGTGTCAAAGATTCTGATCTTTTGCGGTAAAAACCAACATGATAATACCACTGTCTTCATTGGGAGTCACTCCTGATTTACACTGGTGTGAAAGTAGAAACAGAGCCTGGCTGTGTCTAGACTGGCCAATTTTTCCGGAAAATCAGCCGCTTTTCCGGAAAAACTTGCCAGCTGTCTACACTGGCTGCTTGAATTTCCGCAAAAGCACTGACAATCTCATGTAAGAGTGTCAGTGTTCTTGCGGAAATACTATGCTGTTCCCGTTCGGGAAAAAGTCCTTTTGTGCAAAACTTTTGCACAAAAGGGCCAGTGTAGACAGATCAGATTTGTTTTCCGCAAAAAAGTCCCGATCTTGAAAATGGCGATTGGGGCTTTTTTGCAGAAAAGCGCGTCTAGATTGGCATGGATGCTTCTTAAAGGCCTGGGGTTCCCGGCTGCCACCAATGCTACTGTGGCAGTGGCGGCAGCTGGAACACAGAGCCCTTTAGAATCTCTGTGTGGCAAGCTCCAGAACCCCACATGGCACACTCTGGCCAGGGTTGGGGGGGGGGGGGGGAGGCACCATGACATCCAAGCAGCACTGGCTGCCCTTACCCTGCTCCTTCTGCCTGAGGCCCCACCCCTTGTGGGAGTGTAGAGCTGCCTCCCCTGTTGCCCAGAGGCCCAGCGATCCTATCGGCTCACCTGGGCATCAACAACTTTGATTGTGAAGAACCAGTTCCTGAAATTAGCAGGCAAGATCTAGAGGAAGTCTGAATTTTTTTTGCCTGCCTCAGCAGACAGGCCAGTGATTTAAATGGGTAATCACATCAGAACTCCCCATCTTTAACATGCTCCCTCCCAGACCCACGCTGGAATGTATTATCAGGGCAGGAAAACAGTGTTTTAATTTTCCATTGTGGTCAGTGTGGCACCTTCAGGGAGCACTGAACGGATTTTTTGCTAATTAAGAGAGGTCATGAATTCAGGCCAGGGTTTCAGAAACACAGTGACAAATGCTCACAAAGCAATAGCACAAGGTTGATATTGCCCCTGTGTGAATAATGCCCATAACAGGCATCTGAAACTGATAAGCAGCCACAAAGACCCTTGTTCAAACAAGTCTGTGCTATATTGTGAACATGATGAAAACTATATTATGTCCAAGAAATCACTCTTCAAAATTACAAAAGCTTCAGCGGGGTAGCCAAGTTAGTCTGTAACAGGAAAAACTTAAAAAACAACAAAAGGTCTGGTAGCACTTTAATGACTAACAAAACATGTAGATGGAATCATGAGCTTTTGTGGGCACAGCCCACTTCTTCACATGACCGGAGTGTCATGTGGACTTTCCTGTCCTTCACAGGCTGTATCATGAAGCATGAAATCCGAGTGTGTTTAGCACTGAATTATGGCTTGCTTTCCCTATTAGGGATTACAATGAAAAATGGGCTAAATTCACTGACGACTCATAGCCACTTCATGGTGGGACCTCCTGGAAGCAGGGAGTTGTTGGTAAAAGGTACGGTTGGGGCTAGAATCTGCAGGCTGCTAGCGCAGCCTAAAAATTAGGACAGTGATCTTCAAACTTTTATAGTTGTGATCCTTTTCACCTAGCAAGCCTCTGAGTGACACCTCCCCACCTTGTAAATTTAAAAACCAGACTTTTATTATATTTAACACCATTATAAATGCTGGAGACAAAAGCAGGTTTTGGGATGGATTTGGACAGCTTGCAACCTCCCCATGTAGTTGTAACCCACACACCTACTAGGTGTGGTTCTCTGTCCCATGTAATGGCACTTAGAGCAAGAGATGAGAATGAGTGAGCTCTACAGCCTACGCTGAGAGCCAGCTGGCTTTATAGCTCAAGCTCCAGAGGTTCCAGGTTTGAATCAGCTCAGTGCACAGAGCCCTAAGCCTCTGAATGGGTGGGCCTGATTAATCACCGGTGAAGCTGTGCTGCTGCCCAGCTTAGAGGGAACACTGGTTCTGACCCCCCTGTTTGAGAACCTCTGAGTTTGGCAGTGCTGGTTAAGGAGAGGCTTAGCCAAAGGATTTGCTGACTCACTACAATGCTATTGGCCAAGTTTCTGTGCAACCACCAAATAGAAATATAAAGGGCCTTTCCCCAGTGGAGGCAGTGCAAGAATGGAAACAAGGCCTGTTCTCCACTGCACATGGATCACTGTGGTGTATAGGGTTGCCAGCTGACCAGTACTGACCTGGACAGTCCAGTATTTTCACCTCCTGTCCAGTAAAAAAAATCAGAAAATACTGGACACCTAAAATGTCTCGTATTTTCTGATTTTTTTCTCTGCCAAGAGGCGAAAATACTGGACACTTGGCAACCCTACACACACACACACACAGCAACCGGGTCCAGTGCCCCTCCTCTCCCCCCAGTTTACCTGGTCCCGCAGGGGAGCTGTCTTCTGGCTCGGAGCAGGAAAACAAGATGGCCACTGGCAAAAAGCCTCAAAGGCATTTCTTAAAGGGACCGTGCTGTTTTTTAAATTTTTTTGCTTAATAACTCTCGGGGTCCTTTTTTTGGGGGGGAGGGTTTGGTATTTTTGGTTAAATCATCTGGCAACCCTAGAGGTGCAGTGGCCCACAATAACAGTTTCCTTACTGGCAAATTGCACCTCCCTGTGGCAGTGGGAGTAAACCTGGCCCATTCTCTGTCCCTGCCAGGCCACAACATGCGTTCCTCTCTGACTTGATGTTACTCTTCTGGAGGTTTGACCCTGAGCTGTAGTTTTCCATGATTTAATTTAAATCACATGTTGTAACACACTTGTAAAGTAGCTTTTTCCCATGGAAGGTGAAATCTTTAATGGTCTCTATTTCTCCTAGCTTCCACCTCCTGCTATATTTCACCACTCTCCCCTCTTCTTCTCCCCACCTGCACCCGTCTTGCTAAAAGGTCACACTAGGTCACCAGTTCTCTAAGAGGTTGTTCTCAAGCTTTATTTATGGTTATTGGACCTTGCCAGTTATGTTTATTTATGTGTACTCAAAAACCACTGTGAACAGTGTCCTTGGTAAATAAATTATTGTGATTATTGCCTTTAGTAGTGAAAAATGTTAGCTGAATTTTTATGGACTGAATATTCATGTGAGGTGAAAATTTTAGTACAGCTTGCAGAGTGAATACAAATGCAACCATTAGCATCCTAGACCCATTTTTACCAAAAACTCCTACAAGAAAGATTTGAAATGACAACAAACACCCACTTCAAAAGAGATTAGAAAATTATGCTTTTTATTATAGTATTTAAAACAAACAATAACAATACTTTTATCAGAGTTTCTTTCAGAATTTGAATTCACCTGTTTTTGTTTGGTGCAGACAACTCGTCTTTGGTCACCCAAATGTTATCACTAACTGACTTCCTCTCATTTCTCCTAGGATTCCAAAATGAGCATCTGAGTGAGCACCTCAGATTTAACTGGGATCGTTCATGTTTAGTTTAAATCTGTCGAGAAAATGGGAACTTCAGGCAAGGACTAGCTGAGACTGTCTTCTAGGTTTTGCGATGGGTTTCTACCCTGTCTTCTCTCACTATTAGGTCAGTCACTGGCTGGAGACTTAAGTACATACAGTACAGAACTCAATGCTATCCCATAATTATTGATTTTTTGAATAGTGAAAACAATGTGGATAGAATACAGTGAAGAATGGGTCTGTTTTAGCTGGGTGCTTTCTCTGGAGTCATTTCATTCTCACTGTACAGGATGAACATTCTATGATTTTGGGGACGAAAGGTGTGTCAGATCTAGCTCAAAAATAAAACCAGTAAATCAAGCATTCTGGAAAGAGTAGGCGGTGTTATGATAGCTGTAGATGATCCCAAAAAGTTTATCCTAATGACTGTGAAGTATAAGAAGAGATTGCTGCCCAGGGAAACAAAATCGGGCTGTATGAACCTGTTTGGACTCTGAACTGTTTGGACTTAGATGACCCAAACTTGCTCCCATTAAAGGTAGTGGATGTTCTGCTATTGATTTCAATGGGAATATGTCAGGGTGGGCTGGCTTGTTAAAGAGTGTTGGGCTAAACTGCACCTTTACCTAGTTAACTGCTTCCCCTGCTGGTGGGTGCCGAGACCCTTCTTCTAAGTGATGACTTCTCAGGTCAATCACGGTAGAGAGCTGCAGGTTTCAGGGAAGCTCCTGCAGGAACTGTAGGTCCAGGGAGGCGAGTGCCTTCCTGCACTGGAGCATGGTAGGCGGTAGAAAGTTCTAGGAAACTCTCTGCTGTGGGACAAGAAATGTGGTCTAGAGAGAAACATAGAGAACCCTGGAAGGGGCTGTTGAAAAGACCTACAGACAGGCTGAGGTAGGAAGTGAAACAAGGAGTTTATATAGGTGGCCCTTGACTGCTTGCTATGGGGATGCCTGGAATGGGACTCAGGGGACTCTTTGTGGCTTATCTGGGGATTAGCTCTTGACTGATCTGACAACCCTTTCTGTGGTTGCTTATCCTGTAGTGTCTGTCCCTCTCCTGACTTGGGGTGGTTGCTCTACTCCTCTCCTGGGTGAATCAACATCTTGCCAAACCAACTGACTGGAGGCTGCCTTCACTAGTCCTGCATTGTTTCCCAGTGTCCATTTGGGGAACCCAGGCCTGCATGCTACTCAGGGTGCCAGCCCAGAGATTCTATGCCTGGTATACACAGTCTGCTCAAGCTCTGACCTTGTTGCTATTTCACTAGGTTCTTTCCTGCCTTTCTCCTCTATCTTCTGGATTACCCCTGGAGCTTCCTCTCTTCCCCCACCCGCGCCTCTCATGGCTATGTTATTCCCCTCAGCTTCTTGCCACAGTCTGTACTACACAACAGGGTCTTAGGGCCTATTTGCGGCTAGCCACTGCAGCACTGCTCTCTAGGAGTGACTGCAGCACTCCAACCTGCCGTTCGTTCCTTCCTTCCTCCCTCCATCTTTCATTTTTAAGGCTTTTTTATCTGCTATTTTATTGCCCTGTATCCTGCTATGCACCAGAATACACATTATTAATTATTATTATTATATGTATATTTAAGTGTACTATCTCCAGAGTTAAGAGAACAATATATTGTTGGTTAAGTCTTGCTGACTTTTCAAGGCTTCCTTTGTAGTCACCATTATACCCAATAAAGATGGGATGGCAGTCATAGTTGGGCATACATTCTTTATCTGTGACAGTGCCAACAGTATGCCTATCAATCCAACCATCATGGATCATGGGCACGTCTACACAGCAGGGCTAAACTTGAAATAAGCTACGCAACTTGAGTGATGTCAATTGCGTAGCTTAAGTCAAAATAGCTTATTTTGGCTTTTGGCGTTGTCTACAGAGCAGGAAGTCTGAGTTAACGCATTCTCCCTCCAACTTCCCTTACTCCTCAGAAAATGAGGGTTACAAGCATCAGAGTAAGAAGCCCTCCATCCTGATATTATTTTGACATTATGTCAAAATAACTGCTTGCTGTGTAGACGCAGACTATGTTATTTCAGAATAACATCAGTTCCCACGTTATTCTGAAATAACGCTGCTGTATAGTCACAGCCATAGTGACCACAAAATTGTGTAATCTGACGGATCTTTTCATTTCAAATTCAGGGATAAAAAAAGACGATTCCCACTCTACGTGTGTTATCATCTTTAGAGCCACCAGTATAAAAATTACCATACATTTGAAGGCAGCAGTAAGCCATCCCTGGAGAATTGGATATGCCTTTAGGTAACTGCTCTGAGCTTCAGACTATTAAAGGATAGTTTCCTTATTCATTTTCATGCAGTTTGGGGCTAGTTGATGAAAATCCATACCAAAAATAAAATTCTATCACTTTATTAATCTGTTTGTTTAACTAGTAAACACTCTCTGGAGAATACAAAGGAGTTTTGCGATCTGTTGCTGTATTATCTATACAGCAAGGGTAACTTAGCAATGGTGATTTTATGTGTGTATTGTGGTAAGGAGTTATTTCATTTTTTTGGGGTCATCTCTTGTAATCTTTCACTGTACAAATTTCAAATTAAATATACATGCAGTGGTGAAAAGACAGGGCTACAAGTAATGACTCTGTTAATTGGTGCCTAAAATGTATTTTTATGTCCTTTCAGATATATTCAGATTAATAGTCAGACAGCTCCACAAATCTCTTTCTGTGTTTATGATATAAACACATACCACAAGATGGACATAAAATTACTCGCAAACATATTACATGACAATGTTAATAATACAGTAGATTCTCCAAGTGCACCATTCTCTTTAGTCCTTATTATGTAGTCATTAATATATCATTCAGAGTAGAGATTTATATGAGGAAATTAAGAAACAAGTACATTCTTTTTAAAGAAATTGATTCCATGGTTGTATTTATCAGTATTTCTTTTCATGCTGTAACATTTGGAAACTTGAAGACAATAATCAATATTGCCTACTCATGATATTGTCATGAGTCTCAGGATAATTGATGTTTTTCTTAAAGCCCCAGTTCCTAGAATCAGCTGGAGATGTGGTCATTTAAGCCCCTGGTCTATCAGTGCAGCTGGGGCTGGGGGAGGCAGGCTCCCAGCCCTACCTACAGCCCTGCCCCCTCTGCTGAGGCTCCACCCCCCACCACAGGGAGGGAAAGAGCATGCATAAGTGTAATCACCACCAGCAGATTTGAACCTGGGACCTTCAAGAGCTTAGTGTAGAAGCTTCTACAGTGGGAACTATAAAGCCAGCTGGCTCTCAGCTTAGGCAGTAGAGCTCACTCATTCTTACCTCTCACTGTAAGTGGTATAAGTGCCACTATATGGAACAGTGAACCGCACCCACTAGGCATGTGGGTTACACATGTGCCCCAGCCTCCCCTGAGCAGTGGAGGTCATGTGGCCCCAACCAGCCCAAGTCTTCCCAGCCCACAGGAGCAGCAGAGAGAAAAGAAACTGTGCAGCCCGAGCCTTCCTAGCCCCTGGGGCAGCAGGGAGGAAGTGGCCATGCAACCTGAGCTGTCCTGAGTTCCCCAGTCCCTGGAGCAGTAGGAAGGGAGGTAGCCATGTAGCTCCAGCCTCCCTGGTCCCTGGAGCACCGGGGAGGGCAGGCGGCACATGGCTGAGCCATGAGAGGGTGGGCGCTGGGGGCAGCAATACTCTGCCCCCAAAACACCTATAGCAGGCATTCTGGGGGCAGAGTGTAGACAGGGCCAGTCTGGCTGTTTGGGAAAGCAGAGCCTCCCCCCACCTAAACACCAGTCTCATGATTTTAATGCCAAATCTTGTGATTTTTGGTTAGCCTGGCTCATGATTTTTGAACATCTAGGGTTTGGCAATACTGCAGTGTATTCCCTGTGTAAGATACCAACAAAGTGGACAACACATATCACTTATCAATGATTTCTGAGGGAACCCAAGATTAAAATAGATGTAAGAATGTTACCTAGATAAACCCTAATTCAGATCATGTGAAAAAATTATCCACATTGCTGAGCAAGACAGTATTACACCATCATTGTCTGCACTCAAGAACTGAATCCTGCCAAATTCTAACTTTTGCTTATAGAAAACTTTACCTGTTGCCAATTCTACAGTAAACTATCTAAGGATTGACTAACTAAGAGAAAGAAATGAGAGAGTTATTACTAGGTTAAAGCAGGCGTGCCTATATACACAAATGAGTTAGAGTTTATGGTTCTAATAGGTGACAGTTGTAGTGATCTTCATCTGTAGTTTCTGAATGTTTGTTAAGGATAACCCCAGGTTGACCCTGGGTATCTCTGCTTCTATTGCATGGTTCCTTCCCTGCAGGAGTCCAAATAGTAAAAGAAAGAAAAATAGCTGACAAGAAAATTTTAATTTCTTCTTCCAGAATTCTAGCTGATGGGCCGGGCCCTCTTGCATATAGCCTCTTCATAGTGTGAGCGGCAATTAAAGTATTTGTATTGGGAGGTTCCCAAAAGGCCCATGCAGTTTTGATAGCCCTCCTTCATGGGCAGGAGATGATCCTTCCTGACAGAGTTCTTCGTTTCAGAGCAAACATTTTTTAACTAGAAAGCAAAAACTTAAATATTATCTTACAGCATGTGATAAAAGTATTATAAGTGAGATTATGAAATGCTAGTAAATTGTTGCATGGATTAAAGTCTGAACACTAAGCACAGTTATTATTTCGATACCTAGTGCACCCATATGAACACAAAGGTGAAACAGACTGGTTTCCAGCAACAGATTCATCAGTGCTTGGCTGAGGCCTAAAGCCTAGGCAAGAGGTGGCATCTGGTTTGCTTCCTGTGTAACAATTGGCAACATCAAGGGCTTTTGCCCACAGGCTATTAAATTATTCTCCCTGGTTTGTTCCTCCACACGAGAGCCTAGGGGGAGCCAAGCTAGTAGATTCTGTGTGCTCCAGCCCCACAGGGGCTGAGGGTGGGCTGGAGCACCAGCACGGGCTCCCCAGTGCTTGGGGGGGAGCCCTGAGCCTCGGGGGCCAGATCCAGGCAAGCTGGGGGCCACATTGGGGCCCCAGGACTTAGGTTCCCCATCCCTGGTCTAAATGGCTATCTGTGAGATAATGTTTCTAGTTGTTCCCCCAGAGGTGGGTCCCTTATCCACTGCCCCTTACTCAGAGCTATGCCATCCAGCAGGCCTGCCAACAGGATGGGGCAAAGGGAGTAACACCCCAGGGCTCAGCGATTCAAAAGGGCCAAGCGCTCCCAGTAACAGCTGCCAGAGTCTTACGTGGTGCTGAAGGGTTGGCAGGGGGAAGGTAGCCCCACCTCCACCCCTTCTGCGAGCATGGAGTCAGATCCCCACACCTTGCCCAGGTGCTCGTCAACTCTGCTGGCCACCCTACCATCTAGCCATAGTTTTTACGAGGCATAAGGGATCTATCGGAAAAGGCTTTCTTTAGCGATAGGTCAGCCTCTAGACTGCTGCTTTTCTCCGACAAAGCTCTGTGCCGGAAAAAAGTGGCAGCCATTTTTATGCTAATGAATCGCGGGATATTTAAATCCCCGCTTCATTAGCAATTTCGCCCAGCCTAATCTGCATCCCTCTGCTGGCAGAGAGGTGCAGTCTAGACATACCTGGGGAGATAAAGTCACAGTTTTAGTAATTTGTTTAATGCTTTCTTTCCGCCCCTGTGTGGCTGCTCTCTTTCCAAAGTAAAAAGGTGGCCTAATTTGCTATAGCGTAACTTTCCTCCATACAGAGAACTATAGTTACTGTACTTTGGAATGAGAATCCACACAGGTGCTTTAATTTATGTACATTATATTGACAGATTAAGTTAATTCTTCTTAACTTTTGAGTGCCAAAGAGACCTTGATTTGCTTTAAATCTGCTGACTCTCAAATCGCCTAGTTTCAAATCTGCTGACTCTCAAATCGCCTAGTTTCAAATCTATCACAGAAAAAATAAGAAAACCAGAAAACCAAGAAAAAACAATCTTCTCTAACCAGAGCTATAAGGTATTGCTAGTGCTGCAGTTGTCAATTGCCTTACCTATTCATTTAAGATAAATCTACTTAGGTTCACGACTAGGAAGCCTTACATATGTCACCTTCAGTGTAAGCAGATGAATCACAGGTGATGAATATTTACTGTAGAACTACTCATTATTCAACCAAGACTACATGTACCTCCCTAAAATGAAATGTGAACTTGTAGCCTGTCATCTGCTGTAGCGTAAAAGATTTAAAAAGCCAACCCTTTTTAATGAGATGTAAATGTAAATGATCATTTATCATCTACAAGGATAATAACTACTGACCTGTGACCACAAACTCACAGTTTTATGAAGCAAAATGAAAATACAAATCTGCCAAAAGCAGCAAGCAAGTAACAAATATATGCAAATTGTTGTGAGTAAGGAAGCTTGCTGGAATATGACAAATTAAAAGTGGTGGTGGGGGAGAGAGAACCAAACATTTCTTCATATCACTGAATTGTCTGACTGGGTCTCCTCACTCATTGTCACTCCTTTAATTTTATTTAAAATACTCTGCTCAAGACCATGAGACTGCACATTGTAAAAAGTGGTTTGAGACACAAGTAGAAACACAGCAGCAGAAGGTAAATCTCATATTAATCCATGAAAATATGAAAAAAAATTACACTATGGAACTATAACCATTTCCTGTGTGGTGCACCTTTACATTGCTAAGGAATCTGCCCATCTGTCTGTTGTGAAGCCCTCCAATTAGAAAGCAGTTTCATTTTAATCTGGCTGCTGGTGCAACATAAGTCGCTCACATTGTGCTCTCTCACAGAGACTATAAATTTGTTCTTCATTGATTTTCCTCACAATAAATGATTCATTTGGACTGGAAGTACAGGCAGTCCCCGGGTTACGTACAAGATAGGGACTGTAGGTTTGTTCTTAAGTTGAATTTGTATGTAAGTCGGAACTGGTACATATTGTAGGGGAAACTCTAGCCAAACATTTTTTTTAGTTTTGGATAGCATAGGGAAAGGTTAACTCCCCTCTAATGTTTGTTTTGCTGTCTGTTCCCCTGTTCAGAAGATTTCACATCTATTTCTGTCCCTGTGACAAACTCAGGACTAAAGGAGTAACTCATCAAATACCAAACAGCTCTGCACCATGCTTTGAGCTAATAGCTTTATTTCCACACACCACCCAGGGTTCTAGGAGGAGGGTCCTTTTTTTGCTAACACAATGAGGCCAGCACTTTGTTTGTTTTGGTGGAGTCTTTGTTTGCCCAGGGAGCCCAGCATGTATAGGGGGAGGAAGGGCGGAGAGGCTGCTTTTGTCTGCTGTTCGGCAGCCTGTTGCTCAGGGGAGGGGGCAGCCTGTTGCTGGCAGGGGGGGAGGAGGGAGGCGTGCAGGATGCGAGGCCGCGGGGGGGGGGGGCAGCGGGCGTGGGGAGGCACTTTTCCTCTGCCCAGCAGCTCTGCGGGATCCCTGTCCCTGTGGCCAGCTGCTGCAGGCAGAGGCCAGTTGGAGCCGGCCGAAGAGGAGGAGGAGGTGGATTCTAGGACCCAGGTGAGCGAGCCCTGGGGACGCTGCTGCGCTCCGGGAGCCCGGCATGTATAGAGGGGAGGAGGGGCAGAGAGGCTGCTTTTGTCTGTTCGGCAGCCTGTTGCTCAGGGGAGGGGGCAGCCTGTTGCTGGCAGGGGGAGGCACTTTTCCTCTGCCCGGCAGCTCTGCGGGACCCCAGTCGCAGCCGGCCCGAGGAGAAGGAGGATCCTAGGACCCAGGTGAGCGAGCCCCGGGAATGCTGCTGCGCATGTGCGGGAGTTGCCTCACCCCGTTCGTATCTAGGGATCCGACGTAAGTCGGATCCATGTAAGTCGGGGACTGCCTGTATAACTGAAGTTGTGGGTGTGCACTACTTCTGCAGATCAGACCCCACCTATCTCATTTTGGGCACCTAATGTCTTATTTTATTGGGCCTAGATGAATAACGATTTTCCATTTGCAGGCAATTTCAAAACAAAAATTAAATGTTGTGGACATCTCTTGCTAGATTTCCCTGATGCACACAGCTGTCCATTTCATTTGATGAGGGGCTTCCAATTTACTTTATCAGAATCTAAGAATCCAGCTTTCTCAGTTCAGTTGATCATACATACGGGCAATTGTTCTTCCTCTAAAGGCTCTTCTCTACATCCTAGTTTGATAGGAAGTCTGAATCCACCACAGTGCGAATATACACAAGTGTTAAAAGATAACAGTTACATAGCCAAGCCACATACATGAGCCCTAGCACCAAAGGCACTGAAAGTTCTTCAGTATCATAGTGCATTAAGATAAGCATTGAACAGCTGGTATTTTTATCTTAGGAATTTTTTTACAGTCTATGACCATCGCCTGGTGTTTATGGGCTACTATTATACTTCTGCCACTGATCTTTCTGATCTGTTTAATGTTATCAGCATATAATCCAACCAAACAATATTGAGTCTACCACAGGGTTAATGATGAATGCCAAATGAGGGAAAAAAACCCAAATCAACAACATTGCAGTTCAAAGAGAGAAGAACTCATTCTAGCTTCTTCCATTGAACTAACCGCTGTAAGACCAGGTAATCCACTACTGCAATAACAAGAGTTATCTAAATAAATAAACAGACACACTACAAGAAGACAGCTGCCTCGTCAGGAATGTTTTGATTCTGCTCATCCATAATCTCTAGATCTCAATACAAAACAGTCATGTATTTTAGGTTTTAACCTTTATGGAAAAAAAATAAAATAGGAAGAGAAACATTCCCAAGTGGAAAGAAGCACTAATGTTTCTAAGACTTCCCATGTCAGTTAAGAATGAACCAACTGGCATATAATATTTGAAGTTTGTTTCTAAATAACGTAGTGAAATGGACATAATTAAGGGAAGTATCTGAAACAGCTGAGCAGGGGTAGGGGTGAGGGAGTTCCTCCTAAAACCCTGTGAAAGGTTTCATATTTTATCAGAAAGTTTCTCAATTATTATATGCAGTTTGTATGTTTTAACCCTGACACTGAACTGTTTTTTCTACTAATTGGAGCTGAAAGTATGCCACAAAAATTGTTTAACTAAGGTTGCTCCAAATTTGCTGGTGACAAGGATGGCCCCCCACCCCCCGCCACCCAAAATAAGTTACAGAGTGTTTGCAGTCTCTCTCTTTTGAAGTACCTTCCAATAGATTTAACTTTGAACCTTTGGAACTGCAGCTCTCATTAATAACTCCATCAACATTCAATTTATTGAATGCCAAAATGTAAGGTGAACTATAAGTATTAAGTGAATTGATTTTGCCTTCCACACAAATCATCAAGAATTACTTTGACAGCCACATTTGAACATAATGTAAAGTCTGAAGTACATTCACAACACTTATTTGGCTTCTATCCTTATAACACTTCAAGCTAACATTATTCTTTACTTCCTTAAAACGTCTCCCATGAGTTTGCTCTTAGATCTTTACATACTTAAAATCATACATATGAGCTATTCCCCCCCCACCTTAGAAACAGTGGATTTATTTAATAACAAAGCTCAAAGACTAAGCAGAAAACCTTATGTGTGTCGCTGAAGGAGAAACAAGTCTTCCTCTATTATCACCCCTGTCGGGAGTCTTATTCCATGCAATCATCACAGTAGTAGCAGCACAACATATCCAACCAGTCATCATAGCATTTTATACATTAACTCTTAAACTGAAATGAGGAGTAAACGTTTCTTTAGAATCTATGAATTAGTAAAATGTTGTTTTGGTTAAATCCCAGTCAGCAAGGAACATCCATAGAGAGCAGCTGCAGAATAAGAGATGTTTTAGTCATGGGGTAATTCTGCACCAAAAAATAAAAAATTCTGTAGCACAATAATAAAAATTCTACACACAATATTTTGAAATTCTGCATATTTTACGTGACAAATTAATGCTGTTTAATCACTCTGGTTTCAATTATTTCAGTAGTTTAATTAAACTGCAATACAATGCATGGAGAATGGCCTGGGAAGAAAATCCCTAAACTACAGTGACTAACAGTAATATAGCTAGGTTTCACCCTTTATTACTGGTTATTAGCCAACAAATGTGTGCAGCCATATGCCCAGTGCTACATCACAGGCAACTGATGAGCAAGCAAGGGCAGGGGAATCAAACTCACAACTTATACTGGCTACTGACCATCTCCAGAAAGATCAGCAGCAAACAGGTCATGTGACATATTTTAATAGGAAATTATTCCTGTCCAAAAAACTTGAGGGAATTCACAAGGTCAATGGGACCAATTCACTAAGCAGGCTGCCCCACACCTAGCACCTCAGAAACACACCAAAGCCATGCCCCTTCATGCCAAGCATGCTGCAATAATGAGTCAGAGAGACAGGTTATGTCTACATAGCAGCGTTATTTCAGAATAACTGACTTTATTCCAAAATAACATTGTCCGTGTCTACGCACAAGCAGTTATTTTGACATAATGTCAAAATAATATTGAATCTGAGGACTGCTTACTCTGATTCCTGTAACCCTCATCATATGAGGAACAAGGGAAGTTGGGGGAAAAGTGCTCTATCTTGAAATAACTGCTGTGTAGAAAGCGCCAAAGGTCGAAATAAGCTATTTTGACTTAAGCTACACAATTAGCGAAGCTCAAGTTGTGTAGCTTATTTTGAGTTTAACCCTGCTGTGCAGTTGTGCTGACAGAGTGCCTGTTCTCTCCCTCTCTCTCATGAACACACAATTACACAGCTTCAGTGATTTACATCCCTACTGGCTACTCTGGGCACTGAACCAACCTGCTGCAATGTGACTGTTCTTGCAGCTTTCCTCTCTTTCCATGTCAGAAGTCATTTTTCTGCAGAAAAGCAAAAAAATCTGCAGAGAACATGAATTCTGTGCATGAACAGTGATGCAGAATTCCCCCTAAGGAGTAGTGTTTGTAGCTAGAGCCACATTAGGATTAAGTAAAGGCTTGGTCTGAGGCAGAATCAAATGCAAGACTTTGGGCTCTATGACTCTAAACATCTTACAATACATGCTTATATTTTTCAGCTATGTTCAAATCAGAATGTAGAAAATATAGGCTCCTTCTTGGTTTCACATTCAACCCACAACCAAAATCAATTGGGCAGTCTTGGAAACTTTCAAATACAAAAGAACACCAGCATTGTGAAAGAACTGGTCAACCCCACACCTCATTTGGAATCAGAAATATGAAATCAGGTAGCAGAGACAAGATAAAAAAGGTAAATTCCATACAGTATAGTACTGTGTTAAAGGGAAAATTTAACATTTTTGACAAGGTAAGAAAACTGTTTCTCTGCATGTTTCATTGAAATTAAAATGGTTAAAAGCAGTATTTTTCTTCTACATAGTAAAGTTTCAAAGCTGTATTAAGTCAATATTCAACTGTAAACTTTTGAAAGAACCGTAACGTTTTGTTCAGAGTTACGAACACTTCGAAGTTACAAACAACCTCCACTCCTTAGGTGCTCATATCTCTGAGGTCTACTACATGAAATGTCAATGATTTGAAGGGATTTGGATTAAAGGTATAAGCTTTGGCCTCTCTCTAGTTAAAATTGAACTAAAAAGCTAAGGTGAAACCTGGGTTAAGACAAAAATGTGTTCAATGTTCTGGAAGCAGTGAAGGTACTGGAGATACCAGTTCAGCTCCTGGCCCTGCTATAAACTTCCTGTGTAACACTCTGCAAATAACGTATTCTGCATCTCAATTCCTCATCTTTAAAATGGGGATAACAACACTTTCTTTTCCCTACACCTTTGTCTTTCTTGACTATTGAGACTTCACTCTTCATGATATGAGCTATATGATCTTTAGGAGTATGCCAGTTGGCACAATATGACTGCAACATCAGTGGGGAGTACTAAGTGTATACAAACAATAACAGCAAATAATAAAATTAAACTTACTTTTGCAGACAATGGTATCTGTGAATTGCTCTGTTACATTGTGGAATAGTTTCAGCAAACCAGGAAGTTATCCACTTCCTTGATATGGTCAGTCCTATGTCCAATATGTACTCTGGAGCAGCTTTAATACAGCAAAAGGCATGGGCTAGAAGATATTGAGCACATTTTTCTGGGCCTCACTGGATTTCCATTTTAATTTTGCATTTCACCTTTAAAGATGTTTATATATGTCATGTGACTAGAACTGCAAGGCAGCTCTTTTCCCAGTGATATTAGCTGTTTTACGTTTATGCCAGCTGTGCAGTCCTGTCTCTCCACATCATTTGTTGGTCTCTAACTTGCCATAACAAATTTAAAAAACAAGAATTAATAGTAATTTGACAGGGTATGAAAATGCTTAGAAGCAAACAGCATTTTACTTGCACTCAGCACCAACACTAGATATTTGTAGATTAACAGAATGTGTATATTAGGGGAACTTGGAATCTGAGAACATGAATACTGAGCAGGCAAATTTGTTTCCAATATGACAGCTGTCTGCCAAAAAGATTAATAGACATCTGATGCTTAGCAGTGGAAACATCAATTGTCAGCACATCACAACATTCATGGATAGTCAGTTCCTGATTCTTCTTTAGGATAAATACTACCATTCAGATCATTTCTGGATGATAATTTAATTACCTGTCTCAATCCACTGATTAATCAGTATATCTAATTGTTATTCAGGCTTACCAAAAAATAAAAGTCTATTTACCAGTATGAACCAAACCACATAAAACAGTCTTTAGAATGGAGGGTTTAAAAAAAAAAAAAAAGCTCTCTGCTTATTCCAGGCATTTAAAGCACCAGTCCCAGTAGAATATCTGGGTAGTGATGTGAGGTGAATTTCAAAACAACTGGTAAATGCAAATAGACTTTATATAAAAATAATTATGTCTTAACACTGACCTATGCCTTTCATCCTGAAAAGATTCCAAAGAATTTACAAACTCTGACTGAAATACAGTTTATAAAATGGCATCACTTCATAGATCACTGCAATGCAGCCATTTCAAACATCAATTGTTTTAACAACAACAATGCACCATAATTTCAGACAGGAAGTGAAGAAATATGCTAGTCATTTGAAACTGCAAGGAGATTTAAGGCAGGCAGGATGTAATTAACCAAGTGGGATATCAAAGGTAACTAACTCCTCTACATTTGGGAGGAATAAATTGCCATCAGAGATTACCACTAAGGGCCAACAGCTCACTGCAAAATTCAGTCTAATTTAAAACATGTATCTTTCATCATCAGTGATGCCTAACCTATGCTGAGTCACAGCCTGAGCTCATCTCACAATAGTGTTCCTCAGGGTTGCCCCATTCCTTATGAGGTGCAGCCACATTGGTTTGGCTCAGTCTGAGAAGAACAGGATTTGCCCCAAAGTTCCTCAAAAGGACACAGATTGCTCACAATTGAAGATCATTCAACCACTGATACCTGGCACCTGAAGTCATTGTCAGAGCCATAGCTAGCCAAAAGGATTGCCAGTTTTAGTTGGATATATTCCTAGCGATTTCATTACGCAACAAACTTTAATTAAAAGTTAGGTTTTTAATTCCTGGAGACTCCAGGCCAATCCTGTAGGGTTGGTAACCTGACTACCCAGATATAAGTGATTAGAGCTTGAATTTCTGCTATTTCTGCCAGGCAACCACAAGAGCTGACTCTGGGATAGCACAACTGAAGAGGATGTCAATTTGGAAGAGCACAAGGAATTACCAAGGCAGTATGAATAACAAGGGAACTACTGAGGGTACGTCTATACAGCAGTGTTATTTCGGAATAACTGACATTATTCCAAAATAACATAGTGCGTGTCTACTCTACAAGCCTTTATTTTGAAATCATGTGGAGCTGGAGGACTTCTTACTCTGCCTCCTGTAAACCTCATTTTATGAAGGGTAAGGGAAGTGGGAGGAAGAGAGTTCTTCCTTTGACTTCCTGCTGTATAGACAACACCTAAAGCCAAGTTAAGTTATTCGGACTTAAGCTACGCCATTGACTTAGCTGAAGTTGCATAGTTTAATTTGACTTTAGCCCTGTTGTGTAGGCATACCCTGAATTATTACTACTTATAATAACCATTTGCATATGTAAGAGTAGATACAGCAGTCTAAACATGTTACAATCAAAGTTATGTTTTCTAGATAGTACTTTTGTAAGAATGTTATATATCTCCTAAGATTCAACTCTTGCACATTGTTCCCAACATGAAAAAAAGTCATATACTAAAGGTGATAGAAGGCTAGTTACACAGTATGCAAAATTAAGTAACCTCAAATTCTACTCTAACATTGCCATGGCAAGGCCACGCAGCATAGCTTTTGCCCATACACCTCTCACCCAGATCAGATGTATGGAAGATGCCCTAAACTGTAGCACACACACACAGCATGATCTTGATTTAACTTTGCATTATTTTAAAGATATATGGTTAAGGCAATGCAAATTACTGCAAACAGTCTTATTTCAGATTAAATCCGGTATATTTCAGTTTGGGTTATGTGGACTAGGAACAGGTTTAAACTAACCTGAAATGCAGTCTTTAACAAAAATAAAGGTGTCCACACTGTCATTTGCAATGGTTTAACAATACAGACAGAAGTTTTTGTGTGTAGACCAGATCTGATTTCTGGTCTCTTTCCAAAAAAGCATTGGTTTAAATTTAATATGCAACAGGTATGACATCTGATTTAGATGAATTGGTGCAATTGCAGGTGTGGCCATTCTTAAATAGCTTTAAACCTCTCTTATATCAGTTTAGCTTGCCTCTGTAAATTTACAAGGAGACACTACATTTAAAGAGCCAGTTTTAAACTGATATTATGCATCCACACAGGGATTAGCAAAGGTTTAATTAAATCAGTTGTATGTAGACAAGCTTCCAGCCACACCGCCTCCTCAGCTTTCTCCAACACAGTGACACAAAGGAAAGAGGGTGTCACTTGTAGTGAATGACAGATGCTACAAAGCACTAATACTAGTACTATTGCACACTACTTGCAGACTGAAATGGGGACAACAGTTCCTTGCTGATATCTGTGTCCTTATGTATTGCAGGCTATGGCAGATTCAGTATCATTAATGTATCTAGGATACTTGCTAGAGGCAGATTTTCTGTATCTAACACACTGATACTACAACACCAGACAGAACTAGGGCTTCTTCTTCAGCAGGTTCACCATTCTTAGTCTGTGCCTAACATCTGATGACACTGAGGGTATGTCTAGACTACATGGCTCCATTGACAGAGCCATGTAGATGAGTTTACTAGACATAGAAAAAAGAAGCGGTGATACGCCTTGTGAAATGAGGTTTACTGGAGCGGTCGACAAAGGCTTCCCTTGTTGACTGTGGCACATCCAGACTGCCCTGCTGTGCTGCCAAACAGCTGATCGGCACAGCGTGGCGGCCATTTTTATGTAAATGAGGCGGTGATTATTTAAATTGCCGCTTCATTTTCCTATGTCTAGTAAACTCTTCTTCATGGCTCCATCGACGGAAGATTTAAAAAAAGATTTCCAAAATTGCATTAGATAGACTAGTTTCATGGTCAGATCACCTGACAATTCTATCAGCTGTTCTTGGTGCACTTTTCCCAATTTGGCATCATTCTCTGATTCTTCAATGAAGCGATTGGGAAGCTTCATTTCTCTTGCCTTCCTTCAGAAATACTCACATAACTAGTATTTAAAAAAAACACGTGTGTTTAAATCACCTTTGATTTAAAAGCATGAGGTGGCATGTTATTTTCAGTTATGAAATCAGAAAAGTGTTCTGTCATCTGACATCAGACTTTCAGTACTAGAAACAGAGTGCAAAAGTGTACAAATAAATGCCTCATTCTTTTTATACCAAAATATTCATGTCTCTTCCTTGCATGACTAAGCTTAATTAATTTAAACATTCAAATACCACGTATCTGAGAAACAGGCCAGGAGAGCAAGCCATCTGGCTTCTCAAAAATATTGTGACAAATCTGACATTTATTCCAGATATTTGTGAATTGCTTCCCCAACTCAACCAAACAGATTAAAGGCCACCTGCGAAGGAAAAAGCCATTTTCTCTGCAATACAATAGATCAGGGACGAGGAACATTTTTTCTATCGGGGCTATTGACCCACAGAAAAATCAGTCAGGGGCTGGGACACATTCAGCCCCACAGGGTGTGCAGAGGTTCAGGGCTTCCCCTAGTTCTCTGGGGTGGAGTCAGAAATGAAAGGTTCAGGGTGTGGAAGGAGCCTCTGGCAGGAGCTTGGGGTGTAGGAAGCGGTTGCATGCTGGATCCGAGGGATTAGGAGTCAGGGGTGTGCTAAAGCCTGGGGCAAGAAGTTGCAGTGCAGGACAGGGTGAAAGCTGGGGGGGGGGGTGTGTGCTCTAGGAATAGGACAGGGGATTAGGGTGTGGTGTTGATTTATGGTGCAGGCTTTGGCTGGGTGGCACTCACCCCTAGTAGAACAGTGGGGCTAAGGCAGGCTGCCTGCCCTGGCTCCAAGTTGCTCCCAGAAGTAGATAGCATGTCCAGCCCGCTAGGCGGAGGCATGGCCAGGCAGCTCTGTTATGTGGTGTGAGTTGCCCTATCCAAATCCACATGTGCTATCCCCGCAGTTCCTATTGGCTGCAATTCCTGGCCAATCAGAACTGTAGAGCCAACGCTGAGAGTGGGGACAGCACCTGGAGCTTCCCTGATCACTGTTCTGCCTAGTAGCCACAGGGACATGCTGGTGAGCCAAGGCTTGCAGCTCCAGCCACCCAGGAGGAAAGGGGGGGAGCAGATTCAGGGTTTCCAACCCATGGTGTGGATACTTGCCATAGGACAGATGAACTGAAGCAACAATCCAGATCGGATCCTTGGGCCAGAGGTTCTCCATTCCTGCAGTAGATACTTGTTTGCTGCACTCACCTGATCAATTAGGCAGAACAGTCTAACGAGAGTCTATCTGTAATGAAGTCTACAGCCCAGGTCTCCCTTCGATTGTTATCAAGAACCAGTATGTTGTACTGGTCACAGGAGATGAGGCACAGATCCTAATGCCTGAGAAACATCCACCTGCCCCCAAAGCTGGGAGATTCATGGCCCCTGTACTGAAAAGAAGGTGGTGTACGATGCTAGAGGACTCTCAGGCACCCTCCTGCTGCCCTGAGATGCTCTCCAGAGAGGTGTGTTACCTGCTTGGTGCCTGCATTAAAGACATTATAGAAAGGTTGCAAGGCTCATCTGTCCTTATGACAACTACCCTAAACTATACTGCTTCATCCACATGGCATCACATCACACTTCCAGGTATGACCCTGAACAGATCAACAGTGACTACAGGGCACTGGGAGCAAGACTAAAGAGGTTGGGAATGCAGCCTGTGTTCTTGTCAATCATCCCAGTTCATTCATCTGAAGAAGTGGGTTGTGCTCATGAAAGTTCTAAGGTGCTACAGGACCATTCATTGTTTTTTTTATCCCAGTTGAAGACAAACATAACCTAGAGAGGAATGCATGGCTGCATAAATGGTATCAATGGGAAGACTTTGGTTTCTTCATGCATGGGATTCTATTCTGAGAAAAACAGGTAAGAGTATCTTTGTGCACTGACTTACCAGCCTAATGGGGAGGGCTCTAAACTAGGTTCAGAGGGGAAAATGACAACAATCTACAGGTAAGAATTAAAAATGGCAGCCCTCACAAATGGTTGGATGCTGGGGGAAAGGGGAACATGGAAATTACAGTTGGATCATAGGCACAACAAGATGCAAATCAGTGGAGGATTCTACCCAACATGTCAGATGTCTACACACAAATTCAAGGAGTGTGGGGAATAAACAGGAAGAACTGGAAATATTAGCTTGCATGCTAAATTATGCCCTAACTGGCATTACAGAGACTTGGTGGGATGAATCTCAGACTGAAATGTTGGTAGAGAGGGGGGAT
Source organism: Pelodiscus sinensis (assembly GCF_052426305.1). Classification (NCBI taxonomy): domain Eukaryota; kingdom Metazoa; phylum Chordata; order Testudines; family Trionychidae; genus Pelodiscus; species Pelodiscus sinensis. The sequence goes on along the minus strand of NC_143053.1, from coordinate 178,707,164 downwards.
TCAGCTTGTTCAGGAAGAACAGGTGGGGGGAAAAGGGAGAGCATGTTGCACCTTACATTGAGAATATATACACTTGTTCTGAGGTCCAGAAGGTAAGCAGAGGTAGACTAATTGAAAGGCTCTCAGTAAAGTAAAAGGAGGTAAAAACAAAAGTGATGTCTTGACATGAGTCTACTTTAGACCACCAAATCAGGAAGAGAAGGTGGATGAGTCATTTCTAGAACAAATAGAAGAAATGAGCAAAATAAGTCCTGGTAGGAATGGAGGATTTTAGCTAACTAGACATCTGTTGGAAAAGTAATATGGCAAAACATGAAATGTGCATTAAGTTCCTGGAATATATTGGGACAAATTATTATTTCAAGCAGTGGAGGAAGTAATTAGGGGAATGGCCATTGTAGGAAGAATTTGTTGGGAATCTCAAGGTGGAAGGCAACTTGGGTAAAAGTGATCATGAAATGATTTCATGATTGTAAATAAAGAAAGGAATTAGTGCAATAGAATAAGGAAAACAGATTTAAAAAAACAAAGAGGCTTCCAAAAATTCAGAAAACTGGTAGGTAAGGACTCATAGGAAAAAAAAATCTAAGGGCTAGAGAAGAGACAGTATTTATGACACATGTAAACTATTCTGATGAGCAGGAAAGACTGGAAGAATAATAAGAGGCAAACATAGCTCTATCAGGAACTCCTTAACAACCTTACAATTAAAAAGGAATGCTATAGAAAGTGGAAACTTCAATACATTACTAAGGAGGAGTACAAAACAATAGCACAAGCAAGTAGGGATAAAATCAGAAAAGCTAAATTTTCCTAAAAATGTGTGTTCTGCACATTCCAGCCCTCTCCTGGACAGTTCAGAATGCCATTGCCAAAGCCCCTATAAAAACTCAATATTGCAGTTTGCTAATTGAAGGGGAGTTACCTACCAGTTCAGTTTAAACTCAGTGCTAGCTTTGTTTAGATTAAAATAAATTTATTTAACTACAAAGAGATTGACTTTGAGTTCAAATGCAAGATATTACATTTAGAAATAATTACAGTACAAGAGAAATAAGGATAAAACACTTTTGAATAGTTAAAAGTTAACAAGAAACGCTTAATTCATGGTAAAAATCCTTCTTATATTTTCCTATCAACATGGTTGACCAAATCCTCAGGTCAGAATCTCCCCCTGAAATCAAAGGGTTAGTTCCTTTATCTTCTGAGGTGAGAGAGAAAGGAACATAAAGATAAAGAAGGAAAGTATGTCTACATATGGGTTTAGGAGAGAGGTACACTTTCCTGCCACTCATACTTCAAGGTTCCTGGCTCGTCAACCGTTGACCTGAATTTATGGGTGGAGGTTATGGCTTACCACTGGCTGATCTGACCAGAAAATATTTAAGCTCTTGTCCCAATTCAGGCTACAGAATGAGAAAACACAGAGTTCTAACTCAGAAGAGAACTCTCAGGATACATCGTATGGACACTTAAACGGTGTATAATACCAGCTTATTAAAACCACTATTAAAATAAAAGAAATAATAACAATATTATGAAACAGGGTTAGAAGGCAATAATTCTATGACTCCTTGGGTATGTCTAAACTGCATCCCTCTGTCGGCAGACAGATGCAGATTAGGCAGGTCGACATTGCAAATGAGGCAGGGATTTAAATATCCCGTGCCTAATTTGCATAAAAATGGTCGCCATGTTTTGCCGACTCAACACTTTGACAGCAAAAAGGGTGATCTTGCAGGAGGCATAAGGGATCTGTCAAAAAAGTCTTTCTTTCTCAACAGATTCCCCTCTAGACTGCTGCTTTTTGCTGACAAAGTTCTGAGTCGGCAAAACACGGTGGCCATTTTTATTTAAATCCCTGCCTCATTTGCAATGTTGACCTGCCTAATCTGCATCTATCTGCCGACAGAGGGATGCAGTCTAGACATACCCCATGTGGTAACTTTTCCATGGATTAAAAAAAACTACTTGGCCTAGCATACTCACATCCCTCCCTGCTATACCTGGTGATAAGAGATGGAGGACCAACTTTGCTCCAGGCATGCCACACAAATATCATGGTCCACACAGGTAGAGTGTTGAGTGGCTAAGCTATACTTCAAAGTTGAGCTAATAGCATGGTAGAAGGTAGAAGAAGCTGGCAAGTGAACAAATGACTGTACGCAATCCCTAGCATGGTTATTTTATAGGGCCTGGCACTGCTTAATTAGGGCCTAAACTACCATGACCAAATCTTATTTCCCCACCTTAATAAATCTTCAGGTACACTTACTCTATAGGTTAACATATTATGACACTTATTCCTACGTATTCCTATTCTGATGATAGGATGAGAAGCAGTGGGCTTAAATTGCAGCAAGGGAGGTTTAGGTTGGACATTAGAAAAAGCTTCCTAGCTGTCAAAGTGGTTAAACATTGGAATAAGTTACCTAGGGAGCTTGTGGAATCCCCATCATTGGAGATATTTAAGAGCAGTTTGGATAGACATCTATCAGGGATGATCTAGATCAGGGTTTCCCAACATGTGGGTCGTTATTACATTTCAAAAGGGTCTCCAGGTGTCTCCCCAGGTGGCTCTTAAGGAGCCATTCACACATTTTTTGAATTGCCCTGGGTCACCAAGTCTTCCTGAATTGTTAAAATAGGTCCCCATCTGGAAAAGGTTGGGAACCGCTTGGTCCTGCTGTGAGGGCAGGGGACTGGACTTGATGACCTCTCGCGGTCCTTTCCACTTCTAGTGTTCTATGATTCTAAGAACTTGGACTGGTTTTGTCCCTCACTTTTGTAGTCCAGCTCTATTACTATTTTATAGTCCAATCACACTTTACATAGATTTTCCCCAGTGTTATTCCTAGATAAATTTCATTCCAGTTGTAAGAATGGAAACATGCTGTGTAGACATATACAACAAAAGAGAGCCTGCAACTAACCAATCTCAACCGACTCGGGCTCAGTCTGTCGGGCTATTTCATTTCTGGGTACGCTTCTGAGCCCCGGCTCTGTGATTCTGTGGGATAGGAAGGTCCCAGACCTTGAACTTCAGCAAGAGTCCAGAAATGTATACAGCAGTGCAACAGCCCTGTATCCCAAGTCTTGTGGACCCGAGTCAGCTGCTACAGGCCAGCAATGGGTTTCTCCTTGTTGTTCAGAGATACCCACAGAGCCTTGTACTGGAAGGCATTCCATATTGTTTGCTAAAATATAGATTGATCTGTTCCTGCCCCCTTTTGCTGCCAAAGAAAAACTGCTTGACAGGTGATCACAAATCAGCTTTGATGACACTTAGCTAAAGGTGCCAGTCTGTTCTTTTTCTTTGCAAAACCAGTTTCCCCCGCCCCTGGCTAATTCAATAAACACATTGTAGTTTTAATTTTAGTGTAGGTTCATTACTCTTAATGCACATTTAATTCATACATCACACCAAAATATTGATGATCAGTGTGTTAGTTTTTAAATGCTGCCTTAAAATAAGGAATAATGAATCTTTCGGAAAAGGCTTTATTTTCCGAAAGATCCGCGTCTAGCCTGACGCTTTTTTCCAGCAAAGCTCTGAACCGGAAAAAAGCGGCAGCCATTTTTATGCTAATGAAGCGGGGGGGATTTAAATCCCCGCTTCATTTGCAATTGCGATGTGTCTAATTTGCATCCCTTTTACAAAAAAGGGATGCAATCTAGACACAGCCCTGGTTTGGACTGGCACAGCCACAGGTTTATCCCTGTGTAGACATCCCCTTAGAGGCATTCAGTCCTAAAATGATTGTTGTGTTACAATCCATAGCATTGTTCATTTGTGGGATTTGAATACACAATGAGGCTATAAAAATGTTCTAGCAATTCTCCCATCTCAAACTTATTTTTTATTATCTCTGACAGGCCTGTGGCAGCTACATTAAAGGCAAATCCATATTTTATAAGATGCATAAAAGCTAATGCTTCAGAGCAAAAGCCAAACACTAACAGAATTGGTTGGGAAGAAACATCTCCTATGGGCAGGCTATTCTGTGTACCTGTCCAGTATGCGCAGGCCCACTGATAGGGGAGAGGGGACAAAGGGAACAACTGCCCCAGAGCCTGCCGATTCAAATGGGCCCAGGCCTCCAGCTGGTGCTGCGTTTAAATCTCTGCTTTAGCTCCAAGCAGCACCGAGGGCTGCCTAGGGAAGACGCAGTGCACTCTGAGTGCCCCTGAAGAGGTGGCTAGGAGAAGCACAACATGCTCCAAATGCCCCTGAAGGACTGACTGGCAAAGCTAGCCCCAGCCCTGCCCCTTCCAGCAAATGCCCTGCTCCTTTTGGGAATGCAGAGCTGCCCTCTCCCCATGCCTTGGCCAGGGATCCATCAAGGCTGTTGACCCCAGTGATTATGAGATTTCTTCCTCTGGGGCACCTGGTGCTGGCTGTCACTGAAGACAGGATGCTAGATTAGTTGGATCACAGGTCTGTCATTGGGACTGCAATTCCTAAATTCACCTCCAGTCATGGCTCTAACATCTTCCAAGTACAATAAAGTACAGTATTACCAGTTTAGGTCATCACTTGGCACTTTCAAATATTTACTTCCCAGTTGCATGACTTGAAAGGGGTTTACGGAGTAAAGAGTCTCCATTATTAGAATGTATAGATTCAGGAAAGGAAAACCTGGGCGCTTTGAAGTCAACAGCAAAACTCTCATTGACTTCAATGGAGGCCAGATTTCACCCATTCTAGTGAAATGATTCTAGTTAGTGATGCACCAGATGACATCTGCATTGGTTCACCTGGACCCAAAGACTGACACTGGAAAAAACCCTTAATTAGTGGCTTACAAATGTTTGCTACTAATTCATGAATTCTTCAGATAATGAGCTAATTAGAAAACAGAATTGTTTAGATTTCCTTTGCTGCAGCAGAACAAAACAATTAATTCTGTCTGTTGTACGTGGCCTGATTTAATTGTATATTATTGTGTGAGGACTTCCCTATCTTTATTGCTCAGAGAGTGACTAACAGAAAGGTTTTTAGGGTGTTTAATGAAATATTTGTGGGGTTTCACATGGTGATTTGTTGCTGTGATAGTTTTAATACACAAAATTTACTTTCAAAAATAGAAACTTTAAAATGTCAATGGAGAGGTTTGAGGTCATGCTTTCTTAACGGCTGAGCGTATGCATTGGCCCCTTCCATCTCAACTTACTGTTCAGAAATTATTGTTTTTAGCATGGGAAAGTGTTCTCTCTTTCTCTGTTAGCAGGAAGGGTCCAGGAACAAAGCTGTTGAGAAGAACACATTTAAAAGGAAATGGGCAGTACTAACAGCTAGGCTCACCCTTAGATTTCACACAGCCTATATTTTCATGTGATGATTCATATTAACTTATATAACGAAACAAATATTACATGAACTGTGTGGCTTGTCTACCCTTCAAACATCTGAAAATCAACTGGTTTTCTGACCCAACGGGTTTTGAATAAAGATGCTTCATATAGACTCAGGGAAAGGCTTTAAAGTAAGTGGTTGAGTTATAAAGGCTTTTTTTTTTTTAATCAGCCCATTTTGGAGCCAAAAAGAAACCAAGGATTTGAACCTGGTACATATTGTATCCAAGACAGAGGTAAATATAATACAGCAAGACTCTGATATCTGAGCATTCTCATTTTTATACTCAGGCTAAACTTTTATAGCATGTTAAGCCAATGAAGTATTATGGACATAATCTTGATTTTGAGAAATAGTGCCCTATGCAAATCAATTCCCCATTTTAACTAAGCAAAATTGAGGGGGCTGGAAGTCCCCCAGAGGCTGGTGATGGTTTGCAATCTTATAAAACATAACAGTCATAAATCAATAAATAAATTATTAGAAATGGCATAATTAAAAAGAAAATCAACAAATAACCTTCACTGATATGTTTTAAATGTAACCAAAATACGGTAAAATTTAAAAAACCTTGAGGGTAGGATATCCTTTATCATCACATGTTACAATGTGAGAGCAGCGTCCCATAGCCAGAAAAGAAACAAAGAATGAAGAAACTCCATGAGAGCTTGTCTATTACTGGTGTGGGCAGTGCTCAGATACTTTGGTGATGGGTGCTAATACAAAACTAGAAAAGTTTAGATTTGTCCTGAATTTTTTTATTGTAATTTGAATGGGTAGAAGAGTTATGATAAAGCTAAAAAGCCAGTGTAATCAAGAGGGTAAGACACTAGACAGAAGATATAGCTCTAATCTCAGTTTTACTGTATGACACTTAGGGTACATCTAGACTACAGGGTTGTGTCGACAGAAGTTTTGTCGACAGATACTGTCGACAAAGCTTCTGTCGACAAAGAGCATTTACACTACATTCAGTTCTGTAGACAAAGCAAGTTGCTTTGTCGACATGGCAGTGTAGACGCAAGGAGAGTTTACATGCAATAACGCTTTCTGTCGACAGAACTCTGTCGACAGAAGGCGTTATGCCTCGTGAAATCAGGTTTACCAGCATCGACAAAACTGCTAAGTTCTGTTGACGTTATGTTGACAGAACTCAGCGGTAGTGTGGACGCAGGTATAGTTTTGTCGACAAAAGTCCACTTTTGTCGACAAAACCCTGTAGTCTAGACACACCCCTATTGTGTGACCTTGGTCAAGCCAATTCCCCTCTCTAGTTCCCCTACCATCCTTTATCTGGTCTGTTTAGACAGCAAACTCATCATGGAAGGGACTGTCTTTTGTTATGTGCTCACGTTCCAGTCTTGGTTTGAATCCCTAGGCACTGCCATAGTATAAACCATAACATGTGAGAAGCGTTTCTCTTGGCTTATCTTCTGAATTGGCTCTAGATGTGGGATAATGCACCACAATGAACAGGATGTGTGTTGAGTGGGATTGTGATGCAACAGAGCCACATTATTTGTAGTCTGGTAGCATCTACAATATGCCAAGCATGCCCACATACAGAGGAAGACAGCTCCCATTCAGAAGAGTTCTTAATATATAAAAAGCTTGCAAAAGTCACAGGGTCTCTAAATGCTTTTTTCAGTTTCCTGTGGAATTTACCATACTCTATAGCCTTCAGCTGGACCACAGATACACAGTGAACAATTCTTTGTAAGAGCAAATGACTCAGTCCAAAAATATGCTTAGCTCTGTAGACCCAACTAAAAGCTAATGAAGGGAGTCTCATGAAAATTGACCATTTCACTACAGTATGTCAAGGACTTCTGATTGTAGAGAAAATGAATGGATATAGGCCATTTGGCTTGAACTATCTACTGAGCGGTCATTCATCAACAGAAGACTTACTTTATTACTCCAACATTTGCCAATGACTTGAGAGCTCTGATGATATGGTCTGCACTATCAGAATCCAATTATACTAGGAGTTTGTCCACTTAGTAGATGTACTTAGATAAAGACAAATACAGCTCATATTTCAAAGTTGAGAAACCTCGCAAAACAACTCAGCAAAATAGTGAGGTTATCTTTTCTGGTTAAAGATTGTAGCTGTGGATGGCCAGCCAGATTAGAGAGAGAATTCCTTTTATATCGTTTTCCATTTTTTTTCCTACGAAGACTTATATCAGAACTTTTGCATTAGGATTATATTTTGCACATACCTTGAAAAGAATATTCTTGCCATGATTAGGTTGTAATGATTCCATGTCTGCAAACAACAAAACACAGTGGCCAACTAAAATGCACATATACAAAATGGGGAATAAAATCCAAACCTTCCGATAAAAAGGAAAAACAAAACAAACAAAAATCCAAACACAATCAGAGGCTTCTGCTACTTTAGCTAATGGAGAATTTCCATAACATATAACTCTTTGTAGAACAGCTAATAGAAGGCAACATCACTGTGAGTAGACCTGACATTTCATCTAGTAGTGGGCAGTAACTGGAGGTGTGTATAAAAAAATGAAATGAGGAAATATTAGAGTGACTGCCTCTATCGTGCAAAAAACCTGAATTTTGCAGGGGGAGGTAAAAAATGGTCCAGTGCTGTGAAAGACTCATGAAACTGTTCTAGTTTCATTTTATTTCTGGTAACACCTCCCCCTCCCCCCCGCACACACTATCCCCTCCAAAGTTCTGGGTTAAAAATAGGCTCTCTTTTTCCTGAAAAAATTGATTAAAAAAATTTCAATGTTCAATCTTTTTGGGGTTGAAAAGGAAATCACAATTGAAAAAAGGTTCTAATTCTGCATATTTTCTTAAGGAATCATAGCCTTCTTCAGTTTGGACCTTCCTGGTCCAGTACCCTGAGACCTTACCACTCCTGAACCAGGAAGTTTGCCAGATCAGAGGCAGTCAAAGCCAGTCCCGCTGCTGCCGGCCTTCAGCCTCTGCTCCCAGACTACTCCCAAAAGTGCTACTCACTGTGAGTAACAGCTCTGGAATAGGACCATTAAACAATAAATATGGGAATTAACTGAATTTAGAGAACCAAAATACTTCCTCCCTCAATCCTGGACCTTCATTTACTTTTTCAACAACGCCCCTTTCCTCTTTTTCAAAGGGTTCCTGTCCAGCCTGTGCTGAGGAAATTTTTTTTCTTGCTGGATTTACATTTTTAAAAAATTAATAAATAAAATAGAGCATCCATCCTTCACATCCCTCCTAGACAGATTCATCAATCAACAATGATAGCGCCAGTGGAAACTAATGTACAGTGCCCAGAGTCCAAAAATCTGAAGTAGCCATTTTACAAAGCCACAGAACTTGATGGGGGGAGGGGTTAGGGGCTAGTGCCCAATTTATAATCACTAGCCTCAGCAAATGAACTGCAATCGGATCAATTTCAGCTAAGCCTCAAAAGGCACACTTGGCTGACCATTCCTTTCAACCCATGATCTTATAATATTAAACAACCACAACAATAGCTAGCAATGATCACAGAATCATGGAGAACTAAGCACAGCAATCCCTTAATTTTGGGCCTAAAGAGAATAGGACAATAATTATTTCAGGATTCACTCCTTTTATCATTGACTGAGTTATCCTTGTTAGCTCTCATCTTCCACATAACACTCCCATCTTTGTATGCATGTATAAATCCGTGCCATACTGAAGCTTCCACTTCATGCAGCTGACAAAATGAACTGCTGCCCATGAAAGTTTATGCCCTAATAAATTTGTTACTCTTTAAGATGCCACAGGACTCCTCGTTGTTTATGCATGAACACAGCACTTCTTTAGTATCACGCTCAGCCTGGTATGCTCTCTTACTCCGTTCGTGAAGGACTGCCACCCATCGGCCAACTAAATAATGCCTTCCTATGCAAAAGGTCTAGTTGAAATCATCCAGAGTAAGAGTGGTAGAATCAGGCCCCAAGTGGGCAAATTGTTAATGAACATAATGACATAAAACTGAATGTCAATCATACTATAAGTATACTGTGGACATTATCTTGCCTCAAATGAAGTCAGTGGCAAAGTTCTCATTGAGTTATGGGGAGCAGTTCCTGTGGATTTGCATAACTTTTATTTAAAAATCCACTGCATTGGGATTTATCTCCTCAAACTCAAAGATTCATCATATCCCAAGGTAGGAAAAATAGAAGATTAAAGTTAGCTTAAATCTGGTTTAGGAAATTTAAGTGTGTGTTGTAAAGAAAGGCCCTGATGAGCCAGTCGAAGGAAAATAATGAGTCATAAGGCCAGAAGGAATGAAGCAGAAAGGGTGCCTGGTGCAAAGAATAACTACCAAAAGGAACGACTGCAGATAGTTTTCAATAAGACAAACATAATCGCTCTTAGGAGAAGCCAACATGGACCTTCCCACCCTACTGTTACTTCCTAGGAGAGCTCAGATGCACAGGCGATGACTCTGTGGGTTCTCCGGGGCTGGTGCACCCCTGGGGGAAAATTAACAGTTGCTCAGCAGCCAATGGCAGCCAACCGCTCCCTTCTGCTCCCTTTCCCACACCCACCTCTTGTCCCACTGATGTGCTCCTCCCCCTCCTTCCCACTGCCACAAAACAGCTGTTTTGCAGAACTCAAAGGTCCAGGAGTGAGGAGGGGGGAGGATGTGATGCACTCAGAGGAGGGAAGAGATGGGGCAAGGGTGGAGGCTTGGGGAAAGGGGCAGAATGGGCACAGGAAGAGGTGGGGTAGGGCAAGAGTTTGGGGGAAGGGATAGAGCGGGGGTGGAGTATGGGGTGCAGTGTGGTGATTTGAGCACCCCCTGGCTAGTACAGAAGTGGACACCTACGCCTAGATGCAATGAAGAACCTGTTGGGCAGGAAGAAGGAGGGGAGGAAAGGCCTTGGGAAGAAAGGAGATTGTAAATCTTAACTGGAGTAGGCCTAAGCACCTCTGGGTTTAGCCTATTTATAAATATCTTGATCAGACCCCCCCCCCCCCCGGATGGAGGAGAGGGGGCAAAGAAAGCAGTTGCCTCAGAGCCCGGCAATTAAAAGGGGCCCGGGGTTCCTGGCCATTGCTGCAGCTATTATGGCAATGGTGAGGGCCAGAGCCTCAGTTCCCTTTGAATTGCCAATGGAACCCCACTTTACCACCCTGTGTGGGCTGGGTGGGGAGGCAGATGCTGTGGTCCAGGCAGCGCTAAGGGCTGGCTGCCCCAGCCTTCCCCCTTTTGCCTGAGGCCCTGCCCGGGTGCGGAGCAGGCTGCTCCACATCTTGCCTCAGGACCCACAGTAGCTGTCAGCCCTGCTGATCTTGATCAAATGTTTACATGTTTTGTTACTGTTTGGATATATAAAATTTGTATTACAATATTAGGGTTTTCAGCATGTTTGCAGCTATTGTATGAATATAATTTGGCCTTTAGAGTTAAGAAAGGAATTTAATGCTTAATTTAGTGTTTGGTTGTTTCTCATATCAGTATTAATAACTTAATTTATTAGTGATTCTAACACACTGCCGTCTCTCTTTAAAAACAGTTCAGAAAAAAAAGAGGACTTGAAGCCACTGATCTTCCCCATCTCATCTCTGGGTAGCTATTCTCTTCCTTCCTGATTTGCCTTGTTGAAAACCAGGAGAAAAGTTATCAACACCATCACCTATTTTTCATTAGAAAAAAAGATGCTGATGGCCATTTTCAGACAAACTCTGTTTAACATTTCAGTCTTGCAGAATTCACAAAAGACACAAGGGGATAAAATGATAAACAAC